>NW_003852561.1:2795967-2802107 GCF_000181295.1 Otolemur garnettii
GGGCTGGGGATTCGAACCCACCACCTTAGGTGTACGTGGCTGGCGCCTTAGCCGGTTGAGCTATAGGCGCCGAGCCTAAAGACCAAAATCTTACCACCACCTCCCCTGTGTTATCCTGAACCTCCCTGACCCTCAGCCCAACCCTAATCACTCTGCTCTCACTCAAGGAACCCAGGGCTTCGCTCCTATTTCTTCAGGTTTTGCTTCATAATTTTTCAAGGAAGCCTTTTCTTTTTTTCTTTCTTTCTTTTCTTTTCTTTCTTTCTTTCTTTCAGACAGAGTCTCAGTTTGTTGCCCTCTGTAGAGTGCTGTGACATCACAGCTCACAGCAACCTCCAGCTCTTGGGCTTAGGCGATTCTCTTGCCTCAGCCTCCCAAGTAGCTGGGACTATAGGCGCCCACCACAACACCTGGTTATTATTTTTTTTCTTTGCAGTTTGGCCTGGCCGGGTTCGAACCTGCCACCCTCAGTATATGGGGCCAGTGCCCTACTCATGGAGCCACAGGCATCGCCCAGGAAGCCTTTTCTTACATTCATTCTTTTCTGTCTTCTTTTTTTTTTTTTTTTTTTTTTTGAGGCAGAGTCTCATTATGTTGCCCTTGGTAGAGTGCCATGGTGTCATACCTCACAGTAACCTCCAACTCTTAGGCTTAAGCAATTCTCTTGGCTCAGCCTCAGAAGTAGTTGGGACTACAGGCGCCCACCACAATGCCTGTCTATTTTTTGTTGCAGTTGTCATTGTTGTTTAGCTGGCCCCGGCCGGGTTTGAACCTGCCATCCTCAGTGTATGTGGCTGGCGCCACTGTGCTACGGGTGCCAAAACTCTTTAATTCATTCATTTTTTCTTTCTTTTTAAAAATTTATTTGAGACAGAATCTCCCTCAATCACCCTGGGTAGAGCGCTGTAGCATTATAGCTCACAGCAACCTTGAGCTCTTGGGCTCAAGTGATACTCTTGCCTCAGTCTCCCAAGTAGCTGGGACTCCCAAGTAGCTGGGACTACAGGCACCTACCACAAGACCCAGCTAGTTGTTTTGTTTTGTTTTTTCTATTTTTAGTAGAGATGGGGTCCTGCTTTGCTCAGGCTGTTCTTGAACTCTTGAGCTCAGGGGAACTGCCTGCCACAGTCTCCCAGAGTGCTAGGATTATAGTTATAACCACAACACCTGGCTTGAGGAGGCTTTTTCTACCTTCACATTAAATGTGGTCCTCCTATTGCAAGAGGAGACACCCAGCTCTACTAAAAATGAAAAACTGAGGCAAGAGGATGGTTTGAGCCCAAGACTTTGAGGTTGCTGTGAGCTATGACATCACATCACTCTACCAAGGGCAACAAAATGAGACTCTGTCTCAAAAAAAAAAAAAAATGTGGGGATGGCACCTGTGGCTCAGCGGGTAGGGTGCCTCCCCCATATACCAAGGGTGGCAGGTTCGAAACCAGCCCCGGCCAAACTGCAACAAAAAATAGCCGGGTGCTAGGGGCGGGGCACCTGTAGTCCCAGCTACTCGGGAGGCTGAGGCAAGAGAATCGCCTAAGCCCAGGAGTTGGAGGTTGCTGTGAGCTGTGATGCCACAGTACTCTACCAAAGATGATAAAGTGAGACAGGGTCTAAAAAAAATAAAAATGTGGAAACTTTTTCCTGGAAGTGAGAAAAATGTAATCTAAATATTGTACCCTCGTATTAATTTGAATAAAGTTTTTAATAAAATGGGATCCTTTCGTGTTGTGCTTCCCTAGCATCCTGCCAATTTCCTTCATACAGCCTATCTGCAGTACTGAATATCTGCCCTGCAAGCAGGTGTGCAAAAATCTGTAGCTATGTTATTTCTCTTTAAATGATACAAGGACTCTTATTCCTGTCAGGGAGTGGGCTAGAACCTCAACTTGCCAGTGAAAGTTATCTGAGTCTATTCTGGTCTAAAATACTTTCATTGTACCCCTAAATCTATTGAAATAAAAAGAACAAATACATAGTTTCATTTTTGGTAAACATTTGGATAAATGGTTCAAAGTTGCAATTCTATCAAAACTTTCTCCTCCTCCCCTTGACTTCCCAAGGGGACCTATGGGCTATAGGGAAAGCCTCAAGGCTGTGGTGGGAGGGGTTTCAGATCTGTGTGCAGAGTTGTAAGAAGTCCTCACGGGCCTCTGCTGCTATGCTCCTGGTCACTCCTGGTCACCACTACCCTGGTGGCATTAGCTGCGCTTATGTTGCCTTCAGAGTTTGATGTCTGACTTTTCACACCCCCTCTTCCATCTTTGCTGCTCTCACTGGTGGACTTAGAAGGCTCTGCCCATCCTTGGGGTCTCAGCTACATTTCCCACAGTGCACCACGAGACCTTTGCTTAGGATAGCCTGGCCCCTGGCACAGTGCCCATTGGCCTATCTATAGCTTTAGACCTGCTGCTTTCTGTATGTGTGGCAGGGAGCATCCCAAGAAGTCCAGGTTTCTAGCACACTGTCTGACAGTTGCAGAGACCCAGACTCCTCTCCCTTCCAGTGTCACAGTCTGCCTGAGCCCTGCTCAGTGTGAGACTTCTCCCTGAACTGGGCAGCCTTCTAAGCCAGACCAGGGCAAGTGAGCATCTAGCTTCCTCAGCACTAAGTTGGATATTTCTGTGCTGCTGCCTCAGGGATGCACACTAAGAGTTGAGGAACACTAACACATTTATTCTGACCTCTTAGTTTACCTCTTTCGCCATAAAACTCATGTATATCTCCCCAATTCCTATTCTCTCTTGAGTCTTAGTTTAAGGCTCAGGGAAGCCTTTCTTGGTCTTTCAGATCATATTAAGTCTCACTGTTAAATGATAATTAGACTCTAAATTTCATAAGGGCAAGAATTCTGCTTTATTCTCTTCTATGTTCTCTGTGCCTAAAATAATGCTTGGAACACAATTCCAGAAAACAGAATAGAAATGCAATACAAATTTGCTGAACAAACATTCTCAATCTTTTTTTTACCTCTAACAGTCCTTAAGGTCAGAAGGCCAGTGCTAACATATTATAGCTAGCTTCCTCTTTTCTCTCATCATGCAGAGCTTCTACCATTCATACATTCAACAAATCCGTTTTACATGCATACTGCATGCAATGCACTGGGCTTGCTATTAGGGGTACGGGAGTAAATCTATAACATTTAACATAAATATTACATACATGAAAAAACTGATAACATGTCAGTAAGGTATAAAGGTATAACAAACCCTTTAAGCCTACCACCCAGTTCCAGTGTTAATTTTTTTTTTTGAGACAGAGTCTCACTTTGCACAGCAACCTCAAATCCCTGGGCTTAAGCAATTCTTTTGCTTCAGCCTCCCAAGTAGCTGGGACTACAGGCGCCAGCCACAACACCCAGCTATTTTTAGAGATGAGATCTTGCTCTGGCTCAGGCTAGTCTTGAACCTGTGAACTCAGGCAATCCACCTGCTTGGGCCTCCCAATTGCTGGGATCACAGGCGTCAGCCACCGCGCCTGGCTCCAGTGTTAAATCTTTACACATCAAGGAGAAAAATTGAAGGAGTGCAGAAGTAGATCTTTGGAGACCATCTGGGAGGCTAATGCAGTTTTGGGCAGAGAGATGACAGGTCCAGGGTAGAATGATGGTACAGGAAGAATGAAAGAGAAGTTCTGAGTTTTCTGAGCCTTAGTTTCCACATTTGTAAAATGGGTTAGTAGTAACTTTGTTAATTTGAGACCCTAGCACCTCGCACAGACTTTGGCACAAGCTGGCACACACCGATATTTTAGTTATTATTGTTATCACTGTGGCAACTCATAAATAACAGTAGAATGAATATCCTGTCAATCCTGGGGCTGGAACTTGCCATCTTTTTTTAGGCAGGAAAATGATGGCTGATGGTTCCTTCTGCAGAACCGATGCACACCGCCCAGGAGGCGCGGCCAAGCCGGCAAGGGTCGGAGCCTGGAACCGGTTCGGCCCGCCCCACTCGGCTCCGTCCCGCCCACATCCCTGTGCACGCGGCTACGGGGCCGCGCGCGCGTGCGCGCGTACCTGACCCCACCCCTTATGCTGACGTGCGGGGCGGAACTGGCCGGGCGGGCTCTGCGGGACGGTGTGCTTCCGCGGGCTGCGGGGTCGCTGGGGACTCGTGGCGGCGCGGCTCCGCTGGGCTTCGTCCTGTTTGCGCAGCTCGCCGGGTTCTCTCGCGGCGCCCAGCCAGGCCCGTGCTGCAGCTGGAGACCGGAGACAGGGTAAGTGTTGGCGGGAGCAGGATGGGACTGGCCGGGCGCGCGCCCCGCTCTCCAGGGCATTGTCTGGGCGGGGGCGGCGCGGGCACGTGCGCGCCCCTCCCCCATGCCGCGGACTGGGCTGAGGCGGGCGGGAGGAGTCGTGGCTGAGGGGAGGGGGCGGGGAAGCTGGTGACTGCAGACAAGGGAGAGGGTCCCGAGGAGAGTGTCAGGGAGCCTCTGGAGCGGGGACCCGGGATTTGGATGTGAGCTGGGGGCTTCTCTTTACCCGGGCACAGCGTTCTGAGGGAGTGGGAGCCCTGGAGCCGCCGCGGCCGGAGCGTTCACGCGGGTAAGCCTGGTGGCCTGCTGCTGACACTGGAGACGGGGTTTGGTACCAGCACCAGTAAGTTGTGGATTCACGGAAGAATTCTGGAACATCCTTCCAACCTGTCGCCATCCCTGCCGTCCGCCCCCTTGATGAAGGATGGGTTGGATCTAGCAAGGTGGGGGGAGAAGCCGGGGCCGGTGCGAGAATGAGAGCCTCAGAGGTGTGAGACAGTGCCGGCTCGGAGTGGAGCTTCGCAAAATGAGGACCCGCGAGGAAAGAGGGCTTGATGGGCTGCGGTCAGATTGCCGGAGACAGCGAGGTTTATAATATAACCTTTTCTATGTTATGGATGCAACTATGTTAAAAATAGAAAGTAGAGGATGAGAAATATCAGTAATCCTACAACCCTGACATCCTTGGAGTCGCGGTAAATGCTGGTTATTTTCATCTAAACATATTCCTTCACAGTTACAGAGTTGACCTACATTTTCCATTTCTTTTTCTCACTAACGTGTAAAAAATGTGGTATAATATTATGTAGTATTCAGCAGTATCATTTCCTGTTTCTCAATAAGTAGCAAGTATTCATTGTAGAAAAATTAAGAGTTATATACACAAGCAAAATAAGTAAAAGTACCTGTAGATTTACTGTCTAGACATGTTACCACTGGGTTTATATTTTTGTTTGTTTACTTGCTTTCCAAGATTTGGGCAGATGATGTCCTAGTTAGCTGTTTAGTTTCTATGGGATACCTTTAAAGGTTTTAAGTGGGCAAGTAGCAAGGTCTGACTGCTGTATGGAGGAAGAAGGCTGGTGTGGAATCTGGGAGATCAGTTACTATACTGTCTGCATTCCTTGGAACTAGGCCCATGGCTGTAGAGATGGGGAAGAGTAAAAAGATTTTAAAATATGTGAAATAGAATGAACAAGACTTGGGAATGGATTGGTAAAGGAGAGGGGACAGGCTTTGCTTTTTTGATTTTTGTTTTGAGCAACTGAGTAAATGGTAATACTGTTTGCTCTTGAGATGAGGAATGGAGAGAAATTTGAGATGGGCAAAATCATGAATTCTGTTTTGGATGTATTAAATTAAAATGCATATTGGTTATGAAGTCATTATGTTGAAGAGGCACTTGGTGTACAGATCTGGAACTCAGGGGAGAGAGAAGCTAGAGAAAAAAATTGGGAATGATCACTATTTAGATAAGGTATGAGACCTTGTGAGATCACTTAGGGGAAGAGCGTAGACAGGAGTGCAAAGGGCTCAGGCTTTCAAGTACTTTTCAGTTTGGTAGAAGAAAAACATTGAGCAAAGGACATGTCCTAAACAGCCAGTGAGGTAGGAGAAAAAGCAGGAAACTGGTATTATGGAATCCAAGAGAGTTAAGTTTCTGAATGATGGAGAAGTGGTCCTCCATCAGTGCTTCTGAAATGTTGAGTAAGATTGTTCTTTTTTCTTTTTTCTTTTTTTTAATTGAATGGTAACTGTGTACATTAAGGCACTTCTGGGGTACAGTGTGGGGTTTTCACACACAATCCGAAACACTTCCATCAAACTGGTTAACATAGCCTTCATGTCATTTTCTTAGTTATTGTGTTAAAATGTTCATATTC
>NW_003852561.1:2804180-2809973 GCF_000181295.1 Otolemur garnettii
ATCACAGCTCATAGCAACCTCCAACTCCTGGGCTCAAGTGAGTCTCCTGCCTCTGCCTCCCAAGTAGCTGGGTCCACAGGCGCCTGCCACAACGCCTGGCCATTTTTTGGTTACAGCCGTCATTGTTGTTTTGGTGGGCCTGGGCTGGATTCGAATCTGCCATCTTAGGTGTATGTGGCTGGTGACTTAGTGGGTTGAGCCACAGGTGCTGAGCCAGATGTTACTGGTTTTTGCCTTTGTTTTTCCTATCATAGTTCCTGGAAGTGGGAGGTGGGAACCAGATTAGAATTGTTGAATGGGATATGAAGAATTAGAAAAAGGTGTCCCTGGGGCGGTACCTGTGGCTCAAGGAGTAGGGTGCTGGCCCCATATGCCCAGGGTGGCAGATTCAAGCCCAGCCCAGGCTAAAAACTGCAACAACAGAAAAAGGTGTCCCTGGGCAGTGCCTGTAGCTCAGTGAGTAGGGCACTGGCCCCACATACTGAGGGTGGTGGGTTCAAACCTGGCCCGGCCAAACTGCAACAAAAAAATAGCCAGGTGTTGTGGCAGGTACCTATAGTCCCAGCTACTCAGGAGTCTGACGAAGGAGAATCGCCACAGGAGTTGGAGGTTGCTGTGAGCTGTGATGCCACAGCACTCTACTGAGGGCAATAAAGTGAGATTCTGTCTCTAAAAAAAAAAAAAAACTCCCCCACCCCCAAAAAATAGAAAAAAGGTGTTTCTTATCTCCATTTGCCTCAAAACTAAATTTGATAGATGAAAAATGGTGGGTTTTTTTGATTTTCATTTTTTGATTACTATTATGAACATTTTTTCACATTTATTGGCCATTTGTGAATTTCTCTTCCTCATCTCTATACATCCTTTTTTACTAATTGGTTTCTTTAGATGTTAAAAATATGTAGCTTTACATACAGTTTTCAGCGTTTTCCCCATATGTTTTTCATACTGTTTTAAATGCTTTTATATTCATTCATTGGAAAACTGTAGATTGCTGTGGACTGTTTTTTTTAATGTCTTACCACAACAAATAAGTAAGTGAGGTGATGGTTATCAATTTGATGTAAGCATTCCACATTGTTTATCAAATCAGCACATTGTACCCCTAAATACATTAATGTACACAGTTATTATTTGATAAAAAAAAAAGACTAGTTTTTTTTTTTGAGACAGAGTTTTACTTATTAACTCTTGGTAGAGTGCTGTGGTGTCACAGCTCACAGCAACCTCGCAATTCCTGGGCTTAGGCAATTCTCTTGCCTCAGCCTCCTGAGTAGCTGGGACTACAGGCTCCTGCTACAATGCCTGGCTATTTTTTTGTTGCTGTTCGGCCGGGGCTGGGCTTTGAACCAACCACCCTTGGTATATGGGGCCAGCACCCTACTCACTGAGCCACATGCGCTGCCCAAGACTAGTATTTTTTTAGACAGGATCTTACTCTATCACCTAGGTGAAAGTGCAGTGGCCTCATTTTAGCTCACTGCAACCTTGAACTCCTGGGCTTAAGCAACTCTTGCTCCCTGAGTAGCTGGGACTACAGGTGTGTGCTTCCACACCAGCTCATTTTTCTTTATTTTCTATGTTTTTATTTGTTTATTTTTTTATTTTCTATTTTGTCTCTTTTTTGCACAGGCTGGTCTTGAACTCCTGGTCTCAAGTGCTCCTCTTGCTTTGGCCTTCCAAAGTGCTAGGATTACAGGTGTGAGACACTGTTCCCAGCAGATTAGAACTAACATTTAAGTTAGTCTTCTTGTTCCACCATGTTTTTTTTCCCAGTTTAAAAATAGTTTTAAAAAATTTGAAATTTTATTTAAATTTTCATTGCTGCTTTCTTAAATTCTTGTTTTTTACAGTGTGCAGTGTGGAGGGTGGGGATAAGTACACCTTTCACTCATAAACATGACTGACAAAGTGCGTTGTTTGCGTATTATCTGTTCTGTAGGAGTTAGAAAAAAAATTTTCAAAGGCTGGAGTTCATGGATGAGTCGCAATTTGATTCTTGAAGGATGAGGAGCAGTTCAGAAAGTGGAGAAGGTAGAGTTGAAATATGAGCCCCACTGGAAGGTAATTGTGAGATGTTCAGGCATGTGAACTTTGATGACAGCAGATGGGGAGAGGTACAAGAACTAGGTTTCCTAGGCTAGTATCGTTTATTCTCCTTATCTCTCAGCTGTGGGAGGGAACCTGTTAATGTGGTGGTAATGAAGGTTGACAGTGGGGAGAATGGGAGGGGCCTTCAGAAAGTTTGGTGATTATTATGTATTTTGTTAAAATTTAATTTGGTTTACCTGAGCATGTGGGTATACTTTTAAAATGGAGATATAGTTCATATAACTTAAAATTCTCTGTTTTAAGAGTGTATAATTTGGTGGTTTTTAGTATATTCACCAAGTTGCAAAAGTATCATCACCTAGTTCCATAATGTTTCTATCACTCCAAAAAGAAATCCCCTACCTATTAGTAGTCAACCTTAATTCTCTCTTCCCCTCATTCTCTGGCACCTACCTTCTTTGTCTATGGATTTGCTTGTTTCTAAATATTTCATATAAATAGAATCATACAACATGTGGCTTTTTGTGTCTGCCTCAGTTCAGAGTTCAAGACCAGCCTACACAAGAGAGCAAGACCCTGTCTCTACTTAAAAAACAAAAATTAAAAAAAAAAATAGAAAAACTAGCCAGGTGTTGGAGTAGGCGCCTGTAGTCTGAGCTACTCAAGAAGCTGAGGCAAGAGGATTGCTTGAACCTAAAAGTTTGAGGTTGCTATGAGGTATGACATGGTGGGCCTCAACCCCAGGGCAACTGAGTGAGTTACTGTCTTAAAAAAAAAAAAAAAAAATTTTTTTTTTGTATTGGTGCATTTGCAACTCTTATTTTTAATTAACATAAATGTTACTTGCCAGTTTTCAAATGAAGTGCGTAGAGCTACAATCTGATATTTAGCTTAAAGAAAATTTGATCGTATCTCTTTTTTGGAATTTATAGGTAGAATCTTCCCAGAGATGAATATCTCTTGATTCACAATCGTGCCTTATTCATGTCATCACTTTTTGGCAGCACCTAAATTTGTAAGCAACTGTTTTCAAGAATGAAACATATTCAGAGTAAAATTAGAAGCAAAATATGTGATGAGCACCTTGAGAACTCACTGAGAGTTGAACCTACTTCTGTCAGAATGAGATACTGATGTATTAGTTTCTCAAATACAGTGTCAGATATCCTAGTTGTTTTATGTTGCCCACTTTTCTTTAATTTTTTTTTTTGAGACAGAGTCTCACTTTGTTGCCCTGAATAGAGTGTGTCATAGTTCACAGCAACCTCAAACTCCTGGCCTCAAGCAATCTTCTAGCCTCAGCCTCCCAAGTAGCTGGGATGATAGGCATCCATCACAGTACCCAGCTATTTTTTAGAGATGGGATCTCGTGCTCTTGCTCAGGCTGGTCTTGATCTCCTGAGCGCTCAAGCAATCTACCTGCCTCAGTCTCCTAGAGCGCTAAGATTACAGGTATGAGCCACCAAGCCTGGCCTTCTGTTTTTTTTTTTTTTTAAATTTTTTTTAGACAGAGCGTTGCTTGCCCAGGCTAGAGTGCCATGGCCTCAGCCTAACTCACAGTAACCCAAAACTCCTAGGTTCAGGTGATCCTCCTGCCTCAGCCTCCTGAGTAGGTGGAAGTATATGGATTTGCTACATACCTGTCTCTTGTTCATGGTGGTTTTGAACTCCTAGCTGAAAGGATCCTCTGCCTTAACCTCCCAGAATGCTGGGATTACAGGTGTGAGCCATTGCTCCTGAATTTCCTTTCCTTAATTAATTAATTTTTTTTTTTTTTGAGAGAGAGAGTCTCACTATATCACCCTCAGTAGAGTGCGTGGCCTCACAGCTCATAGCAACCTCAAACTCTTGGGTTTAAACTATTCTCTTGCCTCAGCCTCCCAAGTAACTGGGACAATAGGCTCCCGCCACAATGCCCAGCTATTTTTTTGTTGCAGTTGTCATTGTTGTTTAGCTGGCCCGGGCTGGGTTCGAACCTGCCAGCCTTGGTGTATGTGGCCGGTGCCCTACCCACTAAGCTATGGGCGCTGCCAATCCTTTACTTTTGTAATTTAAAAAATATATATATTGCTGGCTGTGGTGGCTCATACCTATAATCCTAGTACTCTGGGAGGCTGAGGCCGATGGATTGCCTGAGCTAATGAGTTGGAGACCAGTCTAAGCAAGAGTGAGACTCTGTCTCTAAAAAAATAGCTGGGCATTGTGGCAGATGCCTATAGTCCCAGCTACTTGGGGGGCTGAGGCAAGAGAATCTTTTGAGCCCAAGAGTTGGAGGTTGCTGTGAGCTGTGATACCACAGTAAGAATCTGTCTCCAAAGAAAATAAAAAATAGATATTTAGGGGTAGTGCCTGTGGCTCAATAAGTAGGGCCCCATATACCAAGGGTGGCGGATTCAAACCCGGCCCTGGCCAAACTGTGATTAAAAAAATAGCTGGGCGTTGTGGCTGGTGCCTGTAATCCCAGCTACTTGGGAGGCTGAGGTAAGAGAATTGCCTAAGCCCAAGAGCTGGAGGTTGCTGTGAGCTGTGATGCCACAGCATTCTACTGAGGGCAACAAAGCGAGACTCTGTCTAAAAAAAACATGTAGAAAATGTTTTAAGGCCAGGCTCATGCTGTAATCCTAGCACCTAGCATTCTGGGAGGCCAAGGCTGGTGGATTGCCTGAGCTCATGAATTTGAGACCAGCCTGAGCCAGAGCCAGAGTGAGAACTCTTGTCTTTAAAAATACAGCCAGGCATTGTGGTAGGCGCTTGTAGTCCCAGCTACTTGGGAGGCTGAGGCAAGAGAATCGCTTGAGCCCAAGAGTTTCAAGTTGCGGTGAACTATGATGCCGCAGCACTTGAGGGCAACAGAGTTAAACACTGTCCCCCCTCCCGAAAAGTTTTATTACTTAAGATACCTACATTTTCTGTATTAGTCTCCACAAACTTGGGACATGTTGATGATCTTAAAAGACTTAAATAGGCCACTGCGTGATTAGGATTATTATGTGAAAACTTTTTTTGCTTGTCGGTAGTAGTACATACCAAAAATTATTCATGAACTCCCCCCCTTTTTTTTTTTTTTGCTCATCAGCGTTTGTTAGTGTTGTGTGTTTAATGTGTGGCCCAAGACAACTCTTCTTCCACTATGAACCAGAGAAGCCAAAAGGTTGGACAACTCTGCTTTAGACTAGTTTGCATTTAAATGGAGTCATACAGTATATAGTACTTTTTTTTAAAAGCTGGATTCTTTCACTCAGCATCATTATTTTGATATTGTTTCATGTGTCAGTTCATTTTTTTTTTTTTTTTTTAGAGGCAGAATCTCACTTTGTCACCATCCATAGAGTGCCATGGTATCACAGCTCACACTGACCTCCAGCTCCTGGGCTTAGGTGATTCTCTTGCCTCATCATTGTTGTTTAGCTGGCCCAGGCCGGGTTCGAACCCACCAGCCTTGGTGTATGTGGCTGGCACCATAACCACTATGGGTGCCAAGCCAGCATCTTCTTTTTAATGGCTGTATTATAATCTTAAAGTAGTACAGTCTGTTATTTTATTTTATTTTATTTATTTTTTTGCAGTTTTTGGCCAGGGCTGGGTTTGAACCTACCACCTCCAGCATATGGGGCTGGTGCCTTACTTCTTTGAGCCACAGCGCTGCCCCAGTCTGTTTTTTTAAATAAGGAAATAACAAGTTTGTTCTAATGTGATTATTAGTATTTGGGCATTATCTGAGCATGAAATGAATATTTTTTT
>NW_003852561.1:2810922-2813430 GCF_000181295.1 Otolemur garnettii
TTGTTGTTTGGCGGGTCTGGGCTGGGGATTCGAACCCGCCACCTTAGGTGTACGTGGCTGGCGCCTTAGCCGGTTGAGCTATAGGCACCGAGCCTAGTATAGTGATTTCTAAGAATGCAGATGTCACATTATAGCAGAACTGATTTGTTCCATAGTATGAATGTACTATAATTTATTTCTTTTTACTTTTTTTTAGGTTTTATTTTTAAGCACTACGAAGTACATTATATATGCCAAAAGGCATGCATAGTTATGTTTTATTTTGTTTAATTCATTTATTTTTGAGACAGTCTCAAGCTGTCACTCTGGGTAGAGTGCTATGACATCACAGCTCACACAGCCTCAGAGTCTTGGGCTTAAGTGATTTTCTTCCCTCAGCCTCCCAAGTAGTTGGGACTACAGGTGCTTGCCACAGTGCCTGGCTATTTTTTGGTTGTAGTTGTCATTGTTGTTTGGCATGCCTGAGCTGCGTTTGAACCCACCAGCTCTGGTGTATATGGCTGGAGCCCTAGCTGCTGAGCTAAAGGTGCCGAGCCTTTTTTTTTTTCCTTTGAGACAGAGTCTTGTTATGTTGCCCTCAGTAGAGTGCTGTGGCATCACAGCTCGCAGCAACCTCAAACTCTTGGGTTTTAAGCGATTCTCTTGCCTCAGCCTCCTGAGTAGCTGGGACTACAGGCACCTACCACAATGCCTGGCTATTTTTTGGTTGCTGTTGTCATTGTTTAGCTGTCCTGGGCTGGGCTTGAACCTGCCAGCTTCAGTGCATGTGGCTGGCGCCGTAACCACTGTGCTATGGGTGCCGAGCCGTACATTATGTTTTAAAGAATAAGAATAAAGGAACAAATATCTACTTTTAGCTACCACCCAGCTTTAGAAGTAGGAAATTATGAATACTTTTGAATCTCTGTGTATTCCCCAGCCAATCATTTTATACTTTTTTGAACACCCTGGGATATTTTATGGTAAAACTAAAAAGTATTAATAGCCCCCTATCCTAAACTTATCTTATTGATTGATTGCACGTCTAAGTTGAAGGTAGAATTATATCCTGTTCTAGAAAATTTTCATCAATAACGAAGATTTTTTTAGGTGGATAGATTTTGTTTTTAGATTAGGTAGAGTTGGTTTAAATGAAAAGCAATTTTCTAAAAATAATTTCATGTTTTAAGGTACTTGTTTCCCTTCTAGAATCTCAATTCCAGATAGAAAGACACGAGACTTCTCCCCATAGGATTTATTGTCAGTTTGAAAGTTCCAGTGAAAAGTCCTTATTTAGTGGCCTATGCATGATTTTGCTCAATTTATGTGACTGTGCTCTGGACTGTGACTCTCTTGATCTAGTCCAGTTCCTTTTCAACCTGGATTGGTAAACAAATTTTGTTTCCTTTTCTTTTTTAGTAGAGACAAAGGCTCACTTTATCAGCCTCTGTAGAGTACCCTGGCATCACACAGCTCATAGCAACCTCCCACTCCTGGGCTTAGGTGATTCTGTTGCCTCAGCCTCCCTGGTAGCTGGGGCCACAGGTACCCACCCCAATGCCCGGCTTTTTTTTTGTTGCAGTTTGGCTGGGGCCGGGTTTGAACCCGCCACCCTTGGTATATGGGGCCAGCGCCCTACCCACTGACCCACAGGCGCCTCCTTTTTTGCTTCTCTTGGAAGCAAATTATCTAAAGATAATTTTAATGACTTTTATCTGAAAGTGACTCCCAAGGAAATCACTGGAAGGTTACATGGCTTCCCTTTTGTCATCTTAAGAAGTTTTCCCTTCAGCTCGGTGCGTGTAGGCTAAGGTGCCAGCAACATACACTGAAGTTGGCGGGTTCAAATCCAGCCCAGGCCCACCAGACGACAACAACTACAACCAAAAAGAAATAGCCGGGCATTGTGGCGGGCGCCTGTAGTCCCAGCTGTTTGGGAGGCTGAAGCTGAAGCAAGAGAATCAATCGCTTGAGCCCAAGAGTTGGAGGTTGCTATGAGCTATGATGCTTCAGCACTCTACCCAGGGTGACAGCTTGAGACTCTGTCTCAAAAAAAAAGAGGAATGGTAAAACTAACCTAACATCAGCTTTCCTGTTGTTGCATTAATGGCTACAAGCAGATAAGCTGTTTTATTTATCCTAAACTCTTCTATGTGCTAGTTTGTAAGTTTGGAAATAGAATAGCAGCCTGAATGGATCCTGGGGCTGACCTTGTTTAAGTATTTGAGTATTATAATAATACTTAAATAATAAAACAACATTTTTGAGTTTTAGCGGTCTAGTTTTCCCCTTTTGCTTATCTTTTTCTTTACATATCATACTGGGGATGGTCCATATCAGTTTGATGCTGGGAACCAGATCCCTCTCAGCTTCCCACCATTCTGGTCCAGTGTGTGAAATTGTGATTAACTTTTCTTTTCTTTCTTTTTTTTGAGACAGAGCCTCAAGCTGTCCCCCTGGGTAGAGTGCTGTGGCATTACAGCTCACAGCAACCTTCAACTCCTGGGCTCAAGTGAGTCTCCTGCCTCA
>NW_003852561.1:2813983-2816719 GCF_000181295.1 Otolemur garnettii
ACGCCTCTGGCTCAGTGGGTCGGGCGCCGGCCCCATATACCAAGGGTGGCGGGTTCAAACCCAGATCTGGCCAAACTGCAACGAAAAAAATAACTGGGCGTTGTGGTCCCACCTACTCAGGAGGCTAAGACAAGAGAATCACCTAAGCTCAGGAATTGGAGGTTGCTGTGAGCTGTGTGATGCTGCGGCATCTACCAAAAGCAATAAGGTGAGATTCTGTTTCTTAAAAAAAAGAAAAAGAAAAAGTGATCCTGTTCAAAAAAACGGGAGCATATTTAAAATGTTTCGTGTGTAAGACTGGGCTTACAATAAGTAGGGTAGAGTTTTTGTCAGTAGCAACTCAAGTGAAAATCAGAACAGACTCTTTGAGTTTTTCCTATAATAGATTACTTTAAATGACTTTTATTGTATAATAAGCATAATTTGGGGTAAAAATTAAGTATATTTTTTTCCAGTTATTTGTATCAATGAGAGATGATTTTTTAGTCTACCAAGTAGCTGGGACTATAGGCACCCACCACATCATCTGGCTGTTTTTTGGTTGTAGTTGTCATTGCTGTTTAACAGGCCCAGTGTGGGCTCAAACCCGCCACCTTCAGTGTATGTGGCTGGTGCCCTAGTCACTGAGCTACAGGTACAAAGCCAAGAGATGATTTCTTGGTTTTTTGAGAGTTTGTCACCCTTGGTAGTGTCACTGCTCACAGCAACCTCCAGCTCTTGGACTTAGGCTATTCTCTTGCCTCAGCCTTCCGAGTAGCTGGGACTACAGGCGACTGCCACAATGCCTGGCTGTTTTTTTATTGCAGTTTGGCCGGGGCTGGGTTGGAACCTGCCACCTTTGGTATCTGGGGCCGGTGCCCTACTCACCCAGCCACAGATGTCACCCCGAGAGATGATTTTAATGAATAATATTTATTTCTGTTTTTTAAGACAGAGCCTTACTCTGTCATCCTGGGTAGAGTGCCAGTCATGGCATCATTGTAGCTAACAGCAACCTCAAACTCCTAGGTTCAAGTGATCTTCTTGCCACCACCTCCCAAGTTGCTAGGATTACAGGCAAGTGCCACCATACCCAGCTAGTTTTTTTTTTTTTTTTTTTAAATAGAGACATCGCCCTCGGTAGAGTGCCCTGGGGTCAAGACAGCTCACAGCAACCTCCCAACTCCTGGGCTTAGGCGATTCTCTTGCCTCAGCCTCCCAAGTAGATGGGACTACAGGTGCCTACCACAATGCCCAGCTATTTTTTTTGTTGCAATTCGTCCAGGGGTTGCCACCCTCAGTATATGGAGCTAGCGCCCTACTCACTGAGCCACAGGTGCCACCCAGCTAGTTTTTTCTGTTTTTAGTAGAGGTCTTAGTCTTGCTCAGGCTGGTCTTAATCTCCTGAACTTGAGTAGTCCACCCACTTCAGGCTCCCAGAGTGCTAGGATTACAGGCATGAGCCACCAAGCCCAGCCACTCTGAGTAGTATTTAAATAGATGGAAAAAGTTTAATTCATATTGAAATACACATTTTGATTTTTGTGTGTGTGTGTGAGACAGAGTCTCAATTTGTCATTCTCGGTAGAGTGCCATGGCATCACAGCTCACAGCAACCTCCAACTCCTGGGCTCAAGCAATTCTCCTGCCCCAGCCTCCCGAGTAGCTAGGACTACAGGTACCCACCATAATGCCTGGCTCTTTTTTGTTGCAATTCTCATTGCTGTTTTATCTGGCTGGGGCCAGCTTCAAACCCACCACCCTCGTTATATGGGGCCGGCACCCTACCCACTGAGCCACAGGTGCCACCCTGTTTTTTTTTTTTATAAGAGACAGGGTCTTGCTCTGTCACCCAAATGGAGTGCAGTGGCCCAGTTATTGCTCACTGCAGCTTCAAATTCCTGGGTTCAAGCCATCCTTCTGCCTCAGTCTCATAAGTAGCTGACCTTACAGGCATGTACTATCACACTTGCTAATTTTTCCTATTTTTTTTAGAGATAGGGTCCCCTTATGTTAAACTCCTGGGCTTCAGTGATCCTCCGCCTTGGTCTCCCAAAGTGCTGGGATTATAGACATGAGCTACAATGCCCAGCCTCATTTTGATTCTTTTGATAGGACTTCTGTCTGCCTAATGATTTTTCTCAAATGTAATATACAAATGTATGTACATTCTTAGAGTGCACATTGGACAGTCTTTAGGAAGCTTGGATGGTGTTTGGATAAAAACTACTGTTATTGTTAGTTTGTAAAGTATAGTTTGTGAAATGGATCACTCTTAATATGGATTACTGAGTCAGTTGCATTAAAATGTTCCTAATGTTTCAATATTAGATGTGTAGTGCAAACCACCACTTAGGTTTTCGGATTTGGCCTTCGTTCATTCTATTTTATTTATTCATTTATTTATTCTTTCGCTGGCAATAAAACATGCCATTTGTGTCATTTTTTCTTTTTGTATTATTCTTTTAATACCCTGCTGAATTTGATTTATATCCATATCTGTCTTCAGAAAAGGAAATTGATTTGCCTTTTTCCTTTGAGGTTGGCTTTTACTGATATTTACATAAGCTTCCAAAATTGTGTTTTCTTTTTCTTTTTTTTTTTTTTTGTAGAGACATAGTCTCACTTTATTGCCCTTGGTAGAGTGCTATGGCATCACAGCTTATAGCAATCTCCAACTCTTGGGCTTGGGTGATTCTCTTGCTTCAGCCTCCCGAGTAGCTGGGACAACAGGTGCCCGCTACAACACCCAGCTAT
>NW_003852561.1:2817798-2818813 GCF_000181295.1 Otolemur garnettii
GATTCTCTTGCCTCAGCTTCCTGAGTAGCTGAGACTACAGGTGCCTGCCACAGTGCCCAACTATTTTTTGTTGCAGTTTGGCTGGGGCTGGGTTTGAACCCGCCACCCTTCATTATATGGGGCCAGCTCCCTACTCACTGAGCCACAGGCGCCGCTCAGAAAATATTTTTTTGAAGTGAAGAATATAGAAAGGATAGGGCTAAAGGACTGTCAGTTGTTTTTATTTTTGAGACAGAGTCTTATTTTGTCACCCTCAGTAGAGTGCTGTGGCATCACAGCTCACAACAACCTCCAACTCCCGGCTTTAAGCAATTCTCTTGCCTCAGCCTCACAAGTAGCTGGGAATAGGCGCTTACCACAATGCCCAGCTGTTTTTTGTTGCAGTTGTCATTGTTCTTTAGCTGGCCCGGGCTGGGTTTGAACCCGCCACCCTCGTTGTATGTGGCTGATGCTGTAACCACTATGCTATGAGCACCGAGCCAGCACTGTCAAATTTTTACCAGCATCTTAGGACTGTCTCTTTGTATAGAAGCAGATGGAGAATGATTGTGCCAGTTCTCCTCCCTCCTTCTTAAACCTGGTGGGAAAAGTCTTGAGTGAGAGCACAAAGTTTAGTAGTTCTGAGATTCAGATGCTGTGAGGAGCATAGAATTATTAAGAAGGTAACCTGAAGTAGTATTTGGGAAATCTTTCAAGTAGCATGTTTATTAGATCTTACCTCTTCCCCTTAACAATTGGCAATATCTTGTATGATGTAGTGTTTGTAAAACAACTGTAAGGCTATGGTCCCGAACTTTCAGGTTACAGACTGTGCTTTTCAGGAATCCGGCTACATTGCAGGAGGTGAGCAGCAGGGTGAGAAAGCCAAAGCTTCATTGTAATTAACAGCCAAAACTTTCTATTTACAGCTCTTGCCGCTTGGTCCCCATCATCACCTGAGCTTTGCCTCCTGTTGGATCATTGGCAGCATTAGATTCTCATAGGAGAAAGAGCCCTACTATACTTTTTTTTTTTT
>NW_003852561.1:2819080-2820863 GCF_000181295.1 Otolemur garnettii
TTTTTTTTTGTTTTTGTTTTTAGAGATGGGGACCTGAGCTTGCTCAGGCTGGTCTTGAACCTGTGAGCTAGGCCTCCCAGAGTGCTGAGATTACAAGTATGAGCCACCACGCCCAGCTGGGCCCTACTGTAAATTAATTGTGGGAGGGATCTAGGTTGCACACTCCTTAGAGATCTAGTGCCTGATGATATGAGGTAGAGATGTAATGCACTTGACTATCCCAAATTGTTCCCCCTCATCCCTGCCTATGGAAAAATTGTCTTCCGTGAAACTGAACCCTAGTGCCAAAAAGGTTGGGACCATGTGGTGTGAGGGATAATTGATCTAACAGCCTTGGATCTGTTTTCTTATCGTAAATCATTAGATCCACACTGGCCAATATGGGAGCCCCTAGGCACAAGTGGTTATTGAGCCTTTGAAATGTGGCCAATACAAATTAAGATATGTTGTAAGTATAAAATACCTACTAGATTTTAAAGACTTAGTAAAACTGTGAGAATATAAAATCTCATTACTGATTTATTTATATTAATTACATTTTGGGAATGATAATATTTTAGAAATGTTGGTTGGATAAAATATTATTAAAATGGATTTCACTTCTTTTTAAAATGTTGCTGCTAGAAAATTTTAAATTCTGTATGTGGCTCACATTATATTAATAGTTTTTTTTTTTTAAATTTTTATTTATTTATTTTTTTGCCATTTTTGGCCAGGGCTGGGTTTGAACCCGCCACCTCTGGCATATGGGATTGGCGCCCTACCCTTTTGAGCCACAGGCGCCGCCTATATTAATAGTTTTATTGGGTAGTGCTGGTCTGGACAGTATTTCCTAAACTGACTTGTGAAATACTTACAACTTTTGAAACACAGTTAAGAGAAACACTAGCAATAGAACAGTAATACAAATACTGCATATCTGTGCTGTTCAACATATTAATAGCTACTAGTGATTTGTGGCTATTGAGCACTTGAAATGTGGAAAAATGGAACTGAGTTTCAAATTTTGTTTAATTTTAATTAATTTATCTCTATTTTTAAAATTTCAGATTGATATGAGGGTGCAAATGATTAAGTTACAGTGTTTGTATTTGTTAGAATAACCTCCAAGTTGTAGTTGAGCCCTACACCCTTACATTGTACCTCTTACCACTTGAATTTAATTGTTTTTCCTCTTGTGTGGGCATATAGTTGTTCACCTACTGGTTTCATGTTAGTATTGAGTACATTGGATATTTGCTTTTTCATTCTTGTGATACTTTACTAAGCAGAATGTTCTTCAACTCCATCCAGGTTAATGCAAAAGATGCAAAGTTTTTGTCCTTTTATATGATTCAGTAGTATTCCATGGTATATATATGTATCACATATATATTTTTATTAATCCATTCATGGATTATGGTTGATGGACAGTTAGGTTGATTCCACATCTTGGCCATTGTAAATTGAACTGTGATAAACATTCTAGTGCACATGTCCTTGAAGTAAAATGATTTTTTTTCTTTTGGATGGATACCTAGTAATGGGATTGTGGGATCAAATGGAAGGTCGAATTTTAGCTCTTTGAGGATTCTCCATACTTCTTTCCAAAGAGGCTGTTTTAGTTTGCAGTTCCATTAACAGTGTAAAGGTGTTCCCTATTCTCCACAACCATGTTGGCATCTGCAGCTTTGGGACTTTGTGATGTGGGCTATTCTCACTGGGGTTAGGCAATATTTTAAGATTGTTTTGATTTGTATTTCTGTGATGATTAGGGATGATGAACATTTTTTTTTTTTTTTTT
>NW_003852561.1:2821094-2822460 GCF_000181295.1 Otolemur garnettii
CACTTGAGCCACAGGCGCTGAGCCATGATGAACATTTTTTAATGTTTATTGGCCAGTTGTCTTCTTTGGAGAAGGTCTGTTCACATATGATAAATGGGATTTTTGCTCTTTTCTTGTTGATTAATTTGAATTCTCTGTAGATTTCCATTATCAGCCCTTTGTCAAATTCTTAATGTGCAAATATCTTTTCCCATTCTAAAGGTTGTATCTTTGCTTTAGTTGTTTTGTCCTTAGCTGTGCAGAAGCTTTTTAGCTTAGTTCATTTATGTATTTATTTTTTGTTGTTGCAATTGCTAATGGAGTTGTCTTCATACAATCCTTCCCCAGGCCCGTATCATCAGGGGTTTTCCCACAGTGTCTTCTAGGATTTTTATCGTTTTGTGTCTTAGATTTAAATCTTTTACCCATTGTGAGTCAGTTTTTGTATGTGGTGAAAGGTGCATGTCCAGTTTCATTCTGTCTTTAGGTAACATGTAGTTACGCAGTTCTCCCAGCACCATTTATTGAATAGAAATTATTTTTCCCAATTTATGCTTTAGTTTGGTTTATCAAAGATCACATGGTAATAGGAAGCTGGTTTTGTCTCTAGGTTTTCTATTTTGTTTCATATGTCTGTGTCTTAACTTTTGTGTCAGTGCTATGCTGTTTTGATTGCTGTAGACTTGTATTATAACCTGAAGTCTGCTAAAGTGATGCCTCCAGATTTTTTTTATTACTAAAAGTTGTGTTGTTCACATGGTTTTTTTTTTTTCTGGTTCATATAAAATAAAGAACTATTTTTTCATTAAATCTGTAGATTGCTTTGGGTGGTATAGACAATTTAACATTGTTGATTCTTTTCAGCCAAGAGCATAGTTTGTTCTTCCTTTTGTTGATTTCTTTCCTTCTGCTATTTCTTTTCTCAGGGTTTCATTGTTCTCTCTGTAGAGATCCTTCACCTCCTTTGTTAGATATATTCCCAGGCATTTTGTATTTTTTTTTTTTTTGAAGCTACTGTGAAGAGTATTGTGTCCTGATCTGTTTCTTGGCTTATTAGTGGTGTATATGAAGGCTTCCAATTTGTGGACATTGATTTTCTGTCCTGCAAGATGTTACTTTATTTCTTAATCACTTCTAGGAGTCTTGGGGTTGAGCCTCAGGGGTTTTCTAAGTGTCAGATCATATCTTCAGCATAGAGTGAGAGTTGGACATCCTCTGTCCCCATTTGGATAACCTTAATATCTTTCTCTTGCCTGATTGCATTGGCTAAAACCACATGAGGGTGTTTAGTTTCCATAACTTTGTGAAGGGATGAAGGTTTTTCCTGGAGTTGACTTCTTCCTTTATTCCCTTGTGGTCTGAAAAGGTATAAGGTTTAATTTCTTTT
>NW_003852561.1:2822581-2824300 GCF_000181295.1 Otolemur garnettii
AAGCGAGTCTCCTGCCTCAGCCTCCCAAGTAGCTGGGACTACAGGCGCCCGCCACAATGCCTGGCCATTTTTTGGTTGCAGCCATCATTGTTGTTTAGCGGGCCTGGGCTGGGGATTCGAACCCGCCACTTTAGGTGTATGTGGCTGGCGCCTTAGCCGCTTGAGCCACAGGTGCCGAGCCAAGGTTTAATTTCTGTTGTTTTAATTCTGTTGAGGTTTGATTTGTGTTCTAGGATATGATCAGTTTTGGAGTATGATCCATAAGCTGACAAGATGAACGTCTACTCAGTAGTTTTGGGGTGGTATGTTCTGTATATGTCTGTTAAGCCCAGTTGTTTAGGGTCATGTTTAAGTCCCTTGTTTCTTTGTTTCATTTCTGTATAGAGGTTTTGTCTAGTTCTGTCAGTGGAATGTTGAAGTCCCCAGCTACTAATGGTGTTGTAGGATATCATATTGTTTAGAGCAGTTAGGATTCATTGTATAAATCTGGGAGCAATTAATTTGGGTGCACATTTATTTAGAATTGAAATGTCTTCTTGTATTGTTCCCTTAACCAATATATAGTGTCCATCTTTGTGTTTCTTTACTTTTGTTGCTTTAAATACACTTGTACCTGCAAGTAAGATTGTGACCCTCCTTTCTTCTGATCTCCATTGGTCCGAAATATTATTTTCCAACCCTTTACCCTGAGTCTTGTTTTGTCCTTAGAGGTTAGATGTGTTTGCTGAAGACAACCTATGGTTAGCTTATGCTTTTTTTTTTTTATCCAGACAGCCAGTCTATGCCTCTTCAGTGTGCAATTCAAGCCATTCACATTTATTGAGAGAATTGATGAATATGGAAGTTTTGTTTGTTTTGTTTTGTGGAGATCTGGTGCCTAATTTTATCATTTGGTCCATTGTGGATGCTAGCCTTTGACCTTTCATTTCCAGGTGTCTTTACTTTGCTGGTGGTCCATTGTGATGATTTCTGTGTAGTATGGGGCTAAATATTTCCTTCAGGGACTAGTCTTGTAATGGCAAATTTTCTCAATGATTGCTTGTCAGTAAAAGATTTTAGTTTAGTAAGATACTCACCTGGAAGTTGTTTTGTTTGAGTAAGTTGAAAGTCAGAGCCTAATTTCTTCTGGCTTTTATCTTTTTATCTGAGAAGTCTGCTGTCACCCTGATGGATCTGCCTCTGTCAATTGATGGTTACTTCTGGTTAATTACAGAATTTTCTCTTTCATTCTGACCTTGGCCAGGTTCATTGCAGTATGTCTAAGAGGTGCTCTGTTTATATTGAGACAAAACAGGGCGGGGAGAGGGGGTTCCACACACTAAAAGTAGTGTGTCTGAATATTTGGTGGTGCTTGGGAAATTTTCAGTTATATCCTTCAGTAGGGCTTCCATACCTTTGGGCCATTCTTCTCTTTCAGGGATACCTATAATTCATATGTTTGTACACTTTGTGAAGTCCCATAATTCTCTAAGAGATTTCTGTGCCTTTACTCTTAAATGACTGAGTTAGCTCAGGGGCCTTATTGTCTAGCTCTGCCCTTGTTTCTTTTCCGTGCCTTAACCTGTTATTGGTACTTTGTAATGCATCTTTAAGGGCCCTGAATGACTCCTTCAACTCTTTCAATTCTTTAAGCTCTGATACATCCTTTCTAATTTCATCATGTCTGTCACTCATTTCTTGGGTCAATTTTTGGATTTTCTTTTGGTGGTTTTCCACTTT
>NW_003852561.1:2824851-2835209 GCF_000181295.1 Otolemur garnettii
GCGGGTCCGGGCTGGGGATTCGAACCCGCCACCTTAGGTGTATGTGGCTGGCGCCTTAGCCGGTTGAGCTATAGGCACCGAGCCATAATTTCTTTATAGGTTGTGTCCTCTGTGGTAACTAACTCGCGATCCCTTAGGGGAGTAGCTCTGTTCTGGTTTTTCATGTTACCAGAATTTTTTTGTTGGTTCCTCTTCATGTATGTTTTCTTCTTATTTACTTCCTTCCCCTACTTACTCTTCTCACTTCCTCCTTCTTAATTTTCCTTATATAAGTGCTTGGGTGTTAAAGTGGCTGAGAGTAGATGATGAAGAGATGTCTCTAGTCTGCCATGTTGGAGCCTGTCCTAATAAATTTAATTTTATTTTTTAATTTTTTTTGAGACAGAGTCTCACTTTGTTGCCCTCGGTACAGTGCTGTGGTGTCGTAGCTCATAGCAACCTCAGACGCTTGGTCTCAAGCAATTCTCTTGCCTCAGCCTTCTGAGTAGCTGAGACTACAGGTGCCTGCCACAACTCCTGACTATTTTTAGAGACAGGATCTCACTCTTACGCAGGCTGGTCTCCAACTCCTGAGCTCAAGTGATCCACCCACCTCCGCTTCCCAGAGTGCTAGGATTACAGGCATGAGCCACTGTGCCCGGCTAATTTTAACCCTATACAGTAAGTGGATCTGGAGGATTTATAGTATTGGTTGTTTTTTTTTTGAGACAGAGTCTCATTATGTCGCCCTCGGTAGACTGCCATGGCATCATAACTCACAGCAGCCTCAAACTCTTGGGCTTAAGTGATTCTCTTGCCTTAGCCTCCCAAGTAGCTGAGACTACAGGCACCTGCCACACAATGCCTGGCTGTTTTGTTGTTGTTGTTGTTGTTGTTGTCATCATTGTTATTTGGCAGGCCTGGGCTGTGTGTGAACCCACCAGCCCGCATGTATGTGGCCAGCGCCCTAGCTACTGAGCTGTAGGAGCTGAGCTTATGATATTGTTTGATTTGAAGTCCTGTATGTCTAGGACATGTTACTGTATTACAAATATATCAATTAGATTAATATGTTAAAGCAGTTGGTGTTTATTATGAGTTAACAATCAATTATCAGTACTAATAATGTCTTTTATTGAGTACCTGTTATATAGCAGGCCTTGTATAGGTACCAGAGACAGGATTTGTATGATAAATTACTTATTGAACCCTTAACTGTATTGCTTACATTTTGTAATATGTTTAATGCTTTGTGAATTCCAAGGTACTTCATGGGCTTACCATCAAAGTCTGATTCCTTTCCTTTCTTTTCCTTTCCCTTTCCTCCCTTTTCTCTTCCCTTTCCCTTCCTTTCCTTTCCCTTTCCTTCCTTTTCCTCTTCCTTCCCCTTCCCCCTTTCCCTTCCCTTCCATTCTCTTCTCTTTCTTTTTCCCTTCCCCTTTTTCTCTTCCCTTCCCTTCCTCTTTCTCTTTCCCAGGATCCTTTTGAAAGTCTGAGCAGTGTGCTTTTTTTCTTTTCTTGAGACAGAAAAAAAAAAAAAAGCCCTTGGTAGAGTGCTGTGGCGTCACAGCTCACAGTAACCTTCAGCTCTTGGGCTTAGGTGGTTCTCTTGCCTCAGCCTCCTGAGGAACTAGGACTACAGGTGCCTGCCACAATTCCCAGCTGTTTTTTGTTGCAATTGCCAGATTTGAACCCACCACCCTCGGTATGTGTGGCTGGCACCCTACTTACTGAGCCACAGGCACTGCACAGTATGCTATTCTGAAGAATCTTTTCTTGCAAGAGAAATCCATGCTTTTTAATAGACACCTGGTGATGAAAATTGTTTTTGAAACTTTGAAGTTAAACTTCTACTTACTCTTTCAGCTTTATTTATTTATTATTGAGACAGAGTCTTACTTTGTCACCCTCGGTAGAGTGGTATGGTATCATAGCTCACAGCAACCTCAAACTCCTGAGCTCACGCAATTCTTTTGCCACAGCCTCCCAAGTAGCTGGGACTATAGGCACCTGCCACAATTCCAGGCTATTTTCTTTGTTTGTTTAGCAGACCTGGGTGGGGTTTGAAACCACCAGACCTGGAGCATGTGGCCCACACCCTAACCACTGAGCTACGAGCGCCCAGCCACCCTTTTGGCTTTAGAGGATACATGTACACACAGCACATACACATAGACTTATAAGTACCAGCATTATATAACATTTATTACATATTGTATTTGAGTATACACATGCTTTTAAAAGTACTAGTATCATGTAGTGTTACTAATTATTTATTATTGCTTCACAGTGAAGAATTGAATGTCATCATGTCTGGACTGAAGCGAACAATCAAAGAAACTGATCCTGATTATGAAGATGTATCTGTGACCCTTCCAAATAAGCGGCATAAAGCAATTGAGAATTCAGGTAGAAATTGATCTCCCTTAGAAAATTATTTCTGTGTTGACATGTGCCTCTACTATAAGATTTATAGCAACTAAAATGAATAAATTTCCATTGTGTATAATTTGAAGGGTTGTGAGAGGGATTAGCTAAGTGCTCTGTTAAATGGTGATATCCTATGGCAATAAAAGGCAGAAGGAGATCTGGCAGGAACATGATCAGGTAGACAGTGAAAGTATCAGTAATGAGATAGGCTATAAGTTCTTGCTATCATTTTATGTTAGATATCATTGTAAGATCTCTGATATGTTTACTACAGTGTGGTATAATCATATGCAATGATTATATGTGGTATGTAGATTAACATTTTTTAGTTTAATAGTTACATACTATTTTAATTTGCATAGAAAAATAGTGATCCCATCAAGCTTACTGTTTTATGGCTACTGTTGCTTAGGATGAAGCTAAAATTCTTTAAAAATATTTCATAGTGTTTGTTAAATGTTTCACATGGTTCTCAGATGTGGTAGATATATTGAAGGTGGCATATGAATGATGGAAATTTAGAAGACATCTAGTTATACACCTGCACTTAGCTTCTCATGGGTAAATTAAAGGTCAGAGGCATTAAATTATTTGTTTAGCATCAAGTAAGTAACTGAGTAAATCCTCAACTGTGTATCTATAGTTAACCAAAATGTTGTAAGTCATCTAAAAAAAAACTGCTAAATTTACACTTTTAAAACAAATTATTATTGAATTTGATTGTTTATTTAAATAATCCACATAAGTTAATATTTTTAGCAGGGTAGAGAAGGCATCAAAATCATAGGTAAGTTGTTATAGTTTCGGAAAGATTAGGATCCCTAGAGCGTAAGAGGTAAAGAACATTCCTATCTCTGCAAAGTGCAATGAAGTTATATATAAAGTTATATATTGAAGTTATATCAAAAAGTCTTTGTGGAGAGAAAATGATCAAATCCAATCCCCCAAAATGAAAACATTTCACTGCACCGCCCCCCCAGTTGTAATTTTATTTATGAGGAAACACCATTTCTTTTTAATAATTAGCCAAATAATGTGAAAGTATTATATATGTAACTTAAAGCTGTTTGTTATTCAAAAGCTTCACATGGCTTTTTGTTTTGTTTTGTTTTGTTTTATCTGGGTCACCAGGCAGTGTTAAGTAGCCTTAACTTTTTTTTTTTTTTTAAATAAAAACAGTAAGAGGGAAAAGTGATTGGTTTAGTAACATTGTAATTTCAGTTAAATCAAATGTAACTTCCAAATACCCCCATTCAAGCAGGGGCAATTTTTATTATTGAGCAACTTTTTTTATTTTTTATTTTTTTAGACAGAGTCTTACTTTGTTGCCCTCGGTAGAGTGCAATGGCATCACAGCTCACAGCAACCTCAAACTCTTGGGCTTAAGCAATTCTCTTGCCTCAGCCTCCCAAGTAGCTGGGAGAACAGGTGCCCTCCACAACACCCAGCTATTTTTTGGTTGTAGTTGCCATTGTTGTTTGGTAGACCTGCGCTGGATTTTTTTTTTTTTTAATTAAATCATAGCTGTGTACATTAATGCAAACCTGCACTGGATTTGAACCCGCCAGCTGTATGTGTATGTGGCTGGCACCTGACCATTGAGCTACAGGCACCAAGTCTGAGCAGTGTTTTTCAATCTTCTTTATCTCATGGTGCGCTTGAATCTATAGTTAAAGTTTCACAGCATACTTAAATTACGTTGATCAATAAAAAGTGTAAATAAAAGGGCAGCGCTTGTGGCTCAGTGATTAGGGCGCCAGCCCCATATACTGAGAGTGGTGGGTTCAAACCTGCCCCAGCCAAACTGCAAACAAAAAATACCAGTGTTGTCGCAGGTGCCTGTAGTCCTAGCTACTCGGGAGGCTGAGGCAAGAGAATCACCTAATCTCCTAAGCCCAAGAGCTGGAGGTTGCTGTGAGCTGTGATGCCATGGCACTCTACCAAGGGTGAAAAGGTGAAACTCTGTCTCTTTAAAAAAAAAGAGTGTAAATAAAGGAATATAGTTGATGTGGTTTAAACTTCTTTAGAAAATAATTTAATTAATGATGTTTAAAAATTTTCTCAGTACACCTAAGATCCTCCCACAGCACACCAATTGAAAATCACTGTTATTGGCAGTGCCCATAGCTCAGTGGGTAGGGCTCTGGGAATATACACCCAGGCTGGTGGGTTCGAACCCAGCCTAGGCTTGCTAAACAACAGTGACAACTACAACAAAGTTGCCGTGCGTTGTGGCGGGTGCCTATAGTCCCAGCTACTTGGGAGGCTGAGGCAAGAAAATCGCTTAAACCCAGGAGTTTGAAGTTGCTGTGAGCTATGATGCCATGACACTCTACCAAGGGCAACATAGTGAGACTTGGTCTCAAAAACAAAAAAACAAAAAAGAAAATCACTGTTATTGAGAAAGTTTGTTTTTCTTCTTGGTGTTTGTATGCCTCCTAAAAATTTTTCTGAAAGTAAATTTGGTGGATGCTTTCTTTTTTTGTTTTTTTGAGACAGAGTCTCACTTTATTATCCTCGGTAGAGTGCTGTGGCGTCTCCGCTTGCAGCGACCTCCAACCCCTGGGCTTAGGCAATTCTCCTGCCTCAGCCTCCCGAGTAGCTGAGACTACAGGTGCTCTCCACAATGCCTGGCTATTTTTTGTTGTAGTTTGCCCAAGGCTGGGTTCAAACCCGTCACCCTTGGCATATGTGGCCAGAGCCCTACCCACTGAGCCACAGGCACCACCCCAGGATGCTTTCCTTTGTTTAGATTATTTTGTCTTGTTTGTGTCTTTTTTTTTCTCCTTTGTTCCATGAGGGATAATTTAGAAGTGTTTTTTTCTAAGGAGTTTATGATCAAACAGTCTTCAGTGATTATAGTATTTGACTCTCAGCACCTACTAAAGGTATCTGCTGGTTTACATATGCAAGGTTTATGTATACTTTTGATATATGTGTGTGTATATGTATATGTTTGTATATACATATATCCTAGTAATACTAGTAAATACTCTTTTCCTCAAATATGAAAAATGTGTTAGTCTCTTGCCTCTGTGCAGATACATCCACAGAATTCTTATACTATTACTAATTTTATTTTCTTTTTTAATTCGGATTTTTAATAATATGAATGCTTATCTGCTTTTTGTAATTTTTTACTATTACAAAAAATATGGCATTTTGTTGGTTGATATTATACTGATGCTACACTACATGTTAATGCTTTTTATAGAAGAAGTACATACAAAAATCTTAGGACATTACAAATATTTCATAAAAGGTAGGGTAGTAACTTCTATTAATGTTCTTTCTCCCCCCACACACAGTAGTACCTTCTATTAATGCTGGACTGTGCCCTGCAGCCCTGGCCACCCCCTGAGGAGACCAGCATTAATAGAAGGTACTGCCTAGGGCTGCTGGGCATAGTCTGAGAAATTATTGCTTTTGTGTTTTCATTTTGATGATAATCTATTTTTTCTGTCAGTTGTAGAAACAGAGTCTTCTCCTTTTTGTGATAATTTAGTTTACTGAACTGATACCTAATAAAATAAGACTATTCCAGGGAAATTATAAGAACTTTTCAGAAAGGAAAGGATGGTGTGCATTTATTTACTCCCATCTAACAAATCTTGGAGCTTAGGATCTGAGACTGAAATTGTAGAAGAGATGTCCAGAGACATCTGGACATGTTCCCATCATGTTGTGAACAGAGTGAGTTTGCTTGACGTGAAATGAATGGTGGAAGAAAAATGTTTAAAAAGCAATAATTAGGAGAGGGCTCCTGCTGTCCTGCACACCAGCTTAATGATTCTGTAGTACTCAATTGAACCTCAGGACTTCTCAAGTGCTACCCCATCCATTTTCTCACCATATGCAATTGTTACTAGGTCTCATATGCCTAAAGCCACAAGGCCTGTGGACAGTGACACAGGGCAAAAACCCAAAGCCTCAAACTGAAGAAACCTACTCTAGTGCCACCTAGGATTGCCCTATTCCTGACCACACTGTCCCACCTGGACCGCCTGCTTTTAGGCCAGTCCTGAGGCCAGCTTACTCCTGGGCTACTGTCCTGCTTTGCCAGGACATGTGTCTCTGGGACCCCAGTGTGGGGACCATACCTCATTTCCCAGACACTAGCAGGTATTGGTCCCACACATACAGAAACACAGTCCTGGGTTCTGCTCTCTTTGGCATTTGTACTTTTGATACATTATTTAGTGTTTTCTTTCTGAAATCTAACCACTGGATCCTACCCAGTGCTTTAGGGTGTTCACTCCTAGTCTGATATTTTCCCAAGTGTTCCCTTAGCAGTCAGCAACTCTGCTTTATCCTGGTGGGGCCTGGGTATGCTGTGTCTTCTCCAGCTACAAGGCCGTAGAGTGGGTCTCCTGGAGGTTCTCCTCAAGCTTTAGTCCCAGGTTATTAATCTTAATGCTGGTGACTGCAGGTGTGGTGCTTTTAGCCAGCTCTGGTGTATAGGGTGGAGTGGAGCAGTACTGGATAAATCCCAGTGTGGTGATGGTGAAGAACAGAATGTAGAGTCCCGAAAACTTACAGCCAAACAGAGTTCAAACAGAAGGCTGTAGAGGTCTGCTGTTAAGATGCCCAGGTGACAGAGGTGGCATTGGTGATTTCGGTCACCAATGGCATGAAGATGTATGGGCAAAACATACATGGGGCAAAATGCCACAATTAGCAAGGCAATTTTCCAATGTCAGTGAATGCTGGCAATATCCTTATATTCCACAATCAGTAGAATTGGTTGTAAATAGGTTCACTATTTCCCCAAACTCCTGTCTGCTTAGCTTTTTTTTTTTTTCTTTTGAGACAGTCTCAGTTTGTTGCCCTCAGTAGAGTGCTATGGTGTCACAGCTCACAGCAACCTCAAACTCTTGGGCTTAAGTGATTCTCTTGCCTCAGCCTCCCAAGTAACAGGCACCCGCCACAATGCCCAGCTGTTTTGTTGTTGTTGTTGTTGTTTTTAGCAGGCCCAGGCCAGGTTCAAACCTGCCAGACCTGGTGTATGTGGCTGGCACCCTAACCACTGAGCTATGGGTACCGAGTCAGCTTAGCTTCTTCATGATAAATTTTCCACAAACATTAGAAATGCCATAGAGGGAAGCCCCAAAAGTACCAAGATGTGACCAGTCGATACATTACTCTCTGAGCTGTCTTTGCCTCCTTGCTAATATGTCTGCCCCAACCACAGTTCCTACACCCAACAGACAGACACAGTGATGAAGTACATTACTCTGTGTCTTGCATAAAGAATAAACCCTTAGAGAGCTATTAACACAGGATCCCCAAAGCAGTCCAAATGCTAGACGCTGGTTACAGCTGTGTACTGGTAGGCTCTGACCGTTGGGTGATTAGATTCCACATCTGCTAATCCCAGCAGAATGTACTTCCACCATTTTCTTTTCAAGATTATTAAAAGGTTATCACTGCCTGATTGAAATGCCAGCCTCACTCTGTAAACTAGGCATGGTAAGCAGTGGTTGATAAGGCTCCATCTGAACATGGAAGTGTACACTTTGTATCTTTCTGCCAAATACTGGCTAGTGATGGCTGTTCCACATATGCACAAGGACAGCATCTGACCCAGAGCAGTTGTTTTCAGAGTATTCCTGATGAAAGTCAGAATTTTCTCATCTTTAAAATCCATGTCAATTGTAGTGTGTCTGCCCCAATCAGGTGAAGAGTTTGCTTTTCATCCTGCACAGCAGACTTTAGGATGCTTCTTGCACAGAAGGCTGCCCAGCATCGGGTTGGGTCCCACTAGGAAGGCTGCCTCCATGGGGGGTCTTGCATATCTCTGGTGCCCAGGTACCCTCTAACCCTCCATCCAACCCACCACCCCCAGACCTCCATGTATGGGGCTTGGAAGATAACAGGAGGTGGTGCCTTGAAGCAGGCAAGAACCTGGCTTGGCCTTGTACTCACCTTAACAAATTTCAAATTGGCCAATCTAAGCATGTTGAATAGGGAGAAAATAAAACAGGAGTGTTAAAGGGGCAAAATATTGTCTAATTTTTCATACAGTACCTCCAGATTGCACAGGGCATTTTGTCGTCATTATCTCATAATATTTTTTATTATTCTTAACCTCTCCTTGTCTGTCTTGACTTTTTTATTTGAATAGTATAGGCAGTTATTTTGGTTTTGTCTTTTTGGTTTCATCTGGTATTTCCTTGCGAGGAGATGCAACATTTTGGGCAGGAATACCACAGAATGATATTGTGGTCTTTTCAGTGCCTTGTATCAAAAAGCACATGGGGTCAGTTTACACTAATATTAGTGATTTTAATTTTTTTTTTTTTGGTGGTTTTTTTTGGTTGGGGCTGGGTTTGAACCCACTACCTCCGGCATATGGGATAGCGCCCTACACTTTTGAGGCACAGGCACCACCCATGATTTTAATTTTTTATCACTTGGTTAAGGTGATGTCTACTGGGTTTCTCCACATTAGAGTTAGTATTTCTTGTGTTTCTTTTGTTGCTTGCTGACTTAAGACAGCCACTGATTAATTAGGACTTGATATTTTATGTTCTTTGTATAGCTCGAGATGCTGCCGTGCAGAAGATTGAGACTATTATCAAGGAACAATTTGCTCTTGAAATGAAGAACAAAGAACATGAAATTGAAGTCATTGACCAGGTATAAATGATGATAAATTGAAAAGACATCAGAGATGCTGGGGGAAAAAAATCTGTATACACACATACAATGAATTAAAAAAAAGTCTTTTGTGATAAAGTCATGGTTTTCTTTTTCTCCTTTGCTTTGAAAAATAGCTTTCTTGCTTTGGGGAGTAAAACCTACTTTTTAAAAAATGAAATTATAGAAAGGATAAAAAAATTACTTGAAATTTCATTTAAAAATAATCCTCTTTGCTCTTGTGCTCAGTATCTTTCTGGATTTTCTCAGTGAATGCACACATAAACATATATAGTAATATATTAACATATCCTTACAACATTGATTTTTGTCATTTTAAATCTTTACCATTCTCATAGGTAGAAAGAAAATTTCACTCTTGTTTTTCTTTAATAGAGAAATTGAGGTGTTTTTTGAGGGTCATTTGCATTTCTTTGTGATTTGTTTGTATATCTCTTATAATTGCTGTTTTTTTAAAGTAACAAGTTAATATTTGTTTTTAGCGACTGATTGAAGCAAGAAGGATGATGGATAAACTTCGTGCCTGCATTGTAGCAAACTACTATGCTTCTGCAGGTCTTCTAAAAGTTTCTGAAGTAAGTATTTCTCATATTCAGTCATTTTCCAGCCACCCTTATTTGTTGTATGAGGGAAAGTTATGTTAATGTGGAATCCCTGCCTTGGAAACATTTATCTTGGCCTTCAGAATTCAGGAAGCCTAGTCTACTTTCTTGGGAATGTATATAAACTTAATATTGTGTTCAACCCCAGGCCTAAGTCATACCTTTCTGCATTGTCACTGATTCTAACTAAATTTTTTCAATTTTATTTAATCCCTCTAGTAATTATTAGCATTATTCTAGGCTTTGCAGATACAAGGGTGAGACCTCACTGCAACTTGCCCCCTAGTTCTTCATTTGATTGTGGCCTATTTTGGAGTAAGTTATAGATTGATTGAGTTTTTCCCAGCCTTTTATTCAAATGAATGGCAGTTTTTGGTTTCCAAAGATTAAGAGATGGGGTCTTGCAAGGTCCCCCAGACTTTTGTGCAGTAGTTATTGACACATTCAAATAATTTGTATTCGTTTTATAAGGCTACCATAACAAATTATCACAAACTTGGTGTAAAACAACAGGGATTTTTTTTAATCTCACTATTCTAGAGGTGTCCAAATAGTCTAAAATCAAGGCATCAGCAGCCTTCTTTCTGAAGGTTCTAGGGAAGAATCTTTTTTTTGCTTTCTAGCTTCCAGTGGTTGGTTGCTGCCAATCCTTGGCTTGTACCTGCATCACTTTTTTTTTTTTTTTTT
>NW_003852561.1:2835621-2836866 GCF_000181295.1 Otolemur garnettii
TTTTTTTTTTTTTTTTTTGCGGTTTCGCCGGGCTGGGTTCGAGCTCTCCACCCTCAGTATATGGGGCTGGTGCTCTACCCACTAAGCCATAGGCTCTGCACTATACCTGTATCACTTTTGATTTCTGTCTCTGTTGTCACGTGGATGTTTTCTCTCTGTGTGTGTTTGTATCTTTCTCTGTTTCCCTCTTAATAAGGCCCCCAGCCATGGGATTAAGGCCTACCCTGATCCAGTATGTTTTCATCTTAATTTGATTATGTCTACAAAGACCCTATTTATTTTTCTTTTTTTTTTCTTCTTTTTTTTGAGACAGAGCCTCAAGCTGTCGCCCTGGGTAGAGTGCTGTGGCATCAGTGATCACAGCAACCTCTCTAACTCCTGGGCTTAAGCGATTCTCTTACCTCAGCCTCCCAAGTAGCTGGGACCACAGGCGCCTGCCACAACGCCTGGCTATTTTTTGGTTGCAGCCGTCATTGTTTGGGCTGGATTCGAACCCACCAGCACAGGTGTATGTGGCTGGCGCTTTAGCCACTTGAGCCATAGGCACTGAGCCAAAAGACCTATTTCTAAATTAAGTCATATTCATAGAATCTGGACATGAATTTTGGGGAGACTCTTTTCAACTCAGGACATATTCTAAAGTCATCTGTTACATGGCTCACTATGAGAGTCAACAGATGGCCATCACAATTTAGCATGTGCACGACATTGGACTGTAGGTAGCTGTTCTGTTTGAAAAGCTGGTTGTTCATTTAATGTTAATCCTTCTGTTAATTATCCTTTCTGTTAGGAGTTCTGATATGTGCTATCTGATGGTCAAGGAATATATTGATTTTATTTTGTTTTGTTCTGATTAGGATTTATTCAAGGATATTTAGGTGTGCTTTTGTCTATTATGGTCTGGCATTTAATTGTTAGTTTGTAGTAGCAAAACTCATTTATAGCTCTGAAAAACCTTTATTTTTGAAATTCAGTGATTTTGTTTCTTTGGCTCTGAAACACTAGTCTCTGACTCCTTTTTTGTCACTAAAGCAATTATTTTAATTTCATGATTTTTAAAAGCTAGGCTTCCAGCTTGGCATCTGTAGCTCAGCAGCTACAGCGCTGGCCACATACACCAAGCCTGGTGGGTTCAAATCCAGCCTGGACCTGCCAAACAACAATGACAACTACAACCAAAAAATAGCTGGGTGTTGTGGCCGGCGCCTGTAGTCCCAGCTACTTGGGAGGCTGAGGGAGGAGAAT
>NW_003852561.1:2838481-2843079 GCF_000181295.1 Otolemur garnettii
ATCACTTTTTAAAAAAAATTTTTTAGAAACAGAGTCTCATTTTATTGCCCTTGGTAGAGTGCTATGGTGTCACAGCTCACAGCAACACAGCTCACAGCTCACAGCGCCTTAGCCGCTTGAGCCACAGGTGCCCAGCCACTTCAAACTCTTGGGCCCAGGTGATCCTCCTGCCTCAGCCTCCCAAGGGAGGTACCTGGGACTACAGGTACCCACCATAACGCCCAGCTAGTTTTTCTATTTTAGTAGAGACAGGGTCTCGCCCTTGCTCAGCCTTGTCTTAAATTGAGATCAAGCAGTCTACCCGCCTCAGCCTGCCAGAGTGTTAGGATTACAGGCATGAGCCACCACCCCAGCCAGTTCAAATCATGTTAAAGAGTTTGGATTTCATAGTATGGGTGTGAGATTTTGAAGGGTTTCTAGCATGATCCTATAATAGATAAGGGTCTTGGAGAGATCAGTTTTTTGCCAACTTTAGATGAATTTGATTAAAAGTTGCTTGCTTTCATTTTTTTGTAGGGATCAAAGACATATGATACAATGGTTTTTAATCATCCTGCTATCAAGAAATTTTTGGAATCACCGTCTAGGTCGTCATCTCCTGCCAATCAGAGATCAGAAACACCATCAGCCAATCATTCTGAAAGTGATTCTCTATCTCAACATAATGACTTCCTATCTGACAAAGATAATAACAGCAATGTGGATATAGAAGAAAGACTTTCAAATAATACGGAGCAGAGACCAAGCAGAAATATTGGAAGGGTATAGTTGGATGGATTTGGGGGTGGAGTTGGGTTAAGGGAAAGAGGAACTAGTGTTTATTAAGTATACACATATTATCTCATTCAACTTTGACAAGAACTCTAGGAAGTAGATTATTTTCTTTTTTCTTCTTTTATTTTTTTTTTTGAGACAGTCTCACTTTGTCACCTTTGGTAGAATGCTGTGCTATCACAGCTCACAGCAACCTCAAACTCTTGGGCTCAAGGGATCCTGTTGCCTCAGTTTTTCATTTTTAGTTGAGATGGGGTCTCACTCTTGCCCAGGCTGGTCTTGCACTAGTGATTTCAAGTGATCCACCTACCTTGGCCTCCCAGACTGCTGGGATTACAGCGTGAGCCACCACCCGTGGCCTTAGATCATTTTCTTGTTAGAATGGTGAAACTGAATCTTGATGAGGTTAAAGTTCTATTTGCCCAACAGTATCAGAACTAAGAATTAAACTTAGGTGTTTCTAATTTCAGAATTTAGGACTATTCACGTAAATGTGAAAGAAAGCTTTAGGAGTTGGCAATTCTGTGATCTTGCCCAAGGTATTTCCACTCTGTTATATTTACTCTGTAAAGTGCAGTGGCTCTTCAGTAGTTTCCTTTGTGAGACTTTATTTTTTAAGATGCTTTGTTTGGTAAGTAGCTGGAGGAAATTTGAAAAATAATAGGTGGAAAACCATTTATTGCTTTTTGACTCTTCCAATTTGAGTTCCCATTTAAAGCAACTTCAAACTTCTTTATATAATATTTCACTATATAGTCATTACTGGATTAGACCAGTGGTTTTTCTCAGCCAGGTAGGTATTCTATGATAGAGGATATTTGTAGGTTGCTTTCCACGTATTCAACATCAAAGATCTGTTTTTTTTTTTTTTGATTTATAGTCTTACTTTGTTGTCCTCAGAAGAGTGTCATGGTGTCACTCACTGCAACCTCTAACTCTTGGGCTTGAGTGATTCTCTAATATCAGCATCCCTTGAGGCTGGGACTGCAGGCGCCCACCACAGCACCCAGCTATTTTCTTTTTGTTGTAGTTGTCATTATTGTTTAGCTGGCCCAGGCTGGGTTCAAACCTGCCAGTCTCGGTGCATGTGGCCAGAGTTCTAACCACTGTGCTACGGGCACCAAGCCATGACCAGCTATTTTTTACAGATAGGATCTTGCTCTTGACTAAGGCTGGTCTCAAACTTACGAGCTCAAGCAATCTACCTGCCTCAACCTTGCAGACTGCTTAGGCTTACAGGTGTGAACCACCACTTGTGGCCTCTGATTTATTTTTGATAAAAGTAAATTTTTATTTTTCTGATTATAATTGCATATGAGTTTATTGTTGAAAATTATAAAATATAGAAAAGTATAAAAGTCATTGATCATGTTATCATCCCAAAATGAGAGTTCTTTTTTTTTTTAAGAGACAAGAGTCTTACTCTGTTGCCCCAGGATAGAGTGCCATGGCCTCAGCCTAGGTCACAGCAACCTCAAACTCCTGGGTTCAGGTGATCCTCCTGGCTCAGCTTCCCAAGTAGCTGGGACCATAGGCGCCCACCACAATGCTTGGCTAATTTTTCTATTTTTAATAGAGACAGGGTCTCGCTCTTGCTCAGGCTAATCTAGAACTCTTGAGCTGAAGCAGTCTTCTTGCCTTGGCATCTCAGAGTACTAGGGTTATAGGTGTGTGCCACTATGCCTAACTCCAAATTAATAATTCTTTTTTTTGAGACAGAGTCTCACTATGTCATCCTTGGTAGAGTGTTGTGATGTTACAGCTCACAGCAACCTCAAACTCTTGGGCTTAATCAATTCTCTTGCCTCAGCCTCCCAAGTTGCTGGGACTACAGGTACCCACCACAAGGCCTGGCTATTTTTAGGTTGCAGTTGTTGCTGTTTAGCTGGCCTGGGCTGGGCTTGAACCCGCCACCCTTAGTGTATGTGGCTGGCGCTATAACCACTGTGCTACGGGTGCTGAGTCAAGAATTTTTTAGTATTTTGGGACAAATGTTATGGAATATTTTCTTTTTTTTTAATTTAAAAGAATTTAGGTCAACTAGTCACAGGATTTAGAAACTTTGTATGACACCTGGTCATTTAGGTATGTATTAGCACTTGTTACATAACAGGCACTTTTGTAAGAACTGTACAGAACTGTCATGTAAGATGGATACTATTATCATCTTTATTTTTTGATTAGTACAGAAGATTTTTTAAAAAGTAAATTCTATTGACCCCTTTCTCCAGTTCGATTTTTCAGGGGTAACCATTGTAATAGTTTTTGGTGTATCTCTCCACATCTTTGCATGTCCAAAGTATATTTACATGACTATTAAAAACATGAAATTATAGTATATAAAGTTTTTAAACATTAATGGATTATGTTTTGAGGATAGCATAGTCAGATTTTTTTTCTAAACGTGAGTTTCTCCATTCATATCTTTTATTTTGTGGTTTCTGTCCTACTGAAAATTGTTCAAGGGGCGGCACCTGTGGCTCAAAGGAGTAAGGCACCAGCCCCATATGCCGAAGGTGGTGGGTTCAAACCCAGCCCCGGCCAAAAACTGCAAAAAAAAAAAAATTGTTCAAAATGAAAATGAGTGTTGATTATGACTTTTTTAGGATGCTTCTAGTGTTCCTGGCTCCCATAAAACAGAACTGCGGAATGTTGATCTCACTGGGGATGAGACTTCACGACTTTTTGTAAAGAAAACAATAGTTGTGGGCAATGTGTCCAAGTGAGTATCTAGCTTGAATTTATTTTGTCATCCATTTATGTTAATAGTTTGGCGTTACTACTTGTGTTGGAGTATTGCAGTAGTAAGAGGCCTCAAGGATTTTTTCCTAAGCTTTTCTCTTTTTAGTTGTTTTAGAAGTGAAGCACAGTCCAGAGCCTTTCTTTGAATATTCTTGCCCATTAGTAAGCACAGTCAGAATTTGAATCTGTGTCTCCTGTTTTGTATTAGATATCATTTCCTCTGCACTTCTCAATACAGTGCCATTTTGCCTTGTCTTGCAAGTATCCACAAATGACAAGTAAGACGTCGGTAGAGAAGAGGCAGTATAAGTAACCTCTTACTATAGTTTGTAAGAGATGCTAATTATTGGGTATTTGGAAGCCAGTTAGAATGGCAAATTCTCAGGCATTGTCTTCAACTGTTAACTTTCAGATCTTCATCTTTTTTCTCCACGTTTCCATTCTTGTCCCTGTCATTTATTTGTAATTGGAATTTCCAAAGCTAAAACCAGATTCTTCTTTTTGGGAACCCATTTACTGTTCCTTGTTTTCTTTCTTTATTTTTTAAGGGGAAGAACTTAAGTGTGATGGATTTCATTTTTCTTTTTTCTTTCTTTTTTTTTTTTGCAGTTTTTGGCTGGGGCTGGGTTTGAACCCACCACCTCTTGTATATGGGGCTGGTGCCCTACTCCTTTGAGCCGCAGGTGCAGCCCTATAGGTTTCTTTTGACATTTTTTTCAAAATCTTTCTTTAGTGACTCTAAGGCAAGCCATTGGGACAACTTTGGTGTAACTACTCTTATTATCCTAGTATTATAGTAAGAAGAAAACTTATAGAATGTTTTTCTCAGATTCAAAAGTAAACCAAGGTCCAGAGACTTGACTCTGCTCGTGTGCCTGTCAGTCTTTGATTTGGAGTAAAGTAGTGCTTGGTAAAAATTTCTAAGACATAAACTCTCTTTTGTTTTTTTTTCCTGAGACGCAGTCTCACTCTGTTGTTCCAGGCTAGAGTTCCATGGTGTCAGCCTAGCTCATAGCAACCTCAAATTGCTGGGTTCAGGCGATCCTCCTGCCTCAGCGTCCCAAGTAGCTGGGATTACAGGC
>NW_003852561.1:2844234-2855230 GCF_000181295.1 Otolemur garnettii
TGGGCTTAAGCAGTTCTCTTGCCTCAGCCTCCCAAGTAGCTGGGACTACAGGTGCAAGAGGAACGCCAGGTGCAACCACAGGCGTTGTGGCGGGCGCCTGTGGTCCCAGCTATTTGGGAGGTGGAGGCAGGAGACTCGCTTGAGCCCAGGAGTTGGAGGCTGCTGTGAGCTTTGATGCACAGCACTCTACCCAGGGGAACAGCTTGAGGCTCTGTCTCAAAAAAAAAAAAAGGCATGAAACCAGATGTATCCTTGGCAGCATTGAGAAGCACCAGAAAGGCCTAGAGTTCTTGTACCCTAAATGTACATGAAATAAACCCAAAGGCTAGAGGTTCCCTATCCCAGGAATAAAAATATGCCAGTTTATTTCCACAACCTTATGGGCCCACTTGGCAGGAAAATCAAGTTTGGTTTTTGGTTTTTTTTGACTGCACACTGGTAATCAGAAAACAAAACAGATACTTAACAGGAAAGCCCTTTAGACCAAATGTTTTAGAAAGAATAGAAAACAAAATGATTAACTATAAAGACTTTCTTTGATTAGGTGATACAGCTATTAAATATTGTTAGAATTTTAATCTTATTTTGAGTCAGAGCTAATAGTTTTATTAGGCTTTTTAAAGAAAAAATAATTCAGGTTTTTTTTTTTCTTCTCTAGGTATATTCCTCCAGATAAGAGGGAAGAAAATGACCAGTCAACTCATAAGTGGATGGTGTATGTCCGAGGGTCTCGTAGAGAACCTAGTATTAATCATTTTGTCAAGAAAGTTTGGTTCTTCCTTCATCCCAGCTATAAACCGAATGACCTTGTGGAAGTGAGGTAAGCACATCTGAGTTGTTTAACCTAAGAAGTACAGATTTGTAGAAGTGGAAAAAAAGTGATTTTACTTCAGAACATGGACAATTTTTGTATTACTAATAATTAGCATTGACTCTTGGAGTGTAGTTTTAGCAGTCTCAGTGACCAGGTACTGTCACCTCCTGTCACATTGTTACCACACTAACTAATTTTGCTGCCTTTGCTCTTTTGTCTCATTTTAGAGTACAGTGGTATCACCATAGCTTATTGCAATTTCAAACTGCTGGGATCCAGTGATCTTCCTGCTTCAGCTTCCCATGTAGCTGGGACTATATTCTCATGCTACCATGCCTGGCTAAAATTTAAATTTCACTTTTTTTTTTTTTGGTAGAGACAGAGTCTCACTTTATTGCCCTCAGTAGAGTGCCGTGGTGTCAGACAGCTCACAGCAACCTCCAACTCCTGGGCTTAGGCGATTCTCCTGCCTCAGTCTCCTGAGTAGCTAGGACCACAGGCGCCCACCACAATGCCCAGCTATTTTTTGTTGTACTTTGCCTGGGGCCAGGTTTGAACACACTACCCTTGGTGTATGGGGCTGGTGCCCTACCCACTGAATAATAGGTGCCCCCCTAAAATTTCAATTTTTAGTAGAAATGGGGTCTCACTCTTATTCCGGCTGGTCTTGGAACTCCTGAGCTCACGCAGTCCTACTTTAACCTCCCAGAGTGAGCCACCATACCTGGCCCAGAAATACTAACATTAAAGAAATATGTAATATTGAAAGTTCCTCATATCTCACCATCTCATAAGTAACCCCTAATGATATTTATCCTGTATAATGCATAGCCTTGCACATATTAGATTAGAATGTAGTATAGTTGTTGGTTTTTGTTATTATTTTACAAAGATGAAATGATATATTTATACTGCTATGAAGTTTGCTTATATCATTTAGCTATATTCTTTATATCTTTATATCATGATACATCATATGCATGTTCCTTGCATAAATGTACGATGGAAGTGGTTGTGGGTTATTATCAGTGAAATCTCTGTCTTCTGTGCTGTTCAGAACATTTCCTTCACCCTGATGGCACGCACCACTGTGGCCAGCTAATTTTTCTTCTTTTTGTGGAGATGGAGGTCTCACTCTTGCTCAGACTGATCTTGAACTCCTGAGTTCAAGCAGTGTTCCCACCTCAGCCTCCCACAGTGCTAGGATTATAGGCACAAGCCACTACCCCCAGCCTTATTTCATGTTTGATGTTGAGTAAATTATTGAATTCATGATGTTAGCCCTTCAATTTGTAGGAAGCTTCTAATCAGATTGAGTAGAGATCTAACTTTCTCTAACTTTTAAACTTTCCTTACTTTCATATGCTTATGCCACCACACAGTCATTACAATCCCTTTTCAATGTAGTGGTTGTGCAGATATTTGAAAGCACCTGTTGGGTCTCATCCACATTCGTTTCACTTGTCACTTCTTTGGCTAAGTTGTATGTTCTTTTGCTGTCCAGGTTATATTCTTTGACCTTTACAGTTTATCTATATTCCTCTTAAAGTACTCTTTTTAGAATTGAATGTAAAACTCCAGGTATGTTGTAACCAGTATAAAGTAGGATCGAACTACTAATGTGTGTCCTTAGATTCAATTAAAACTCTTTATGTTCTTTGCAGGACTCTTACGATGTTTCTTGTGTCAGGTATCTAAAGGGATTTGATGAAATATAGGTGCAGTTTTGCACCTGCCTTTAAACTTATGGTTAATGTTACTCTGGATCAAAATGTAGATGTGGTTTTCATGCACTCTAAATCTCCTCATCACAGCAGGTTACCTGACAAAGAGCCTGGGAAGATTCTGCTCCTATAGAAGTATTTTTTTTCACATTTGGTTCAAATATCATGTCAACTGTTAACCAGCTTCCTAAAAGCTGTGATTGCAAACTTTGCTTTTGGATATAACACAGTTGCTAAATGTATGCTAGGCTCAGAGCTTGATACAGTCATTCCAAAGATAAAGAACACATGCATAGTCCCTGCCTTTGTGAAGTATTCTGGCTCTTGGTGTACGTGAGACTAGACTGGGCTAGGTCCCCAGAGAAAATCCTAGTGAGCCTCTTCAAAGTGACTGTATCTGTTTTATTTGCTCTAGTGTAAGGAACTCACTAGAGTACCACTGTCCAATTAAAATATATATTGTGATCTACATAAGTAATTTTAAATTTCCTAGATTTCCTAGTAGCCACTTTAAAAAAGTAAAAACAATTTAGCATGGTAGTACAATTTTAGGATGCTTTATTGCCATGCCTGCACCAGTCTGATGATACCCAGTTAAGACTGTGTGCATCTGGAGGAGAGAGGGTCTGCCACCGTGGGGATATGGACCAGATTAGTGGTGAATCATGGCCCCTGGAGCTACTGTGTGAATTTAAATCCTCGTTCCACTAATTTGCTGTGTGATCTTGGCAAGTTAGTTATTCAACCTCACTGTGTCTCAGAGGGGATATTTTCTAGTCTGGTAATAAAGAGTAGATAAGGAACACAGTAAGGGTTTGCTGCTGTGTGGAACAGAGGTATTCATTCTGAAAAGACAAGATGGGAGTGTTAAAGCCTTCTTTGGAAGGTCTTTTGTGCAGAGGAAGCATTTATTCTTTTTGATTCCAAATGGCATATATAGAACTAATAGTATAGGAAGTAGAGGTAATAGTTTTATCACACCTATTTAGAAATATAATGGAGAATCTCTTTAATTAGTAAGTTCTGGGGCACTAGGAGTGTTCCTAAAAGACTGGTTGGCCATTGAAATTTAGTTGAGCATGGAGTTATATTGTTTTATATTTCTATTACAGTTTTTTTTTTTTTTTTAGCCATCTATTATTTTTCTTTCTTGGTCATTAATATATTTTATCTTTTATGAGGAATCTAGAAATACTGATGTTTGTTCAGGGGAGGCAGTCCTTTTTTGTGTGAAGTAACATATCTTTTTTTTTTTTTTTTAGACAGACTCTTACTATTGTGCCCTCAGTAAAGTACTGTGGTATCATAGCTCACAGCAACCTCAAACTCTTGGGTTTAAGTGATTCTCTTGCATCAGCCTCCCAAGTAGCTGGGACTACAGGCACTGCCACAACATCCGGCTATTTTTTGGTTGCAGTTGTCATTGTTGATTTTAGCTGGCCTGGGCTGGGTTCAAACCCACCAGCCTCCGTGTATGTGGCCAGCTCCCTACCCACTGAGCAACGGGTGCCACCCTGAAGTAATGTATCTTTTGAAGTATAAAATTTCCATTGGTAATTGTGAGGTCTTAGATTTCTTTTTCTTTATTTCCAAGAATGTGTTTATAGATGAGTTTCCTGTTAAAAAGCATTGTTCCTTTTTATTTTTGTTTTTTGAGACAGAGCCTCAAGCTGTTACCCTGGGTAGAGTGCTGTGGTATCACAGCTCATAGTAACCTCCAACTCCTGGGCTTAAGCGATTCTCTTGCCTCAGCCTCCAGGTAGCCGGGACTATAGGTGCCTGCCACAACGCCTGGCTATTTTTTGGTCATAATTATCATTGTTGTTTGGCAGGCTTGGGCTGGATTTGAACCTGCCAGCTCTGGTGTATGTGGCTGGCGCCTTAGCTGCTTGAGCTACAGGCACCAAGCCCTATTCCTTTTTCTTGGCTTCAAGTTATTTGTGTCTTCCCCAGCAACAGTTCTTCCTGTCTATTCTCTAGTGGTTAGCCCATGTACATAAATTGAGAAACATACTTAATTTATTACATCCATTGTGAGAGAAATTCACCATACAAACAGCATGATTAAGGCATATTTCAAAATGAGTTTAGACATACCAATTAGCTTTAAAAGACCAAACTTAACATCAGTAGAATTTCATTAATTACTTTTAGGTCCACCATGCTTCTAGGTCCACTGTATCTCTGGTCTTAGGTCTGTTTTTGAACTATTACCACAAATCTACCTTCTCATTTGACCCAAATCCAAATCTTTACCAGTATCATTGCTACTTCTCTTAGCTCAGCTGGTATTCAACTGGTTTATCTCATGCAGGGCAGTCTAGTTTTCTTTTGTTGTTGTTGCTGAGACAGAGTCTCACTTTGTCAACCTCGGTAGAGTGCTGTGATGTCATAGCTCACAGCAACCTCAAACTCTTGGGCTCATGTGATTCTCTTGCCTCAGCCTCCCAAGTAGCTGGGACTATAGGTGCCCACCACAATGCCCGGCATTTTTTTTTTTTTGTTATTGTTATTTGTTTGTATAGCAGGCCCTGAGCCGGGTTCAAACCCACCAGCCCTGGTGCATGTGGTTGGGCACCCCCCAGTAATTGAAGTTTAATGTAAGCTTGAGTTGAATTTTTCTTTTGTAATGTACCTTTTTTTAAAGACAATCTCACTTGTTGCATTCAGTAGAGTGTCCTGGCATCACAGCTCACAGCAACCTCAAACTCCTGGGCTCAAGCACTTCTCTTATCTCAGCTTTCACAGTAGCCGGGACTACAAGTACCTGCCACTACACCCAGCTATTTTTTTTTTTGAGATTGAGTTTTGCTCTTGCTCAGGCTCTTCTCGAAGCTGTGAGTTCAGGCGGTCTACCTGCCTTGGCCTCCCAGGGTGCTAAGATTACAGGTGTGAGCCAACTCGCCTGGCAGTAATACAGCATTTTAGCAAAATTCAACCTGACGGTTTAGCTTCAAATAAGGAAACCAAAATGATTCTCAGACAGAGTTGAGTTTCTTATTTATTCCTTATGAGAAATACTTTCCTGTCTAGGATAAGAGACTGAACATGTTAACATCTGCTTTTCTCTAGAGAGCCTCCTTTTCATCTGACCAGAAGAGGCTGGGGTGAGTTTCCTGTAAGAGTTCAAGTTCACTTTAAGGACAACCAGAACAAGAGGATAGATATCATACATAATCTGAAGGTATTGTAACAAAACATTGCTCCCCAGAAGCAAAGTCTTTTTCTATCACCTTTTGACCCTTGAACAGTGTAGCAGTTAGAGATGCTGACCCCTGTGCAGTTAAAAAGCCACATAAAACTTGACTTCTCGGCTCGGTGCCTGTGGCTTAAGCAGCTAAGGTGCCAGCCACATACACCTGAGCTGGTGGGTTCAAATCCAGCCTGAGCCTGCCAAACAACGATGGCTGCAACCAAAAAATAGCCATGATTTGTGGCAGGCGCCTGTGCTCTCAGCTACTTTAGAGGCAGAGGCAGGAGAATCGCTTGAGCCCAAAGAGTTAGAAGTTGCTGTGAGCTGTGATGCCACGGTACTCTACCCAGGGCGACAGCTTGAGGCTCTATCTCAAAAAATAAAACAAACAAAAAACAACTTAACTCCTCAAAAACTTACCTACTAATAGCTTACTGTAGACTGGAAACCTTACAAAAAACATAAATAGTCAAATAACATGTATGTTATGTGTATTACATACTATATTCTTACAATATAGCTAACAAGAGAAGAGAGTTGTTACTATGAAAATCCTAAGGAAGGGAGAATATATTCACTATCCAGTAAGTGGAAGTAGATCATCATGAAGGTCTTTACACTCATCAACTTCACCTTGAGTAGATTGAGGAGGAAAGGTTGGTCTAAGTGGAACCTGGACTGTTCCAACCTGTATTGTGTAAGAGTCAAACCGTACTTAAAGTGGTAGTGTTAGGTCTTCTGAGAGAAGGGACCAAGGATAGTGGAAGGAGGAGATAGTATTTTTGAGTGTGTTACATTTGCTGCTGCACTTCTTTGGCCTCTGAAGCTTGTAAAGGAAGTCACTTGATAGCATAATGTATATTCTTTAAAAAGAAGAATTAATTGGTCAGGTGACCAATCCTTGATTAGACCTCACCATTAATATGTTATTTGGAGTTAAGTTTTTGACTTTTTTTTTTTCAAACTCTCTTTACTTTTCTGTAAAATGGGGCAAATAGTGGTCCTTATCTGTTTATCTGTCCTAAAAATACAGGTTATGTTTATCTTACAAGGATAAAGATAGAAGTAATCAAACATGTTTTGTAAACTGTATTATACCAGGTTGTAATGCTTTTGTAAGAAATTCTTCACTAATAGATATATCTATGCGTTTATTTCTGTACAGAAGATGTAATCCTAATATTCCCAAAGCACCCTTACTTTGTGATTTACTATATTGTTCTCAGTAATGGCTCCCCTAAATAAAGTTGAATATGTCTGTAGAATTCCTTTTTCATTACCCTTTGTTCTATAGATACATCTCTTTCAACCTTAAAGGATGCTGAAGTTTGCCTTTGGTTGGTGAGAGATTGCACTACTTAATTTGATGTTTAAGTAGTTTTTTGGAGATTACTCTAAGACTAGATTGCCTTGTGACCACAAGGAATCACAAGGAAGCATATAGCCACTTTGTTCATAGAAGCAGAATACTGCCCATTGCTTAGAGGAAGGTCTAAATTAGTTTTGTTTTCTTTTTAGAGACAGTCTCACGTTTTTGCCCTTGGTAGAGTGCTGTGGCATCACAGCTCACGGTAACCTCCAACTCCTGAGCTTAGGCGATTCTTTTGCCTCAGTCTCCCGAGTAGCTGGGACTACAGGCGTCTGCCAGAACACCTGGCTATTTTTTGTTGTAGTTTGGCTGGGCCCAGGTTTGAACCCACTACCCTTGGTATATGGGGCCAGCGCCCTACCCACTGAGGCACAGGCGCCACCCAGTTTTACTTGTTTTTATCTTACTTTTAGCTTGGCACATACCACTTTGGGCAATACTGGATCCAGCCCTAATTTCTAAAATAAAGGAAATTATTTTACATAGCTTTCACAAACTATAGTATACTTATCACTTAGTTATGTATAATGTCTAATAATATGGAAGATTATTAGAGAGACAGTGTTTTAGAATGACAGTAAAATATTTCTTATCAGTTTTTCTGGAAAATACTTTTTTACAAAATAGTAAATAATATTTGTATTACTATACTCTTATAATTAGTAATAATACTTGTCAGTGGAAGAGGATCATTATTTACATACTCTAAAATAATTTAAAGAAGTTTATTCTGAGCCAAATTTGAGGACTATGACTTGGAGCCACACCCAAGAAGTCTTGAATAAGTAGACTTATGGTGGGATTAGTTTGCTTTTATACATTTCAGGGAGATAGGACTTACAGGTAAAGTCATAATCAGTATGTAGAAGGCATACATTGGTTTGGCCCAAAAAGGGCATCTTAAAGCCAATGTTTACATCTTATTAGATGGGTTTAAAGATTCTTTGGTTGACAGTTGGCTGAAAGAATTAGGCTTTGATAGACCCAGAGTCAGCAAAAAGGAATGCTTGAGCTAAGATAAGGGTCTGTTAGTCAGAGACAAACTACTGGACTTATGCCTAGACTCAAGTGGTTTGTTGTATATATTGAGGGCCTGCCAGTATGCTTTGCAGAGCCTTAGGCCTGTTAATGAATTACAAAGGACATCTCTAAGAAGGGAGGGGGCCATGACAGGAATGTCTGAACCTCCTTTCTTCTGGCTAGCAACTCAGTTTTGGGGACCCCCCCCATTGGGCAAGAGAGTCTAGTAAGAAAACCACTGGATGAGGGGAGCCTTAAGATTTTATTTTAGGCTCGGTGCCCATAGGTCAGTGGTTAGGATGCTGGCCACATACATCGGGGCTAGTGGATTTGAACCCAGACTGGGTCCTGTTAAACAACAATGACAGCTACAACAAAAAAATAGCTGGATGTTGTGGCAGGCACCTGTAAGTCCCAGCTACTTGGGAGGCTGAAGCAAGAGAATCGCTTAAGCCCCTAAAAGTTTGAGGTTGCTGTGAGCTTTGACACCAGGGTACTTCATCAAGGGTGACATAGTAAAACTCTCTCTAAAGAAAAAAAAAGATTTTACTTTAGTTCACATACTGTAGTATTACTAGTAAGAATACTATTAATAGTAGTAGTATTTTGTTCATAGGTCTTGAGATTTTAAATACTTGTATTGTGGCTGTGTAGTCCTTATTTGTACTGCAGTATTATTTCTCCTTTCCTTTCTGTGTTAACTTTCAGAGCTATCTTTGATTTTTTCCCCCTTTCAAAATATTTATTTGTTCAGTTGCAGACCATTATTCTTTCTTCATAATCTCTTTTTTATTCTACCCTCTACGCTTCCCACTATTGGCCAGGCTCTTAGCCAGTTGTCTTCTGATTGGCTTCTTTAATCTATATCCTTTCCCCTCAGTCCGGCAAGATTAGTCCTCTTAAAACAGCAGAACCTTTATGCCAGTGGTTTTCAACCTTCCTAGTGCTGCGACCCTTTAATACAGTTTTTTGATGACTCCCAACCATAAAATTGTTGCTACTTCATAACTGTAATTTTGCTACTGTTATCAATTGTAATGTAAATATCTGATATGCAGGATGTATTTAGGGGACCCCTGAGGGTCGTTTGACTCCCAAAGTTGAGAACTGCTGCTTTATGCTGTTACTCCTTTCAGAAAGTGTGATTGAATTTAGGGCTCTTGACATTTTAATTCAGCCTACTTCCCTTATAATTATCTCACTTCAATCCTTTGCTGAAGCTTTTTACTCCAGGCTTATTAGCTTAATCCACTTGTAGGAAGTGCCCAGGGCTGCCTTCTCTTGTGTCTTTGTTCCTGTTCTTCCCTCCTGGAATGCTTGTGTGAATTCTTTCCATTCTTCAAGTTCCTATGTAGCTTTTTTCTAGCTATGTAAGGTTGCTGTGATCTTTGTATTTCGAAATTCTGTAGTAATTAACAGTGTGTATTGGATACTGTAAATATTACATTAAATATTAAATACCCTAATGTTAGAGTTATGTTATGAAATTCCCTATGTCCTGCATTTCTGACAGGTAATCATTTGACTTCTCAGCTATCACCATGGAACACAGTACTTGCCAAGTAACACATTGACTCATTTAGTAAATAAACTTTTAGGCATTTATTTCATAAATGTACTTACAGACTGATTTTTTAAGGAACCGTAACCACATCTGCCTCAGTTTGATTTCCAAAATAATGTAGAATAAGACTGTTTTCTAAAAACTCTAAAAATGTTTGATAATAGCCTTTCCATCTTTTCTTAAATCATTTACCTCTCCAGGCAAAATATGTTCCTGTAACATTTCTTGTGTGCTTTGTTTTCCAGTTCTTTTCAATGTCCTCTTAAAATTTGGTCCCCATCATTATTTCTGTGCTCTGAAGGATATGCAAATGGTATAACCTAAGATTGCCTGTATCTTTTCAGCAGTCATACAGTTAGCTAAATTTTTTTGTGTGTGTGTGTGTAGAAATGGAGTCTCTCTTTATCCATAGAGTGCTGTGGGATCACACAGCGCACAGCAACTCCAACTCCTGGGCTTAGGCAATCTTTTGCCTCAGCCTCCCGAGTATCTGGGACTACAGGCACCCAGCTATTTTTTTGTTGCAGTTTGGCTGGGGCTGGGTTTGAACCCTCCACCACCACCCTCAGTATGTGGGGCTGGTGCCTTACCCACTGAGGCACAGGCACTGCCCAGTTACCTAAGTTTAAATATTAGTACTCTAAATCACTTCTTTGGAGCTACTATTAATCCACCCTGTATTGTTTTTTATCACCCTGAATATGAAATCTCATGACAGACTGAATTATCCTCTCTGTTGGCTGCTGAGAAACTTTGCGAAATGTGGTGTCTGCCTCTTTACAAGCCTTTTAAACCTTATGTTTACTAACCTACCCTTGGCTTCATCTTTTTCCCTCTATTTTTCCTTTCTACCCAACTTAATCATTTCCCCCATTAGTCTTAATTATGTAATGTTTATGTGAATAAGCTGTCATAAATCTTTTTTAAAATGTACAGTATACATCAAAAAACAAATAAGAACTTAGCCGCTTTGCACTTATACATTCTTTTGTTTTTTATTAATATTTGCTTAATGCACTGGTTCTCAACCTTCCTATGAGAATGTCATGATGTATTTTCATTGTTAAAAAGAGGTCACGACCCACAGGTTGAGAACTTCTGGCTTAGTGTATACTCTTTTCTCTCAAAAATAAATCATCATGATGCTAATGTACTATATTTCTTTTATTCATTTCTTTTTTTAATAATTGCTTAGTAAATAAACAAGATTCAAAAGAAGTGCTTAGTAAATAAAATTGTGTCATACTGTGTGTATTTGAAATACTTACAGCCTATCATTTAAAAAATTTTATATAGTTTTTTTTTTTTTTTT
>NW_003852561.1:2855353-2860293 GCF_000181295.1 Otolemur garnettii
GTTTGGCGGGTCCGGGCTGGGGATTCGAACCCGCCACCTTAGGTGTATGTGGCTGGCGCCTTAGCCGGTTGAGCTATAGGCGCCGAGCCTATATAGTTTTTGTAAACATCTATGTGGCGTATATTTCACAAGTTGATGGCCTATGGTTTATTTAAGTATTCCTCTGTAACTGGATGTTTACCTTGTTTTTAGTTTGTAGTTATAGGTAATGCTACAGTAAACATCTTTTGATGTAAAATGTCTTCCATTTTTAGATTGTTCTTAGAATAAGTTTTTAGAAGTATATAATTTATATTTAAAAATACAGTAACAGTATATCCAACGTTAGTTTTTATTGATTTTAGTCAGTTATTTCCCCTCAGGAAATTGGGGACTTTTATCAAGGTGATAAATTAATAATTTACAATATGAAAAACTTAGATCCTATAGTATCAAGAATTGTAGTGAAAGAGTTGTAGATAAGATTGTATCCTGAGATACAGAAGTAAGCACATGGAAATTTAATACTCTCCTTTTTGTCTTTCCATAGCTGGATCGTACTTACACAGGCTTGCAGACTCTTGGAGCAGAGACGGTATGTTTTTTCCTACTGGCTTAATTGGGCACAGAGAGGACTATGGGGAAGGAACTGTCATGACCCTGACAAACGTATGGCCATGTTTGGAGGATTGTGATAGAAAGCAGGTCAGAAACCAGATGGCATGGTCACAGCAACCCCTCCCCACACACCGGGAATGCTTCAAGGCCAGTGTTCCTGGGAAACATGAGAACAAGAAGTCTCCTACCCTGGTCCTGAGAAGGCCCTGGTGAGAAGATTAACACTTTTGTAGAAAGGAATAATTCTAAGATTGGTCCCTGACGCAGCATCGTTCACTCTACAGAAAAAAAGATCATTTTTCTCACCTTTCATAACCCCCTCCCACATTCTGGTTGCACTGATAAAAGCGGCAGCGCCTGTGGCTCAATGAGTAGGGCGCTGGCCCCATATGCCAAGGGTGGTGGGTTGAAACCTGGCTCCGCCCAAATTGCAACAAAAAAATAGCCGGGCGTTGTGGCAAGCGCCTGTAGTCCCAGCTACTTGGGAGTCTTGAGGCAAGAGAATCACCTAAGCCCAGGAGCTGCAGGTTGCTGTGAGCTGTGTGACGCTGCCATGACACTATCGAGGGTGATAAAGTGAGACTCTGTCTCTTAAAAAAAAGCCTCTTGAAACTGTGAGCTGGAATCTAATTCCTGGTCAGACTCGACTCTGCTCTATTCTAAGGAAGCCTTTCCTTGATACCTGGACCAGCCCCCTCTCCTTCTGGTGGATGTGGACCTTCACTGTAACTGTGCCTAAACCTCTCAAGGATGAAAATTGATGTTCTTTTTTTTTTTTTTTGAGACAAAGCCTCAAGCTGTCACCCTGGGTAGAGTGCAATGGCATCATAGCTCACAGCAACCTCCCAATTCCTGGGCTCAAGCGATTCTCTTGCCTCAGCCTCCTAAGTAGCTGGGACTACAGGTGCCTGCCACAATGCTCAGCTATTTTTTGGTTGTAGTTGTCATTACTGGCAGGCCCTGTCTGGATTTGAATCCTCCAGTTCTGGTGTATGTGGCTGGTGCCTTAGCTGCTTGAGCTACAGGTGCTAAACCATCTTCATTTTTAATTAGGAAAAAAATGAATGTTAGGTTTTTTTTTTTTTTTTTTTGACAAAGTTTCACTATGTCACCCTTGGTAGAGTGCTGTGGTGTCACAGCTCACAGCAACCTCAAACTCCTGGGCTTAAGGGATTCTCTTGCCTCAGCCTCCCGAGTAGCTGGGACTGCAGGCGCCCACCACAATGCCTGGCTGTATTTTGGTTGCAGTTGTCATTGTTCTTTAGCACACCTGGGTCAGGCTTCAACCTGCCAGCCTTGGTATATGTGGCTGGCACTCTACCCACTGAGTTATGGGCACTGAACCAGGTCTTTTTTTTTAAAGTTGGTCTTCCCCACCTTACTCCCTTTTTAAAATTGTGGTTAAAAACCATGTAACATGAAAAGATAATCTTATACATTTTTTAGTGTACAATTCAACAGCCTTAAGTACATCCCCATGTTGTGCAGCCATCACCACAAACTGTCTCTACAACTCTTTTCATCTTGGAAAACTAAAACTCTGTACCCACTAAACAATAATCACCCATCGCTCCTTCTTCCTAGTCTTGGCAACCGCCACTCTACTTTATTTCTCCATGATTTTTGTCTATGCTAACATACCTCATATGTGTATAAGTGGAATCATATAGTACTTGCCTTTTTGTGATTTCTTTAGTATAATGTTCTCAAATTTCATCCATGTTATACTAAGTTTTCCTTCCTTTTTAAGGCTAGATACTATTGTATTATATATATATGTGCCACATTTTATTTATCCATTTATCTAGAAAATTTGAGTTGCTTTTACCTTTTGGCTGTTATTAATAGTGCTGCTCTGAACACAGTGTACAGGATATCTGTTTGAATCCATGCTTTCAGTTGTTTGGGGTGTATGCCCAAAAATGGAATTGCTGGATCATTGTATTTTTTATTTTTTGAGAACCAACAACCATATTTGCTATGGCAGCTATACTATTGTACATTCCCACCAACAATGCACAGGTATTACTGTTTCTCCACGTCTTCACCAACATTTTTTTAAAATTTATGATAGGTACCCTAATGATTATGAAGTGGTATCTTCTGGGTTTGATTTGCATTTCTCTAATGATTAGTGAAGTTGGGCCTTTTTTCATGTGCATATTGTCCATGTGTGTACTATACCTTTGGGAAAATGTCTACTTAAGTCCTTTGTTCATTTTTTCTTTTTCTTTTCTTTTTTTTATAAGACAGCCTCAAGCTGTTGCCCTGGGTAGAGCGCATGGCATCACAGCTCACAGCAACCTCCAACTTCTGGGCTCAAGTGATTCTCCTGCCTCTGCCTCCCAAAGAGCTGGGACTATAGGCGCCCGCCATAATGCCCAGCTATTTTTTGGTTGCAACCATCATTGTTATTTGGTGGGCCTGGGCTGGATTTGAACCCACCAGCTCAGGTGTATGTGGCTGGTGCCTTAGCCGCTTGAGCCACAGGCACTGAACCCCTTTGTCCATTTTTTAGTCATGTGGTTTGTTTTTCTGTTGAGTTATAGGGGTTATTAATGTATTCTGACTATTAACTTCTTGGCAGATACATGATTTGCAAACATTTACTCCCATTTTGTGATTTCTCTTTTTTAATTCTGTCGATTGTGTCCTTTTATGCACAGAAGTTTTAAGTTTGATGTAATTCCCTTTGTCTATCCCCCCATCCCCCCCCATCCCTTTGATGTCATATACAAGAAGTCATTGACGAATCTAGTAAAGAACTTAGCTTTTGTGTTTAAGTCTTTGATTCATTCTTAATTTTGGCATATAGTAAAAGATTAGAGTGTAACTGCATTCTTTTGCATGTGAATATTTGGTTTTCTTACCACTATTTATTGAAAAACTGTCCTTTGCCTTACTGAGTGATCTTAGGCTCCTTGTAAAAGTTCATTTACTATATTAGTAAGGGATTATTCTATTCTGTGGCCTTCGTATCTTTCTTTATGACAGGACCATACTGTTTTGATACTATGAAATTAGGAAGTGTGAGACCTCTAACTTTGTTCTCTTGTCCCTTTTTTGTATTCATGCTATATTAGCAATAGCCATTTATTTATTTATTTTAGAGACAGAGTCTCTCACTTTGTTGCCCTTGGTAGAATGCTGTGGCGTCACACAGCTCACAGCAACCTCCAACTCCTGGGCTTGGGTGAGTTCTCTTGCCTCAGCCTCCCAAGTAGCTGGGACTACAGGTGCCCACCACAATGCTCAGCTATTTTTTTTTTTTTATTGCAGTTTGGCTGGGGCCGGGTTTGAACTCACCACCCTCTGTATATGGGGCTGGCACCTTACCCACTGAGCCACAGGCGCCGCCCAGCAATAGCCATTTGTTTAACCCAGGGGTCCTCAAACTTTTTAAGCAGGGGGCCAGTTCATTTACCCTCAGACCATTGGAGGGTGGACTGCGGGCCCCGGGTCAAGTTGGCTGCTAAGCAGGACAGGCAGTGGCAGCAAAAACACCCGGCGGGCTGGATAAATGTCCTAGGCAGGCCGCAGTTTGAGGACGCCTGGTTTAACCAGAGTAGCTAGTAAAATCTTACTCTGCCTAAAGAAATGCACCTTGTTCTATCAGAACATATTCATTGAGTACCTACTATATGCTAGGCGCTGGTCCGTGTGCTAGGAATACAAAAATGAACAAGATAGCTTATAGCTTCTTTCCTCAAGAAGTTGTATTCTTGGTAGTATTGAGAATGGGGAGAGTTGACATTAAACACGAAAGCAAATCATAATTTTAGTTAAATGCTCTGGAAAAAGAGTAGCTGGAGGACAGGAGGTACCTTGGTTAGGAAAAGTCTCTCTGAGAAGGTGGCATTTACATGAGACCTAGTGGGCAGAGGGGAGAAAGAAGAGGGGTTGGTGTGCTCTCATCTAATGGGCACAATGTAAGAGTATATGGCACACCTCTTAGGTGAGGGGCACAACTACAATAAGGACCTTACCTAACAAATACAAACATTGTAACCTAATCATTTGTGCCCTCATATTAATCTGAAATAAAAATAAATAAATGAGACCTAGTGGTGAAAAAGGCGCAAAGATTTGGAGAAACAACGTTCTAAGCAAATGCCAAGGCTCTAATTTTTTTATTCATTTCACTGAGATATGTATATGTTACGCCAGGTTAGATTGCATTCCTTTAGAGTTCTTTAAATTGAAATTCCCTTTTAAGTGTGATTAGAAATCATTTGTCACAACTCTCTTTTTTTTTTTTTTTTTGAGACAGAGCCTCAAGCTTTCCCCCTGGGTAGAGTGCTGTGGCATCACAACTCACAGCAACCTCCAACTCCTGGGCTCAA
>NW_003852561.1:2860502-2861991 GCF_000181295.1 Otolemur garnettii
GCCGGTTGAGCTATAGGCGCCAAGCCTGTCACAACTCTCTTAAGCCACATTCTTGAACAGAACTTAAGCTTTCTGTGACATTGGTGGTAGACTCACAAGCCCACTTGTTGCCCAATTGTGTAGGTTGTGGATGTGGAACTCCATCGCCATTCTCTTGGAGAAGAATACATTTATCCTCAACCCTTGGAGTCGGATGTCTCGGATGCCCCGCCAAATTTGCCTTTGACCATTCCTGCCCCAGTGAAAGCTTCTTCACCAATAAAGCAGTCACATGAGCCAATACCTGATGTCTCTATGGAGAAAGGTGACATTATTTTTCTTTGTATATTCTGGGGCCTTCCTTTTTCTTATTTTCTGCCTTCAGAGACCTACAATGTATAGAAAGTAAATTTTCCATGAATAGACATGTTGCCTCATATTATAGCTCTAATATGAAAATAGTCACATCTCTGCTCTTATAAAATTTTTACCATAAAGTTCTACCAACATTTTATAAAATGCAAAAGTCATTGAAAAGCATTATGTGTATTTTTATCCTTTTAGTAATTAAAAGGATAAAATAATTTAGTGCATTTTAAGAAGACTTTCTGATTGAGCCTCTGATTGTGTAACTAATAAACTTGAATATTAAGAAGTTATCTTATTTAAAATAAAAGAGTCATCACCAACAAATATATTTTGACCATGAATTATTTTTCTTTTTTTTAAAGACAAAGTCTCACTCTGTTGCCGCTGGCTAGAGTACAGTGGCATCCTGGCTCACAGCAATCTCAAACTCTTGGGCTTGAGCAATTTTCTTGCCTCAGTCTCCCTAGTAGAGACTGCAGGCATCTACTACCACGCCCAGCTAGTTTTTCTAGTTTTAGTTGATATGAGATCTCACTCTTGCTCAGGCTGATCTTGAACTCCTGAGCTCAAGCAGACTGCCCTCCTCAACCTCTCAGAGTACTAGGATTACAGGCGTGAGTGACCACGCTTGTCTAACCATAGGATTTTTTTGATTTAGTAAGTATGTAAGTAAATAAATACAGATTTAAGTGTTCACATATATTAGCATATAAGATATAAAAATTGATTTTAGATGGTGTTTTATCTCTAAGCCTATATTTTAATGTGATATTCATATTTTAGGGCTTTTTTGGAGACAGAGTCTTACCTTGTCATCCTTGGTAGAATGCTGTGGCGTTACAGCTCACAGCAACCTCAAACTCTTGGGATCAAGCAATCCTCTTGCCCCAGCCTTCCATGTGGCTGGGACTATAGATACCTGCCACAATGCCAGGCTATTTTTTAGAGATGGGGTTTTGCTCTGGCTCAGGCTGGTCTCAAACTAGTGAGCTCAGGCAATCCACCTGCCTCGGCCTCCCCAGGCTCCCAAGTGCTAGGATTACAGGCATGAGCCACCATGCCCAGCCTCTATATTTTAGTTCTTTAATAAAGTCTCACCCCATTCCCCTTTGTATTTTATTTTAAAGACAGAGTCTCTAAC
>NW_003852561.1:2866038-2874771 GCF_000181295.1 Otolemur garnettii
TGAATCTTTCTAAGAGTAGAATGTGAACGTTTTAAAGCAATGACTGAGAAAATGACATGAAGGCTGTGTTGAGCAGTTTGATGGAAGTATTTCAGATTGCATGTGAAAACCCTACACTGTACCCCAGAAGTGCATTAATGTACATAGTTACCATTCAATAAAAAAAAATAAATAAATAAAGACAGAGTCTCACTTTGTTACCCTCGGTAGAGTACTGTAGCATCATAGCTCACAGCAACCTTCAGCTCTTGGGCTTAGGTGATTCTCTTGCCTCAGCCTCCCGAGTACCTGGGACTACAGGCACCCGCCGCAATGTCCAGCAATTTTTTTGTTGCAGTTTGGCCTGGGCTAGGTTTGAACCCACCACCCTTGGTATATGGGGCCAGTGCCCTACTCACTGAGCCACAGGCACTGCCCACCCCCTTTGGATTTTAGTTGCGTCATTTTTATGAACATTTAGTAAATTCTTTCCTTTTGAGTTTTTCCTCTTCTACTTTAAACAGTTTTTCAATTTATATATTAAAGAATGGAGAAACATAATGCACTTGTCTTCTTTTTATATTGTATTGGGTTTATAGTTTATAGGTTTTCTAATTTCTTGGAAGAGACATTTTAATTAAATTTGATTTTAAGCATATTTACTTTTCACCAAAAAAATATAAAGGGATAATTGATTATTTTACTACCAATCTGTGGTTTAAGTGGGTGTTGAAAGTTTTATTTTCCCCACAATGGTAAGATTTTGTTATTTCACAGTGATGACTTGCCATTTGCCTGTTTTATTTCAAGCAGGATTCCCAGCTAGCACTGAAGCAGAACGAAACACTACATTTTATTCTTTACCATCTTCATTGGAAAGAACACCTACCAAAATGACAACATCCCAGAAAGTTACCTTTTGTTCTCATGGCAATTCAGCTTTCCAGCCAATAGCATCAAGCTGCAAAATTGTGCCACAAAGCCAGGTTCCTAACCCTGAGTCACCTGGAAAATCCTTTCAGCCCATCACCATGAGCTGCAAGATCGTGTCAGGTATGCAGAAGATGTGTTGAAGGCTGTGTTTGTAGCCTGGATGTTGGAATTGTTGGAATGGCAAAACGAAGTTCTGTGGCTTTTCCCCTTCTTATGTTCTTCTAAGCAGTGTTTGTTTAAAAAGAGTTAATCATTATTGATTGGCAAAGCTATCACGAAGACTCATTCATATGGAAATAATTTTTGAATAAGAAAAAGAAAAAAAATCCAAAATTGTCAAATTTTTGTCTCCTATAATCAGAACAGTTAAAGTATTTGCTAGGATATATGGCTGAAACTAAGGTAGAAATTGAGTTTGAGGATCATATGTGGGAATCAGAATGACTAATAATAGAAGAAATTTAGAAGCCTTTTGGCTTGGAGTTAGTCTTTAAGAGTTAGAATTGGTTTGCACTGAAGTATCTTTTGTTCTCTCTCTAACTAGAGTAAGAACTTACTCATTTCTATTATCAGTAGGTAAGTCTGAGGCTTCCGACTCACTAACATGGAATTGTCCTTTGCCTTGTGATAGTTTCACATTTATGTTAAGTAAACTTAGTGGGAATACACTTTATGGCTTTGTACCACCTCAGAAAAGACATATAAGAGAGCAGTTGAGAATATCCAGACAGTTGGAATATTCCTTAAATGAAGGAGGGAAAAGGAGTGGAGTGTTCAGTGCTAAATCTAGATAACTCCACAGAGATGAGATCTAAATCTTTGATGTGATGAGAAGTAAAGAATTTTTTCTTTTTTTTGAGACAGAGTCTCACTATGTTGCCCTTGGTAGAGTGCTGTGGCATCACAGCTCACAGCAACCTCAAACTTGGCCTTAAACGATTCTCTAGCCTCAACCTCCTCAGTAGCTGGGACTACAGGCACTTGCCACAATGCCTGGTGATTTTTTTGTTGAAGTTGTCATTGTTGTTCAGCTGGCCCTGGCCAAGTTCGAACCCGCCAGCTTCCGTGTATGTGGCCAGCACCCTAGTCGCTGAGCTACAGTCGCCAAGCCAGAGAAGTAAAGGATGTTTGATTTTGCCTGCCAGTTAGAAACATTGGAATTTGGTGCTTCAGAGGTGGAATAGGCCGAATATACCAATTGGTTAAATTCATAGATGACAAATGTGATGTCTGAATGACAGTTGAGGGTATTTAACTGTATGTTAGTAATTGATGAGAGTATCCTGTGGTATTTCTGGATCGTAACTGTGACATACTGTTGACAGAGACCTTTTTCTTAGGCTGGTAAATTTCACATGTTTGTGTTTAAAATTCATTGCAAGTCAGGACACCAGGTTCCCAAATATATAAATGTTCACTTACTGATTTCCTCCCTAATTTTAGTGTCTGAGTATAACCCATCTTGCAACAACCTCTGATGTCAGGAGATCTGTCTAGTCAGCATTCAAGATTTAGCAGTCCTACACTGCTATGTAAAGCACTGTAAAGACTCTGTCTCCCTGAGTAGTGGCACCATTATAGCTCACTGAAAACTCAAACTCCTGGGTTGAGGGGATCCTCCTGCCTCAGCCTCCCAGAGTGCTAGGATTATAGGTGTGAGCCACCACACTTGACCTGAGGCACTGTTTTCTTTAACTTAAGTGTGCCCCCTTTGTGTGTGGGACATAACCACAAGAGGGACTCTAGCTAACACAATAAAATATTTAGACCTGGTTGGTTGTACCCTCCATTAACCTGAAATAAATTTACTTTAAGGAAGAAAAACCCAGACCTTCAGTGTGCCTATAAGGGGATCTTGTTGAAGTGTAGATTTATATTAAGTAGGTCTGGGGACCTTAAATTCTATCAGTTGCTAGCAATTTGTAATGATTTCCTGAATAATGCTGGTGCTGCTGGTCCATAAGGATAAGGAGAGTGAAGCATACTACTCCCTGGCGGCAGCTGCACTTCTGGTGCTGCTCAGTGCCTGAAGCATACAGCCCCACTCACTCCTCTTGATTAGCCCCACTCACTTCTCTTGATTTGTCACCTTCGTCTTGGTGGTACTGCCCTCTTCCTTGGTCCTCAACATCTTAGATAAGTTGAATATGTGCATTTTATTTCTTTTCACTCTTTTTAATTAATTAAGGTTCCCCAATATCAACTCCAAGCCCATCACCATTGCCTCGAACCCCAACTTCCACTCCAGTCCATTTGAAGCAAGGCACTGCCAGCTCCGTCATTAGTAATCCTTATGTTATCATGGACAAGCCTGGGCAGGTTATTGGAACTACCACTCCCAGTACAGGTGTGTTTTTGATCAATATTTGCCGATGCAGAAGGTTTGATCATTATTAAAAATGTAAACCTGGCATGACTTGCCTTGTAACAGTTTCATATTTCTGTTAAGTAAACTTTTAGTAAAAATACATATGGCTTTATCTGTACCACCATGTAATGGTGTAATGGGAGAGTGAAATCTCCATTCATAAACAATCAGGAATATTTAAAGGTAACTAATACTGTTTCTCTGAGGGAAGATTTACCCTTTGTAAAAGTTATGTTTTTAGGAATTTACTTAAGCTTTTAGTTTTTTTAAATTAAAAATGAGCCATAATTTAAAAAATTTTTTTCATTTGAAAGAGTTACTCTTTTGGGGGCCTGCAAATACTGTGGTTACCACCTTTCCAAATTAAGCTTTTAGTAGCTTTGTGGGCCATGAATGTTTCTCCCCAGTCATATTAGAAAAATGATATTTATTTTTCTATAAATGAGATATTTTTCTTGTGAGAGGGAAATTGAAATATGCAATTATAAAAAAGAAAACTCTAATAGGAAGAATAAGAAGTCTTGGATTCACCATGTTGTCACCATAAACCCATACAATTACATAGTGCTTTTGAGGTTTTGGTTTCATTTTTCTTTTTTATTTGAGTCTCACTTTGTTGCTCTCAGTAGGGTATGTAGAGTACAGTGGCATCACAACTCATAGCAACCTCAAACTCTTGGGCTTAAGTGATTCTCTTGCCTCAGCCTCCCAAGTAGCTGGGACCACAGATGCTCGCCACAATGCTTGGCTATTTTTAGAAGTGAGGTTCTGCTTGCCTCAGGCTGGTACTGAACTCTGAGCTCAAACGATCCACCACACCTAGTCTTTTGAGGGTTTTTTGAAGTGCTTTTGCTTACATTATTTTACTTATTTCTTTCATTTAACCTGTATTTAAACATATGCTCATAAGTATAAACTTCCATGTAACTTTCACTTATAATTAAAGGAAACAATGAGAAGAGATATGAAACAAAGGAGGTGATCATAAGGTGATGAAGCTGATTTTTTTTTTTTTTTTTTAGCAAATTAGATTTAAGAAACATTGATATATGTTGGACTTTTCCAAGTTTTTTTTTTTTTAAGAGCAAATGCACTTCAACAATTACTATAACGGTGGAACTCTTTTTTAAAGAAAAAATACTGCATTCAGTGCTTACTTCATAGCCTTTTGAACATACTTAGGGAGGCCAAATAGGTATCCTTTGAGTTTTAGGAATCAGCCAGAGTCTTTGGAGTCAAATTTGGTAAATGTAGTTGGTGATGAAATACCATTTGGGGTCTTGATTTATTGTTGACTCTAAATAATGTAACTTATTTTTTTCAGACCCAAAGCGAGTTCGTACAGATGGAGTATAAAATTGTTTAATGTTGGCAGCATTTTGGAATAGGTTTCACCTTCTAGCCAAATTACTTTGAAGGAGCTGGCATTCATTTGAATGCACATATTGTCACATTTATTAAACAACCAATATTATCATGTTATAGTCTCTCATAAGGAGTAGAGTATATGATGTATACATACTACACATCATCACTAGCTTCTTTAGCCCTCTTCAGTTTGATCAACTTCATAGGGATGAGTCCATAGTATTATTTTCCATAATAATTTCAGGGTTCTGAGTTTCCAACTCTTAAAAATTAAAACCAAATAGTGAGAAGGAGGGGAGGGAAGTGGGAAATGCTTTAAAATAACATTCTATAAACTTATTTTGTTTATACCTTATTTTAAAATCTGCTTTACTTACCAGGAAGTCCTACAAACAAGCTCTCTACGACTTCTCAAGTCTCCCAGGGAACAGGATCTCCTATTCCTAAAATTCATGGAAGTAGTTTTGTAACATCTAATGTGAAGGTAACACTCTTAATGCATTATTGCTCTTTGCCAATTTCTGAAGACAGTGTGTTTAGCCTCAGCAAGAATGTGTCAGTTGATGCAAATTCAATAAGGTAGAACCATCAAGTTAGTAAGTATCTTAAAGATCATCTACTCCAGACTCCACGACCTTGCTATGATCTTTTCCTAGTGTAGAAAATGCTTTTCAAAACTTACATCAAATGGTCACTCAGTGCATTTGAAAACGTACTGTTAAAAAGAAGTGGCCTTGTATATTTACTTAACGCATTTCCCTGAAAATAAGACACTGTCTCATATTTATTTTTTCTCAAGAAGACACACTAGGGCTTATTTTCAGGGGATGTCTTCCTCTCCATGCCAAAATGCATATCACTAGGTCTTATTATCAAGGTAGGACTTATATTTAACAAATGCATAGAGATCCTGCTAGGGCTTATTTTTGGGGTAGGTCTTATTTTCAGGGAAACGTGGTATTTATTTGAACAGCTTTGTTTAAAAAACTGCTTTGAGGGTCTTAACCTGCAAGTTTATCTTTTAATGTTTGTTTTTAGACAATGTATTGCTTGCTACAACTTCAAACTCCTTGGCTCAAGGGATCCTCCTGCCTCAGCCTCCTGAGTAGCTGGGACCCCAGGCATGAACCACTATGTCTGGCTAATTTTTCTATTTTTTGTAGAGATAGAGTCTCATTAGGTTGCTCAGGCTAGTCTCAAACTCCTGGCCTAAACTTGGCATCCGTAGCTCAGCGGCTAGGGCACCAGCCACATACATCGGAGCTGGTGGGTTCATATCCAGCCCAGGCCTGCCAAACAACAATTACAACTACAACCAAAAAATAGCCAGGTGTTGTGGGGGAGCACCTGTAGTCCAAGCTACTTGGGAGCCTGAGGCAAGAGAATAGCTTAAGCCCAAGAGTTGGAAGTTGCTGTGAGCTGTGATGTCACAGCACTTTACCCAGAGTGACATAGTGAGACTCTGTCTCAAAAAAAAAAAAAAGAAAAGAAAAAGCGAAACAAACAGAAAAACCCTCCTGGTCTAAAGCAATTCTCTACCGGTCTCCTAAAGTGCTGGGATAACAGGTGTGAGCCCCTATGGCTGGCCTTGCTTTTTAATGTTTGTTAATGATCTTTTTCATTACACGGTCAAGAAGTGGTCTTAACTTTGCTTCTTGCTCTGTTAATTTGCATTTTGAGGATTAAAAATAAACTATAGTAGTTTTGAATGTTGAGCTTTGCTATTTTTGCATTTGCTAAATTATTCAGTTTCATTATTGAAAACTTTTCACTTATATTCTGGGTATTTATTGAATAAATCTTACAAATAAAGTTGTGAGTACTATGAAAAGAGAGTAAATATTGAAACATTCCAATTGACTGTTTATGTATTTAGTGCCTAGGCTCTAAGGATATTAAAATAACCGTTCTTGTCCTGTAACAATCTGGCAGGGGGACTAGACATACAAACCCAAACTGCAAACCTGTAAAATCTGTCAAATACTGTATTAGAGGTAGTAGGATTTTTTTTTTTTTTTTTTTTTGAGACAGAGCCTCAAGCTATCCCCCTGGGTAGAATGCCGTGACTTCACAGCTCACAGCAACCTCCAGCTCCTGGGCTCAAGCGAGTCTCCTGCCCCAGCCTCCCAAGTAGCTGGAACCACAGGCACCCGCCACAACGCCCGGCTATTTTTTGGTTGCAGCTGTCATTGTTGTTTTGGCAGGCCCGGGCTGGATTCGAACCTGCCACCTTAGGTGTATGTGGCTGGCGCTTTAGCCACTTAAGCCACAGGTGCCGAGCTGAGGTAGTAGGATTGATGCCTTCCCAGTATACAGCAGAATATAGGTACGTAGGTTCTTTGTCAAGTTTTTGTCAGCTTTTCTTTGCTTTTGGTTTCTAAAACAATATTAAAATTCAGATATAGGCCAGGCTCATGCCTGTAATCCTGGCAGTCTCAGAGGTTGAGAGTGGGAGGATTGCTTGAGCGTAGAAGTTTGACACCAGCCTGAGCAAAGTGAGACCCCCATCTATGTACAAAATAGAAAAATGAGCCAGGTGTGGTAGCACACACCTGTAGTTCCAGCTACTTGGGAGACTGAGGCAGGAGGATTGCTTGAACCCAGGGGTTTGAGGTTGCAATGAGCTGCGATGATGCCATGTACTAGTTGGGGTAACAGAAGCAGACTCAGCTTATAAAAAAAAAAAAAGGCGGTGTAGAGGCTTGGAGGAACCCCAGGAGTTTTGGACTTTTTGTTTGGTCTTTTGGTAGATGTTGCTAGAGAATGTCAGAGGTTTATATTAAATATAAATGATTAGAATATCTGAAATCACCCATTTATCTTGATTGTAAAATATGTATTTTTACACACACAGCAGGAAGATTCTTTGTTTGCGTCTATGCCACCACTTTGTCCAATTGGGAGTCACCCTAAGGTTCAAAGCCCCAAGCCTATAACTGGGGGACTTGGAGCTTTCACAAAAGTGAGTATTTTTTAGGGCATTATCCTGCAACTCAGTATGGTCTTGTTTGATAATTCTTTTTGTGGAATGTTGGAGTTCATTGACACTACCCCTATCTTTTTAGTATGTCTTGAGTCTTAAGACCAGACCTTAGTCCTAAGATGGGCTTTCATCTATTTAGTGATGTCCACAAGACAGTGCTTAGAGTTTAGCAAGATGGGAATTCAGAGAACATAGTGTGTTTGTTTCTTTCTGTTGCCATTTGTCACCAGTCTCTAAAACAAGTAACTAGGCTGAGTTTGCAAGGACAGAGGATCAAGTCTAGATCCTACTTGTGGCCTCTTTAATAGCTGTTATAGACTCTATTTAAACAGCTCTTTATCCTTGTGGTAGAGTCATTCTTTATAGATTAAGCTTTATTCATTTATTAATTCCTGCAAAGAGAATAGATCAGATATTAGTAGCTTTTCCTAAGTGGGATATTTATGTGGTGTCATTATCCTGTTTATTGCAAGGTGATCATCAAACAGGAACCTGGTGAAGCCTCTCATGTGCCTACAACAGGAGCTTCCAGCCAGTCACCACTTCCTCAGTATGTGACTGTGAAAGGGGGTCACATGATAGCTGTGTCTCCTCAAAAACAGGTTGTGACTGCTGGAGAAGGGACTACTCAGTCACCAAAGATTCAGCCCTCCAAGGTTTGTGTTGGGTAGGGGTGGAAAGGTCAGCACATAAATGAATGTTGTTTGCTTTTGTGATTGACAAGTGCTAAAAAGATTCAAGGTGACAGACTGATCCCATAAAAACCTCTAGATGGTGTGGCTAGGCGCCTGTAGCACAGTGGTTACAGTGCCAGCTACATATACTGAGGCTGGTGGGTTCAAACCCGGCCCAGGCCAGCTAAACAGCAGTGACAACCAAAACAAAAAATAGCTGGGTGTTGTGGCGGGCACCTGTAATCCCAGTTACTTGGGAGGCTGAGGCAAGAGAATCACTTAGGCCCAAGAGTCTGAGGTTGCTGTGAGCTGTGATGCCACAGCACCCTACCAAGGGTGACATAGTGAGATTCTGTCTCAAAAAGAAAAAAAAAGTGATTCTTTTTCCCTATAGAGTTCCTCTGGCTATCCTTGGACTTTCTAAAAAC
>NW_003852561.1:2874791-2885741 GCF_000181295.1 Otolemur garnettii
ACTTAGGCCCAAGAGTTTGAGGTTGGCTGTGAGCTGTGACACCACAATACTCTACCCAGGGCAACATAGTGAGACTCTGTCTCAAAAAAAAACAACAAAAACTTCTAGATGAAAGACCAGTTGGAAAAGCAAGTAAGTTGGTGTTAAACCCCTCTGCTCCTGCAGTCATTGACAAGAGCAGGGCATGTATTACAGAGGGTTCAGAAATAGTTCAAGAGGGAGACAGACACTGTTATCTCTGGCAGAAAAGGCGACTGACTTCATGGATTCAGCTTTCTACTTGACTCAAATCTAAAATGGGTCTTCTGTTTCACTTGTTTATTTCTGATAGGCGAGTGCTACACTTTACACCTGTGATGTCCAGCCTATGTATGTATCAATGTTTTATGATTTGGGGCTCTTTATGGAGAGTTTATTTTCTTTAGAATCTAGAGGTATAGACAAATTGATACATCAAGAGTACTGGAAAAGAGCACATAGATATATGTTTTTCTAAGTCAGTTAATGTGTTGATTAATGACAGATACTTTTCTAAGAAATGCATTGCTTGGCAATTGCATTTTTGTTCAAACATCACTGAGTGAACTTACACAAGTGTACCTGGCTGGTGCATATATATAGTCTACTACATGACTGGCTCAGTGGTAGAGTCTGTTTCTCTTAGGCTACAAACCTGTACAGAATGTTAATGGTAATGAGTACCACAGATGGTTGTAACACAGTGCTAAGTATTTGTGGATCTACACACATCAGAGCATAGAAAAGGTACTATAAAAATATGGTATTAATCTTGTGGGACCAGTGTTATAATGCAGGCTGTTGTTGACCAAAATGTAGTTAATGTGATACATGACTGTTGTATTTATTGAGTGCTTTGTATGTCATGCTCATATTTGTACTTCATAATCTTCACACAACCTTGCATTTTCACCTTCACTTTGTAAATGAGAAAACTGTGGCTCTGAGAGATTAAGCAACTTCCTTAAGAGCACACAGCTTGTAAGTGCCAAAGAGTTTGAACTCAGGCCTGTGGATTCCAGACTCCCAATTTCAGAACTAAAGTTTGCAAACCATTGTCTCTATAGCATGTTGTTAGTGATACCGGACTTTGATACTGATTTCCAGGCTCTTGGTCTCCGCAGTTCGATGAATGAAGCTACGAACCACAGGATCAGTAGTAGGTTAGGTTTTATTCAACAAGTGTTACAGCTCTCACAAAGAACCAAACTTCTTTGCAGAGCAGGATCAGCAATAAGATAGGTTTTATACAAGTGTCACAGCTCTCACAAAGAGCCAAACCTCCTTGCAGAGCAGGATATAAGGGTTACCACTCTTGCTCTTCTGCTCTCTCTCCTTCGGAGGTCTGTGGTCTGCGCTTGGGCTCTCTGCTTAGGGGCTTATATAGGGGCAGTTGTCCAGTGAACTTTCGGGTCCTGAAAACAGACCAATCAGGAGCAGGTTCTGAAAATGGACCAATGGGATGCACTGGAAGAATCGCCAGTGTTCCCCTCCCCCACCCAGTGTCTGGTTCCTTTGGCTGCTGGAACCTCCGTTGGGGGAGGGAAGCTCCCCTCATTTGCCTATGCTCCAACCTGCTCCAGCCTGCTGGTTCCTCTGCCGACTGCCGCCACCAACACTGCCAAGATGCGGCAGGTCCTCCAGCCCCACTTGGCTGAGCTGGCTGGGGTGCCACCTGTCCGGTATCAGGACATCTAGAGTTAAATTGTCTTAATTTTTTTGTAGATGTATTCTTAAAACTATTAAGAATATTATGTGGGTGTTTGTTTTTCAATTTGAAAGCCAGTTTGTCTAGGGAGGGTGAGTTGTTTTGAGAGGACTAATCTAAAATAGAGTAAGATGTTAGATATTACATAGTTAGATAAGGATCAAGATTAAAAATTCATGGAGTTACAGGTGATTTTAAATTCCATAAAAGTTTATTAACTACTTTTCCAGACATATCTGGTTATAAAAAATATCTGCTGGTTAAAAAAAATGTATCTAGATACTTAGGTCTCCATCTCAAACTTACTGAATCAGATCCTTCTTGGGAGCCCTGGGAATCTGGATTTGTGATAAGATTCCCTGCTGATTCATATGCTTAGGCAAATTAAGGAACCATGGAGCTATAGTGATACCGGATTTTTAACACTGGATTTCCAGGCTCTTGGTCTCAACTATTCGATGAATGAAATCGATAGACCATAGAACGAACAGTGAGGTTTTATTTACAGCTCAAAGAACCAAACCTCCTTGCAGGGCAGGATACGAGTGTTACAACTCTTATGAAAAGGACTCTTACAAAGGGCCAAGCCTCTTTGTAGAGCAGGATCAGCAGCGGAGGTGTTACAGCTACAGCTCAAGTGTTACAACTCCTACAAAGAGCCAAGCCTCTTTGTAGGGCAGGATCAGCAGCGGAAGTGTTAAAGCTACAGCTCTTACAAAGGACCAAGCCTCTTTGCAGGGCAGAGATCAGCAAAGGGCCAAGCCTCTTTGTAAGGCAGGATCAGCAGCGGAGGTGTTACAGTTGCAGCTCAAGTGTTACAACTCCTACAAAGAGCCAAGCCTCTTTGTAGAGCAGGATCAGCACTAGAAGTGCCACAGCTCTCGCTTCTTCCTCTGGATGGTCTGAGATGGTCGATGGTCGATGGTCGGCAGAAGTCTTCTTCTTCTTCTCTATCTTCCTTGAAGGTCTGTGATGATCTGTCCCCAGGCTCTCTGGGCGGGGCCTTATATAGGTATAATAGCTTAGCTGTGATTGGCCCATAAAATGGACCAATCAGGAGCAGGATTGAAAATGGACCAATCAGGGATGGGCACCAGTTTTCCCTTGATTGACAGGTCCTCTAACGCGGCTCTACTGGAGCCTCTAGGGGAAGAAAGCTCCCTGGCTTGCCCCAACCTGCCGGGTTTTTTGCTGGCTGCTGCCACCAAGACAGAAGTGGCAGATCCCCCAGGCCCTGCTCGGCTGAGCTGGCTGGGGTGCCACTTTTCCGGTATCAATAGCACCAGATTTGACTTTGGGGCTTCCATACCCAGAATTGTTAAGACAGGGATACCCAGCTGCCTTCTAATGTTCTTGCTGTTGTTCTGTGGGAATAATACTGGAATTTCTCCTTCAGTAGGTCTTTGATCTTGGAGAGTCAAAGAATGAATCCACAGACCACAGGTCAGTGGTAAGACAGGATTTATTTTACAGAAAAGAATACAGAGAAAGCACCAGAGCATCCGGCAGAGGGAGAAACTCAGGTTAGAAAAAATTCTCCCCCTGGGTCTTTGTTTAGGGATATATTTATATAGCCTAACAAATGAATAGATACAATTCCTTCCCTTCCCAGGCCTATGAAACTTACATGAAATTGACTAGGCCTGAGAAATGGGGTGGGGGTGTGTGTGGTTCGGGTTCAGCTGCAAGTGCAAGGGGAGGGAGACAGAGGCCAGAGCGGATACTACACTGCTCCCTAAACTGGCAACCTACAGGTGTTACCCTAGCAGTTGTCTGGCCTTTTCCAGCCACTGGAGCCTCCTGTATCCCACCCCCACCCCCACCTCACTCCCACTTACCCTCCAACTGATTGGTTCCTCTGCCAGCTGCTGCCACACTAACACCCCCAGGGCTGAGATGACAGGTCTTCCGCTTAGCTCTGGCTGAGCTGGTTGGGGCACCACCTGCCCTGTATCAGGAATGCTTACCAGTTTAGGTTTTGAACCAGTCCAGCATTGCTATTGATGCGCAAAAGCTTTGGGAGAAGTTTAGCCACCATTTTTGATAATCCATTTTCCAGTAATGCTGAACAACTATTTGTCTTGACATGTTGCCACCTACCTGATGGTCCTATAGGACTAAGAAAAAATAGGTGGGGTTTGTGCCAAAATGTCCTGAGTACAGCTTAAAGGTACCTGAAAGAAGGGGCAGAGCAGAAGCAAAAGGAGTACAAAGAAGCAGTAAAGCATGAGAAAGACATATCTGTCTATCTAGGAAATGTGGTACATCCTTTGTACTTGAGATAAGGAGCTGTCAGCAAGAACCAGCTGTCCCTGGTCATTGCTAAAGTGCACTCCTACCTGGGTGTGGTGGCTTACACCTGCAATCCTAGGGAGATCTCCGTCTCTACTAAAAATAAAAACCTAGGCAAGAGGATCTCTTGAGTCCAGGAGCTTGAGGTTGCTGTGAGCTATGATGACACCATGGCACTCTACCCAGGGCAACAGAGTAAGACTCTGCCTCAAAAAATAAAGAAAGAAATACATGAATGAATAAAATAAAGTGTGTTCCTAGAAACTATGCCAGATAACTGGAGGATGAGAAAAGTGGTGCTATTTTACTAATTTTGGCATGATAGGAGTATAGCTTATATTTCCTGAGTTGAGAGACATGCTGCTTTTGATATGTGAAGGGAGCAGCTGAGGAATAAGTGGGTTCTGGTGGGAAGGAAGCAGTGTGGGATAGTAGAAAGAGCTTGAGAATTAGAGTTTTGGAATTAGAGCTTGCTGCACACTGCATTCACTTTAGTGATGTGGGCAGGTTACTTAAGCTCTCAACCCTGGGTTTTTCATCTAATGAAAGGATAATTCCTCCTATCTGTCGGTTGTAGGAGAATCAGGTGCTCAGTAAATTATAGCTAATGTGAATGTCGTGTGTGTACATGCCCAGGTACCGGGTAATAGTTAATCATTGAGTGTTTAACTTGTAAATGACTGTATTTTTGAGTATCTGAGGAGAAAATCACATATACAGAATCTTCCCCTTCAGGTTGCTGAAGTAAATTTTAACTTGCCAAAGGTATGCACAGGGCACAGGGAGGACAGAAATTGATACAAATCAGGTGAATCAAAGTGAAGTATTTATAGCAAACACAGGACAAGGGGTGTCTGCTTTTTCAAGCTAGAAGGAAATTAGCGGTAAGGGGAGAAGTGTTGTGGGAGGATGAGAAGACTTGGTAGGTACTTTAAGATTCTAGGCTAAATTGTGCTGTTAAAAAAGACAAAAACTAATTTGGGGTTATAGTGTCTAGTTTTAGATCTCTTATCACTTTCCCTGTGGTGTCCATAATCAGCTGGGCCTAGAGTTTTTCCTAATAAAATACAGACTTCCTCATTCTTTTGTTGTGTACAACAAAATTGGGGAGGGCATTCATTTTGCAAGTGGTTGCAAGTAGTGGATAAGCTGATCTAATGAAAGAATAATGCTGCCCCCCTGTGGCAGATTTGGGCGCCAGGTTTGAGCAGGCTCCTGGGCAGATGAAATGTGTCATATCCTGGAAACTTTGAAGCAGTTGGCGCAGAAAGGAAAAAGCAAGTCCCATGCATGGCATTTGGGGAAGGAGTTTGAAATAGGTCCAATATATATGTATTGATTTCCTTTGAAGTCTTTTCTTTCTTTGTTAGTTTAGGAACATAAAATAGACTATCTAAGGCCAGGCTTGGTGGGTTACACCTGTAATCACAGCACTCCGGGAGGGTGAGGCAGGTGGATTGCCTGAGCTCACAAGTTCAAGACCAGCCTGAGCTAGAGCAAGACCCCATCTCTAAAAATAGCAGGTGTTGTGGTGGGCATCTGTAATCCAAGGTATGCGGGAGGCTGAAGCAAGAGAATCACTTGAGTCCAAGTGTTTGAGGTTTCTGGGAGCTATGACGCCATGGCACTCTACCCAGGGTGACAAAGTGAGACTTTGTCTCCAAAAAAAAGAAAAGAAAAGAAAAAATAGACTTAATAACTTAATTTATCAAATAGATTATTAAATTTGATATGTTTAGGAGATGTGAAGATTCTCTGTCTTAGGAAAGAAGTTGAACTATTATGGCAGAGAAATCCAAACACCAGAGGCTTAAATAAATTTATTTCTCTTGCACACAAATGACCAGTAGGCAGTTCTTCTTTGCTGGTTCTACAGTCATCAAGAATCTAGACTCCTACCTTTTACCCTACCATTCTCAAATTTTAGTTTTCAGCTTTTGGGCTAAAAGAAACACTTTATCTCATGTTGCTATATTCACACTTGTTGCCACCAGGGAGGGGGAAAACCGAGGGTAAACATAGCTCAAAGTTATACTCAACATTTCTGCTCACATCCTCTTAGCCAGAAATCAGATAGCCACACCTAGGTACAAGAGAGCTTGAAAATATAGTTGTAATTCTATGTGGCCATGTCCCCAGCTCAAAACTGGGGCCTCTGTCACTATATGAGAGAGAAGGAAAGAATACATAATTGGGGTTCAACTAGCAGTTTCTTCTATATCCTCCCCAGTTTCTTTTCTATATAAAGAAACTTTTTAGAAATAAATTTACAGAAGAGTTCTTGACTAGTAAGAAGGGTTTCTATTTCTCTATATCTCTAGGGGAATGACTTTGCCCCACTCTGGCTATAGAAACTCCCAAGTCCCCTACAGAATGAGGCTCCTACAGTTAGAATAAAGAGAAGTAGATGACAAGGTGTATATCATCTAGCCACGAGAGCTGGGAGAATTTCTTGTCTCCATTCTAAGCTAATTTGCTTTTTTAAATTTTTTTTTAAGAGAGACTCACTTTGGAGTGCTGTAGTGTCACAGCTCACAGCAGCCTCCAACTCCTAGGCTCAGGCGATTCTCTTGCCTCAGCCTCCCAAGTAGCTGGGACCACAAGTGTCCACCACAACGTCCGGCTATTTTTTTGTTGCAGTTTGGCTGGGGCCAGGTTGGAGCCTACCACCTTCAGTATATGGGGCCAGCACCCTACTCACTGAGCCACAGGTACCACCCTAATTTGCTTTTTTAAATTGGTTCTTTTATTGTTTTGTTTTTTTCTTCTTTCCTGCTTTACTTCCTTATACATAGAAGAGAGAATAGCTTAATCTCATTCTCATGTGCTCATTACCCAGCTTCAGCTATGATCAACATTTTGCCAATCTTACTCTTCTTCCTGGAATGTTTTAAAGCAGATCTCAGATGCTGTATATTAGGTTATAAAGTATGAAATGTCCTGATTTCCTAAGTACTAAGTTTGACGCTTGGTGTCTTCCACATTTCACTTCATTTGACACTGTTTGCTTGTATGGTTTTTGGGGAAGGCATATCCTCATTCTTTCAAAGGTATGTGAAAGAATGTGATTATCTTTCAAATTTTTTTTAAGAGCAGTTTTTGTGAAACCATGGATGAGTCAAAAATTAATGTTATTTTATTTTATTTTTTTGAGACAGAGTCTCACTTGGTCACACTTGGTAGAGTCCCGTGAGTCTCACAGCAACCTCAAACTCTTGCCTCAGACTCTTGGGTTCAAGTGATCCTCTTGCCTCAGCCTACCAAGCAGCTGGGACTATAGGTGCTTGCCACAACGCCCGGCTAATTTTGAAGACAGGCTCGCGCTGTGGCTCAGGCTGGTGAGCCTGTGAGCTCAGGTCATCCACCCACCTCTCCTCCCGAAATGCTGGGATTACAGGTGCTAGCCACCATGCCTGGCCCCAATTCATGTTATTTTAGAATATGAGTTCCATTGTGGAATGAAAGCAGCTGAAAGTATCAGCAAAGTGTTTGGGAAGGATGTGGCACAGTACACCAATGGTTTGAGGAGTTTCATTCTGGTGATTCTAATGTCGACAGTGAGCCATATGAGACCTGAGACCAAGGTGATAATGAGCTGAAAGCTGTAGTGGAAGTGAATCCATCTCAAATGAGCATGAATTAGCAGCATTGTTTGGCATTACTATTCCAACAAGACTGGACCATTTGAAACAAATTGGCAAGGCAAAGAAGCTGGATAGATGGGTTCTGTGTGAATTAAACAAGCATCAGAAGACAACTTGTCTTGAAGCTTTTCTTTGATGTCACATCATAAATACAAAACATTTCTACACTGTATTGTATGTGTGATTGATAAAATTCTTTTTAACAAGTGCTGGTATTTGGCACAATGGTTGGATAAAGATGGAGTGCTAAAACACAGTCCAAAACTGAATATTCATCAGAAAAAGCTTATTGTGTCAGTTTGGTGGTCCAGCACTGTTATCTACTACAGCTTCACAAAACCCAGTCAGTCATTTATAGCTGAAGTCTACTGAAACCAGGTGAACAAAATGATGAGGATGCGGGCAATTAAGCAACTGAGATTGGTCAGTAGGCCAGTCCTCTTGCTTGACAGTGCTGTTGCACAGAAGCTGGACTTGGAAATTCTGTGTTATGCACCATTCACCAAAGCCTGCCCTGACTACCACTACTTCCAGGTTTTGAATCAGTGCATGCAGAGAAAAATACTGAATTTTCAACAAGCTATGGAAAGAAGCTTCCTTGCTGCTGGCATAAACAGGCTGCTGTTAAAATGGCAAAACTGTGTCAGTAGTTTAGGTGCAAATTATACTGCTGCTTGCTTGAGATATAATAAACTAAACTTTTGGTTCAAAATCAGACATTTCACATTTAATAACTTAATAATTTCTCTCAAGATTATGAGTAATTGAATCTAGGATTTAAGACCAAAGCCTCTGCCTTGATCAAATGCTGAAGATCGGAACACGTTCATCATTCAGCTTTCCTTTTCTAGTTTCCATGGATTACCATTCTTCAGTTACTAACAAGTACCATGGGTAGCCACAGCAGCTGTCTTGTTAAGCATTTCATGAACTTATTCTCATTTTGTTTCATGAGGTCAATATTATCTATATTTTCATCTAGTCTTTTAGCCTAGTTTCTGGTAAGTTCTTTGTATGAAATAAAGAGCTGGGGAGTGGGAAACAGTGCCCCAATTTGCCATTCATTTCCTCTGATTTAACATAGTACTGTTTACTTTGGGGTTTGTTTGTTTTGTTTTATTTAGCAGGCCCAGGCTGAGTTCGAACCCACCAACTCTGGTGCTTGGGGCCAGCACTCTAATCATTGAGCTACAGGCACCTCTGTTTACTTTGTTTTAAAAGAACTCCAGAGTATTTTCTTATTTAAGTAAGCGTTAACTTTACTTTGAAAACCACATGCTTTAACTTCAATTATTTGGGCACTAAGGTATTTTTTAAAAGAAATTCAGGTAAATATTATTCTTGCTTATTAAACTTTTACAATCTAGTATCTACCTTCAAAGACAGGAAAGATTAGGAAGAGTTAGCGAAAAAGATAACTTTTCTTAAAAATCAGTCACAAGAGGCATCACATGGTACATCATAATAAATGATGTAAGCTGTTAGGAGTTACAGAGATGAAAGACGAGATTATCATTTCAGATGGGGATGATACAGAAGAAGTTACTGAAGAGGTGATACTTAAAATTATCTACAGGAGTTTATAATTCTTAAGTGAAAATGTTTATTGCATAGTTTTTTATAATGTAAAATTTAAAATGTAAATATCAAACAGTAGTAAAATGTTTATACAGATTATGCTATGTATAATATTATGTGGTCATTTAGAGTTTTTTTAATATAACATTGGGAAATGCTTGTAATGTGATTTTAAAGAATGTTACAAAACTATATGTACAATATGATCGCAATTTTGTGTTTTAAAATATATACTAGAAAGAATTAGAAGTAAATGCATTAAAAACATTTGGGATTATTTCTGAATGAGTAGAGTATTTTTCTTTATATGTATAAGTTTCCCAAATTTTCTATTTAAAATGTCTTTGTCATCAAAGTAAGTTATAAAAAATAGCAAGGTAAGACCACAGTCTTTAATCTTTTATTATAATATCTGAGTGACAGTCTTGCTTGACTGAATTAGGCTCCAAATGAGATAGCTAGGCCTTTGCCTTGTTCCTTGCTTGAGCAGAGTGACTGCTGTTCTAACAGCTCTCAAAGAGACTAGGAGAAGCACTGTTGGACTCTCCTCTTTTGAACAGGTTGTTGGGGTCCCAGTTGGGTCTACGTTACCTTCAACAGTGAAACAAGCTGTGGCAATCAGTGGTGGCCAGATCCTTGTAGCCAAGGCCAGCTCTTCTGTCGCCAAAGCAGTTGGTCCAAAACAAGTTGTGACCCAAGGAGTTGCCAAAGCACTTGTGAGTGGAGGTGGAGGAACCATTGTAGCTCAGCCGGTGCAGGCCCTAACCAAGGCTCAGGTCACTGCTGCTGGTCCTCAGAAGAGTGGATCCCAGGGTTCAGGTAACTGATAATCATTGGGGGTCCTTTTAGCAGCAGCTCTGTCCCAGATTTCCCTTGCTAGTGATTCTACCTGGTGTCTGATCCTGTCTAGGAAAGCCTAGTTAAGTTGATGCTATAAGAAGTGTCTAAAAATGTTTGTTATTCTTTTTCATATAAAAGTTTTACATAGAGGTCTTCAGTTTGGTTTTTTTTGTTTTGTTTTTTGAGACAGAGTCTCACTTTGTCACCTCCCAGTAGAGTGCTATGCCCTCAAAGCTCACAGCAACCTCAGACTCTTGGGCTTAAGCTGTTCTCTTGCCTCAGCCTCTTGAATAGCTGGGACTATAGTCGCCTACTACAGGGCCTGGTTTTTTTTAGAGATGGGGTCTCACTCTAGCTCAGGTTGGTTTTGGCTCAGGTGATCCATTGCCTTGACCTCCCAAAGTGCTGGGCTTTCAGGTGTGAGCCACCGTGCCTATCCTCTGCTTTATTTTTTTTTTTAAGATTTTTTTTTTTCCATTTCAGATTAATCTGAGAGTATAAACCATTAGGTTACAATGTTTGCATTTGTTAGGTAGAGTCCCTATTGTATTTGTGTCCTGCATCCAAGGCATGTGCGTATTAAATGGGAGCACTCCTATCCCCCTTCCCCCTCCTTCTTCTCTCTTTCTCCCTCCCCTCAACTTGAATTGAGTTTTTCTCTTTCATGAGAAGTAGTTTGTTTTGTTTATACACATGCACATAGTCATCTCTCAGTATTTGTGAAGGATTGATCAATGACCTCCTGCTGTGGACACCAAAATCCATGCATGCTCAGGTGCCTTTGTAAAAACATCAAGGTATATAGTGTTTGCATATGACCTTAGTGTTTGCATATGACCTATGTGCATCCTCCTGTGGTTTTTTTTTTTT
>NW_003852561.1:2885776-2890928 GCF_000181295.1 Otolemur garnettii
TTTTTTTTTTTTTTGAGAGATAGGGTCTTGCTTAATTATCTCAGCTGGTCTCATATTCCTGACCTTGAGCCTCCCAAGTAACTGGGATTACAGGTGAGAGCCACCACACCTGGCTTTTTCCGTATGTGTAATCAGATATACATGACTTTTATGATACCTGATACAACACAAATAGTCAAGTAAATGGTATATGAATACTTGTTACATTATATTGTTTAGAGAATGACAAGATAAAAAGTCTGTACATGTTCAGTATAGATGCAACCATCTTTTTCTTCCTCTCAAATATTTGAACATTTTTGATCTGCAGTTGGTTAAATCCACAGATGTGGGACCCACAGATACAGAAGACCAACTGCACTTGCCAGCCAAGAGAGCAAACCTTGCCCTAACTTTGAGTTTAAACAAATAGGGCGAAATGTGTATTTATCCATAGGTAGGGTGATTGTGTAATTAATTATCTAATCCACAATACTTTGAGAGTAGAAAGAGACATAGTAATTACAGTGGGACATAGGTATAGCCTTGAATTGTTTTAGTCAAAACCAGGAAATAGGACCACCTTGTTTATATACAGATATAAATGAGTTTATGGCAGGCTCTTCTGGTCTTTAAATTATTTTTGAATTAGCAGTTTATTTAAAAATATTAGCAATCATTCTGCGTCTAGAAAGTTTATTGTATGTTAGTGTTTTTAAAATATCATTTTATTGCCCCCATTTTAATTTTAGAGTGTTGCCTTTAGTTCCATTTTATCTTACAGTTTTTCCTTCTTCCCCCCCCTTTACCATTTTAGTAATGGCAACGCTGCAGCTACCAGCCACTAATTTGGCCAACTTGGCAAATTTGCCTCCTGGCACTAAACTCTACCTTACTACAAACAGCAAGAATCCTTCAGGAAAAGGAAAACTGCTGCTGATCCCGCAAGGAGCCATCCTGCGAGCTACCAACAATGCTAGTTAGTTAAATCATTTGGTTCTTGGGTCTCTGAGTATGCTTATCTTGTTTGCCTGAGAGGCAGTTTTTATCTATTTCAGGAAGCATTGCTATAACTCGCTGATGACGTAGTGGTATTCCTTGCCCAAATGGGCTTAAAACATACATATAATTTAACTAGAAGTGGGTTAACTATTCAGAGTTTGAGATCAGGGTGAATGACTGGCTACAGATGACTGTTGAGGCTGTGTTGGGAGAAAGTCTGTGTGAACTGTAAAATGAGTTCTTCCTTTCGGTGGCATCTGAAAATTGGTGATACTTGAGGGAAGATCCATCTTCTTTTCTGTAGCTGGAAGTCTATTTCCATTTTAAAGGGGAATAGGAATAGGATTGGAAACAAATGCCTCTGCCTGACATTATTTAGATGTACTTCTTACATTTGCTGGGTTTGTAGATGGAAAGAGGAATACAGGCTCTGTCTCTGTAGTGTATACATAAAGCCCTAGGGAAATTAGGTAGTTTTATTTAGAGTTATGTTTATGTAAAATTTTGCTTTAACATATAGAGAAAAACAATTTGGGTGGTGTTGAAAAGGTAAAAGGAAATTATTTCCCTCTGACTCAGAGGTAGAATGGTCTAGTAGTCAGGTTGAGTAGAAATTAACCACTCTTGCCAAAAGGCCATGTGTACACTTATGGCCATTGTGTTTATTGATTATCATGGGTCATTGCCACTCTCCTGGTCTGGTATTTTTTCCTCATACCTAAAAGTGTCAAAAGGTTAGATATGTAAGAAAAGAATAATGTGAGCTTTCCATAATTCATCCAGAGAGCTACTTAGATTTTTTTTTATTTTTTGAGACAGAGTCTCACTATGTCACCCTTGGTGAAGTGATGTGGCGTCATAGCTCACAACAACCTCACACTCTTGGGCTTAAGTGATTCTTTAGCCTCAGCCTCCAGGTAGCTGGGACTACCAGCACCCACATCAATGCCCAGCTCTTTTTTTGTTGCAGTTGTCATTGTTGTTTAGTTGGCCCAGGCCAGGCTCAAACCCGCCAGCCTCGGTGTATGTCACCAGTGCCCTACTCACTGAGCTACAGGCACAGAGCCTAGATTCTTACAATTTCCTATATATTCTTATAATATACCTAACACTTTTAGGCATAATGGTCAAAATAAACCATCAGGCAGGAAATCTGTTCTAGTCATAATCACTGGAATTAAAGGTAGGGAAGGAAGTTGAACTCTTGATATTTATTAAGTGAATATTTATAGTTTAGGCAGTTTATAGATTACCTGACCAAAAAGGAAGTAAAAAGAGTCCTTAGGCTTTGAAGTGGGATTTTAAAAAGCACAAAAGACTGGGGCCCTGGAGTTATTTTAAATGTAAGGAAACAACAAGGAAAGTCTTAATTTTTCCCAGGTCAGGGGAGACAAAATAAATAGTACTGTAAAATTACACTAAATCCCAGAAATTTCACTGAAAATTGAATCAGATGCTTAAACGTTTGGAAGCATCTATCTGAGCAAATTCAAGCATAAATTAAAAATGCTTGGTTAGAAAATGTCAGTAGCAGTCCTTTCTTGATTTCCCACAACTGAGATAAGTCAAAGATAAGTTATTCCTTGTACTCAGAGCTGAAACAGCTGCCATTCAAGTGTGAATAAATGGATTTCAGTCTGGTCTTCTAACTCTAGGAAGTTCTTCTCAGTCTTGTCACAGAATAGGTAGATTGTAGAAAAGGAGGAGGGAAATTAGAAAGGAGAAGGAATGATGCTATGGGGGAAACAGCTCTCTGGGCTCATTTGTTTTCTGTTAAAACTTGGCTTGGTCATTTTTATGATGTTGCTGTCAATCATTGTATTTTTAGATCTCCAGTCCGGCTCATCTGCCAGCGGTGGTAGTGGTGGCAGCGGTGGTGGTACAGGAGGAGGAGGTGGCAGCAGTAGCAGTGGCAGTGGTGGAAGTGGCAGTGGGGGAGGAGGTGGTGGAGGCACAGGAGGTGCGCACAGTGCCACCAGCCCTGGAGGTGTATCCCAGCACCTGACTTACACGTCTTACATCCTCAAGCAAACGCCCCAGGTCTGGATATCTGTGATTGATCTTTTAAATTATTTAGCTACTAGTTAACTGTTTTTAATTATAGTCAACTTACTTTTATAGTTCTGGGATCAGAGCTCAATTCTAATATTCTAATTATGTTATAAATCTATATTGTTTTAAGAGAGGAGGAAATGGATGTGCAGGAAGACTTAAGCAACTTATCCAGTATCTTCCTGCTAAGCTAATGGTAGTGTTTGGGTTTAAACTCATATATTTCTGCCTCGAAGAAAGATTTCCACTATTTGCCTCCCATATCCATGAGGTAATGAACAGTATGCATTCTGCAGTTGAAAACTTGCTCTCAGAAGGGATACCAAAAAGATAGTGTCAAGTTGTCGTATTTGGAATTGAATTAGGTTAGATTAGGAATGAGTTTCCACTTTCTTTCCCCTTATTACTCAAGTCTTGGCTCTTCTCTAAGGAAAGTAATAGTTTTGGTTCCAGATGTTCTTACTGAGAAAGATGGATAGTTAGCAGTCTAAATGATTAAATCTAGCTTTGAGGACTAGATTGCAAGACTCGAGTTTCCAACAGTCTGCTGTATAACTGCAGTGCAGAGTTTGAGAAGTAGGGTTAACTGTTGGAAGTGACACAGTAGAACTGTTCCTTTCAATTATTTTGCTGAGTTACAGAATTGAAGGGGAGAACATTGTAGTTTGTAACATGGGACCTTGTGATTTAAAGAATCAGAACAATTCATTGGAATTTAAAAAATTACTGGCTAGTTTTTTATATTTTTTTCTAACTTAGGGCACATTTTTAGTTGGCCAGCCATCACCCCAGACTTCTGGAAAGCAATTGACTACTGGATCAGTGGTCCAAGGAACCCTGGGAGTCAGCACATCTTCTGCACAAGGACAACAAACACTAAAAGTCATCTCTGGACAGAAAACCACGTTGTTTACACAGGTAAATAGGCATGTACACGCTCCAGATATGTGCCAATTGTGGGATTTGTTTCTGTATTTATATTTTCTCTCATTTTTAAACAAAGAAATTTAGATTATGCAAGAAAATGGGCAATAAAATAGTATAGAAAAATAAGAATACAGGGTGGCGCCTGTGGCTCAAAGGAGTAGGGTGCTGGCCCCATAAGCCGGAGGTGGCAGGTTCAAACCCAGCCCCGGCCAAAAACTGTTAAAAAAAAAAAAAAAAGAAAGAAAAATAAGAATACATTTTGAGGTTTGGGAATAGATATCTAAGTACAATGTGAAAATAAGGCCTCCAGGGATTATTCAGATATGCAAACAAGGTACCCTGCACAGTTAATAAAATGAGGTATAAATGTGATTGCAAAAGCAAAATGAAAAGCATTATCAGGCTCAGCGCCTATGGCTCAAGTGACTAAGGCGCCAGCCACATATACCTAAAGTGGCGGGTTCGAATCCAGCCCAGGCCCGCCAAACAACAATGATGGCTGCAACCAAAAAAATAGCCAGTCATTGTGGCAGGTGCCTGTGGTCCCAGCTACTTGAGAGGCAAAGGCAGGAGACTTACTTGAGCCTGGGAGTTGGAGGTTGCTATGAGCTGTGATGTTACGGCACTCTATTCAGGGGGATAGCTTGAGGCTCTGTCTCAGAAAAATAAAAAAGAAAAAAAGAAAAGCATTATCAGTTATAAAATCTATTTTTTTTTTTTTATAAAATCTGTTTCAACAACAAAGGTTTTCTTGGTATTTCATTGTAATATTTCTCTGGAGAGACTTCCTGTAGCAGACCCTGAATAGCTGTAATGGGCAATTTCAGCCACACTACCTGTACAGTAAGTAACTTGCTATAGTAGAACTTGATGCATGTTTCTGTAGCAATTTTTAGTATAAGCCAAAGACTTAACAGGGAATTTTATAATGACAAGTGAGGGATATTGTAATTTATAGGATGATTGTATAGCTAGCTCTCTCAAACTTACCAGATAAAGGCGCAGAAAGATATATACAATAAGTTATCATTCATCAAAAAGTAATACATTTATGGCTCAGTGCCTGTGGCTCAAGCAGCTAAGGCACCAGCCACGTACACCTAAGGTGGCGGGTTCGAATCCAGCCCGGACCTGCCAAACAACAATAATGGCTGCAACCAAAAAATAGCCGGGCGTTGTGGTGGGCGCCTGT
>NW_003852561.1:2891021-2892393 GCF_000181295.1 Otolemur garnettii
AAAAAAAAAAAAAAGTAATACATTTTCTATGACTAGATCAGCATTTCTCAAAGCATGGAATTCAATTTTTTTCAAATGCCTTTTCTGTCTATTAAGGTGATCATGTGATTCTTTTTCAGTTTGTTAATATGGTAGATTACGTTGACTGGTTTTTCTTTTTCTTTTCCTTTATTTTTAGTGACAGTTTCATTTTGTCACCCTTGGTAGAATGCTGTGGTATCACAGCTAACAGCAATTTCCAGCTCTTGGGCTTAGGCAATTCTCTTGCCTCAGCCTTCCAAGTAGCTGGGACTACAGGCACCAGCCACAATGCCCAGCTATTTTTGTTGTTGTTGCAGTTTGGCGGGGGCTGCCATCTTCGGTATATGGGGTTGGCTCCCTGCTCATTGAGCCACAGGTGCCACACTATTGACTGGTTTTTTAAATGTTAAACCAAACCAATCCTGCATTCCTTGGATAAACCCCAAGGAATGTATTATGATTTGTTAATATATTGGATTGAATTTGATAAAATTTTGCTTGGAATTGTTGCAAGGGATATTGGGCAATTGTTTTTTTTGTAATTTCTGCTGGCCCCATAAAATAAATTGGAAACTTTCTCTTCTCTATTTTGGAAGAGTTTATGTAGAATTGGTACCATTTGTTTTTTAACTAGTTGATTGAATATACCAGTAAAGCCATATTGGCCTGGAGTTTTCCCAATTGAGAAGGTTTTTATCTGCAATTTTAGTTCATTTAATAGATATAGTTTCTGTTTCTTTCTTCTTGACAGAGGCATGGTTAGCATGTATCTTTACAGGATTTAACTAAGCAGTCAAATTATTGGCATTAAGTTATTCAAAATATTCCCTTATTACCCTTCAATGTCTGTTGAATCTTTGGTGATGTTCTCTTTTCATTCTTTGTTTTGGTAAATTATATGTCTTCTCTTTTTCTCTTGATCATTCTAACTAGAGGTTTATCAATTTCATTGATCTTTTCATATTGTAGTATTTGGTATTCCAGTAATTTGTTAAATTCAAATGAATTGTTCTGATCCTTTAACTCACAAGGTGATTTCCCTCCTAATTTCCCTGTGGTCAGATGTCCATTGCTGTTTCAGACATCTCTGGCACCTCATACTTTTATTAGGCAGTTTTTTAAAAATATTAGCACATTTCTTACAGGACCTGTCTATTATTAGATCAGGTTACTTGCTCACCTTGAAATTCATATGTTCCCCAAAATAAGATTTGTAGTTTATCCAGCCTTTTCTTGTTAGGATAGGAGTTTGCTCTTGCATGCATTACAGTTTTTGTATCCCATGTGGAAGCAGAAGTCCCTGACCAATGGGTTTTAACAAAATCGAGAAAACTTTTTTTTTTTTTTTTTT
>NW_003852561.1:2892614-2902283 GCF_000181295.1 Otolemur garnettii
CAGTGCATGTGGCTAGCGCCCTAGCCACTGAGGTACAGGTGCCAAGCCTAGTCTTCTGAGCTTTTTGGGCAGACTTGGTGACCATGCCAAGCAGCCTTCTTGTCCACTGCTTTGATGATACCCTCAGCAACTGCCTGTCTCATGTTAACAAACAGCAAAACGACCCAGAGGAGGCTTGTCTGAGAAGCTCTTAACATACACGGGCTTGCCAGGTACCATATAAACCAGGTGTCCTCAAACTACGGCCCGTGGGCCACATGCTGCCTGCCAAGGATATTTTTCCGGCCCACCAGGTGTTTTTGCTGCTGCTGCCTGTCCTGCTTAGCAGCTGACTCGTCCCGGGGCCCGCAGTCCGGCCCTCCAGCGGTCTGAGGGACAATGAACTGGCCCCTGTGTAAAAAGTTTGAGGACCCCTGATAAACGATGCAGCATCACCAGATTCCAAGAATTTAGGGCTAGGCTCAGTTCTCATAGCTCAGAGGCTAGGGTACCAGCCACATACACCAGAGCTGGCAGGTTCGAATCTGGCCTGGACCTGCCAAACAATGATGACAACTGCAACCAAAAAATAGCCAGGTGTTTTGGTGGGCGCCTGTAATCCCGGGTACTTGGGAGGCTGAGGCAAAAGAATCAATTAAGCCCAAGAGTTGGAGGTTGCTATGAGCTGTTAGGGCACAGTACTCTACTGAGGGCGACATAGACTTTGTCTCCAAAAGAGAAAGAATTTAGGGCCATCTTCCAGCTTCTTGCAGAGTGATGTTAAATTTTTCCTTCACCTCAGGGAACTTGCAGGCACTGTGAGCTGTATGACAGTACAGTACAGGAGTATAATCAGCATTAATTTGATCTGGATAGTTTGGGCTAATCACCTGAGCAGTGAAGCCAGCTGCTTCCATTAGTGGGTCATTTTTCATGTTACCAGCAGCATTGCCACAATGAACAAATTGACAGACACGCTTTTTTTTTTTTTGAGACAGAGTCTCACTTGCCCTGGGTAGAGTATGGTTGGTGTATCATAGCTCACAGCAACCTCAATCTCTTGGGCTGAAGCAATCCTCTTGCCTCAGCCTCCCAAGTAGCTGGAACTAGAGGTGCCCACCACAATGCCCGGCTATTTTTTTCTTGTAGAGATAGGGTCTTGCTCTTGCTCAGACTGGTCTCAAGCCCCTGAGCTCAAACAATTCACTCACCTCAGCCTTCCAGAGTGCCAGGATTATTAGGTGTGAGCCACCAGGCCCAGCGACACATTTTTAATGTTGAAGCCATGTCGTCTCTGGAAGAGCTTTGCTCAAAGCTCTTGAAACATTGACTGGAGGAAAAGGTGACCACCACAGTGCTGTGTTTGAAAACGCCAGTCTCTACTTGGCCTACAGAGACAGTACAATAGCACCAATTTTTTAGCCATCTGGAGAAGCAGACATAATGCCTTGCCAGTTGAACAAAGTAGTCGTAGGATGCAATCCAGAGCTTCAAGCAGTGTGGTTCCACTGGCATCAGCCATCTTTCTGGTGACTTTCCATCCCTTGAACCAAAGCATGTTAGCATTTGGCTCTAACATGTTGTCACCATTCCAACCAGAAATTACAAATGCTACTGGGTTGGAGTTCTAGCCAGTTTTTAAAAGATAATTGCTGGCTTCTTTAATGATTTCTTCACATTATTCTGGCTATAGGGCTGCTTAATGGATTCCATTTTGTCAGCGCCAACAATTAGTAGTGTCATATACAGTGTGTAAGCCAGAAGGGCATGCTCACAGTTCTGCCCACTCCTTGAGATACCAGCTTCAAATTCACCAACGCAAGCAGCAACAATCAGGATAGCACAGTCAGCCTGAGATGTGCCTGTAATCATGTTCTTGATAAAGTCTCTGCGTCCAGGAGCATTGGTGATAGTCACATCTATTTACTGGTCTCAGATCTCCATGGGGAGACATCAATGGTGATACAACACTCAACACTCAGCTTTCAGTTTATCCAAGACCCAAACATACTTGAACGAGCCCTTCCCAATTTCAGCAGCCTCTTTCTCATATTTTTTTTGATGGTTCTCTTGTCAGTCCCACCACATCTGTAGATCAGATGGCCAGTAGTGATGAACTTGCCCTCTTGAATCTGCATGTCCAGTGACAACGGTGATGTTGATGAGACTCTTTTTCCTTTCCCATTGTGGATTTTATAGGCGGTTTTCACAACACCTGTGTTCTAGTGGCAAACTAGAGAAAAAAACAAACATTGAGAAAAAGTCAAATGCATTCATTTACTTGTTTCATATTAGAGGTAAAGGAACATTTGTAGGGAAAAGGTTATAGAATTTAGAACTTAACTGGAGAAGTGTGTGCATAAACACCTCATATAGTTTTAATTGGCAAGACATTCTTGAGTATTCTCCAGTTCTTACGACATATCTCAAATGTAGGTTAGGAATAAATTGCACCTGTTAACCAAGGCAACAGCATTACTTCTCCCACTTTGTTTCTGCAGGCAGCCCATGGGGGACAGGCATCGCTAATGAAAATATCTGATAGCACCTTGAAGTCTGTGCCAGCCACCTCACAACTTTCAAAACCTGGAACCACAATGCTGAGAGTAGCAGGAGGGGTTATCACAACTGCTACTTCCCCAGCTGTGGCTCTGTCAGCAAATGGCTCCGTACAACAGGTGAGAATTAGCATGGGAGTGGAAAATCAATGAAACACATAAGACGTTATAAACAGGAGCAAGATACTCAGCAGGCACACCAATGGGCCTTTTAAAAAACTAGAGTTTTGTTCTTTTTTTAAAAAGTGGAATTTCATACCTTAAATTTTAACCATTTTATAGTGTACAACTCACTGGTTTTTATTATATTTGCTGGTGTGCAACCATCATTATCATCAGTCTAATCCCAGAATATTTTTATTAACCTAGAAAGAAACCCATATCCATTAGCTGTCACTCCCCATTTCTCCTTCCCCACTGCTCTGTGCTTTCTTTCTCTGTGGATTTGCCAATTCTTGACATTCATATTAATGTTATAAAAACATAATGGCTTTTTGTGTTTTGCTCTTCTTGCTTAGCATAACTTTTCGAGGTTCATCTGTTCCATAGTATGCATCAGTACTCTGTTCCTTTTAGTCAGTTTTATGGTGCCTGAGTGCTATAGCTCCCACCTGTAATACTAGTGCTTTGGGAGGCAAAGCTGGAGGATCGCTTGAGGCCAGGGGTTTGAGACCAGCCAGAGCAAGGAGACCCTGTCTTCACAAAGTAGAAAAATTAGCCAGGCATTCTGGCATGTGCCGACAGTCTCAGCTACTCAGGAAGCTGAGGTAGGAGGAGCACTTGAGCTTAGGAGTTTGCAGTTGCTGTGAGCTATGATGACCGTACTGCTCTTTGGCCCAGGCAACAAAACAATACCCTATCTTCAACCCCCCCAAAAGTAAAAAGAGTATTGTGGATATACACCGTATTTGGTTTATCCATTCGTTAGCTGATGGACATTGTGTTTCTCTTTCTTAATTGTCAGGAATAATGCTACTGTAAACATTGATGTATAAGTTATATGTTTTCGTTTATCTTGGCTGTATACTTAGGAGTGGCATTACTGGATCATATGGAAACTCTGTGTTTAACATTTTGAGGAGCTACCAAGCGGCTGCACCTTTTTATGTATTTTTATTTTTTTTGAGACAGAGTCCCACTATGTTACCCTCGGTAGACTGCTATGGCATCACAGCTCACAGCAACCTCAGACTTCTGGGCCCAAGTGATTCTCTTGTCTCAGCCTCCTAAACAGCCAGAACTGCAGGCATCCACCACAATGCCTGGCTATTTTTTGTTGCAGTTGTCGTTGTTTAGCAGGCCCCGCCTGGGTTCGAACTCGCAGCCCCTGGTGCATGTGGCTGCCACTGTAACCACTGTGCTACGGGTGCCGAGCCACTGCACCTTTTTAGATTCCCACCAGCAATGTGTTAGGGTTCTAATTTTTCCACATCCTGGGCAGCACTTGTTCTTGTCCATTTTTAAAAACATAGACATCTTAGTGGGTACCCATTTTTTAGTTAGGGTATTTGTCTTTTTAGTACTGGCTTAGAGTACTTTATATATTCTTTAAAGTATAAGTCTCCAACCTGATTTGCAAACATTTTCTGGGCTGTTTTTTTTTCTTGTTTGTTTATTTGGTTGGTTGGTTGGTTTTTTTTTGAGACAGAGTTTCAGTTTGTTGCCCTTGGTAGAGTTCTGTGGCATCACAGCTCACAGCAACCTCAAATTCCTGGGCTCAAATCAGTTCTCTTGCCTCAGCCTCCCAATTAGCTGGCACTATAGGTGCCTGCCACCACGCCCAGCTGTTTTTACAGATGAGGTCTTGCTCTGGCTTAGGCTGGTCTTGAACCTGTGAGCTCAGGCAATCAATCCACCTGCCTTGGCCTCCTAGAGTGTTAGGGTTACAGGCATGAGCCACCTTGCCTGGCTCCCTTTTTACTTTCTTGATGTATCCTCTGAACCATAAAAGTTTTTAATTTTGATGAAGTCCCAGTTTACCTATTTTTCTTTTATTGCTTATTCTTTTGGTGTCACATCTAAAAAACCAAGCCTAATTCAAAGTCACAAAATTTAAGTCTATGTTTTTTCCTAAGAGCTTTATAGTTTTAACTGTTACATTTAAATCTTAGATCCATTTTGAATTAATTTTGTATAGGATATGAGATGGGGGCCAAATGTCATTCTTGTACCCAAGACAATTACCATCTGAGTTGTCTTGGAACCCCAAGGACTTTTACCATCTGATTTGATTAGCTTTCCTTTCCTACAACTACTACTTCTCCTCACAATCCTTCTCTACATACTTGTGCCAAGAAACACTTTTATCTCTTCCTTTTTCTGTCGCAAATCTTGACGATTCCCCTCAAGTACTGTTGCACCCAACAAGAGTGGAATGATAGAGAAAATTCCAGCACATTGAGTTCAAATTAGGAATGGGGTTCTGTGTTGACTAGCTGACCAAGAAGGGTTCACACTCCCAAAATTTCTTGGTGAAGTATGACAAAGGAAGGGGTTTTTTAAATCTTTCTTTCAGTTAGGTGGGGTGGAATTCCTAAAGCAAAGTAGTTTACAAAAGCAAGACTCTGCAAGGTTAGATCTATGGGGTGGAAGGTTAGATAGTTACAAGGGGAACCAGACTTGGCTTAACACGGGTCTGTTTAACAGTTCTGGTTTAACAACCTGTTTCTGTAGGCTTACTGCTCAGGAGCAGGTAGTGATAAGGAGGGGAGGGGAAAGGGAGTGCAAGATGGGGTCAGTCTGGCTTTTCAATACTGTTTTACCTGAAGCTTTTTCCAGTATTCTCCCCTTTCTGTCCTTAGACAGAAGCAATTAACTTTATTCTCATTTGTCCTGCTGATGTTTACCTATGCCTGGTATAACATTTGTCCCACTTTGGTGACCCTTTCCTTAATGGCTTTTACCTATGAGCCCTAGCATTGACCACTATGCTATGCCTGCCATGTAGTAGATGTTTGTTGAAGTGACAGACTTTAATGTAGTGAGTTCTTAATAAGGCTTATCTTAGTTCATTTTTACATTCAAGAATATGTTCTCCTATTACTTGTTGAAATAGCTTTTTATAAAGCGACATAATAGATGATAAAGGTTTTGTTGTTATTGTTATTTGTATGTGGTAACCTTAACTACTTTATTTCTGGCCCTGTGGGAAAGCAGTCTGAAGGAACAGCTCCAGCTTCATCATCTGCTGGCAGTTCTGTAATTAAAACTTCTGGGCAGCAGCAAGTATGTGTGAGCCAGGCCACCATGGGAACCTGCAAGCCTGCCACCCCTGCTGTTGTCAGTGCCACGTCCCTGGTGTCAGCACCTAACCCCGTCTCTGGGAAGGCCACAGTATCAGGTAAGTTGTATCATGATCTTTTCTCTCTTTGGGCTAAACTATCTTTGAAGGGTCTTAAGCAGTATTTAAGTCTGAGACTTTAAATATAAAATTATTTAATTTGATATTTTAAAATTATTGTTTACAATTTACAGATTACATAGTAACTTTTAAATGAAAAAGATGCAACCATGACCTCTTAGAACCCTATTGGGTATTTTAGCTGTTTTTATAGTATAATTTTGAGGAGAGCTGCTGGTTTGTACTCCTTAAAGTACTTACTTTTTAATGATCAGTTTTGAATGTAACTCATTATATACTTTTCTTTGCCTTTGTAAATAAGGTATATAAAATGTATATTAGCCTTGATGACTCCAAATAATGATTTTTAATGTTAGTTATTAAGACTGACGTGCTTTCAGTCCACCAAGAGCTATGATACGTGTATCTTCGTGTCCACACTACATGGCTCAAAAAAGTATACCTTTTACTGCTTTGAGTAACAGAGACTACAAATCCTGAGGCCAGGTTGCTTTAGAAAGTAATTTGCGGCTCAGTGCCTGTGGCTCAAGCGGCAAAGGCACCAGCCACATACACCTAAGGTGGTGGGTTTGAATCCAGCCTGGGCCCACCAAACAATGATGGCTGCAACCAAAGAATAGCCAGGCATTGTGGTGGGTGCTTGTGGTCCCAGCTACTTGGGAGGTGGAGGCAGGAGACTTGCTTGAGCCCAGGAGTTGGAGGTTGCTGTGAGCTGTGATGTCACAGCACTCTACCCAAGGCGACAGCTTGAGGCTCTGTCTCAAAAAAAAAAGAAAGAAAGTAATTTGCTTCCGGCCAGGTGAGGTGGTTCAAGACCATCTTGAGTTGGAGCGAGATCTTTTCTCTAAAATAGAGGGGCATTGTGGCAGGCACCTGTAGTCCCAGCTATTTGAGAGGCTGAGGCAAGAGAATCGATTGGGTCCAAGAATTTGAGGTTGTTGTGACCTATGATAGCATAGCTCTCTATTGAGGGCCACAAAGTGAGACTCTGTTTCAAAAAAAAAGAAAGTAATTTGCTTCAGTTTCTCAGCTGTAAAAATGAGATCGAGAATATTTATCTCATAAAGTTAAGAACGTTAAATGAATTAATATATGAATACATAGCATACTGTCTCCAGTACTGCATAGTGGCCATTATATCAATAATTGGCTGTGATTGTCATTATCATCAGTGTCCTCTTTGTTGTAAGTTCATAATCTCTCTGACCTGCAATTCTAAAATTAAAAAAGCTATGAAGACCAAAAGTTTTATTTATTTATTTTTTTTGAGACAGAATGTCACTTTGTTGCCCTCAGTAGGGTGCCGTGGCATTACAGCTCACAGCAACCTCAAACTCTTGGGCTCAATTGATTCTCTTACCTCAGCCTCCCAAGTAGGTGAGATTACAGCTCCCACCACAATGCCCAACCAGCTATTTTTAGAGATGGGGGTCTCAATCTTGCGCAGGTTGGTCTTGAACCCGTGAGCTCAGGCAGTCCACCCACCTCAGCCTCCCAGAGTGCTGGGGTTACAGGTGTGAACCACTGTGGCTGGCCCAAAAGTTTTTATTTTTATAGCTAATTTTTTTTTTTTTTTTTTTTTTAGAGACAGAGTCTTCCTTTGTCACCCTTGGTAGAGTGCTATGGTATCACAGCTCACAGCAACCTCGAGCTCTTAGGCTTAGGAGATTCTCTTACCTCAGCCTCCCAAGTAGCTGGGACTATAGGCACTAGCCACAATGCCTAGCTACTCTTTTTTTGTTTTGACCAGGGCTGGGTTCAAACCTGCTGCCCTCGGTATATGGGGCCAGTGCCCTACTCACTGAGCCACAGGCTAATTTAGGGCACAAGTTGACCTCCACTGACAGTCAGCTTGTACTACTGAATGTGAATATTCATGTTCTGTCACATAATATTAATGTGTTTGATTATATCTTGGTGTCTCAGATGCCAGAGAACTGATATGATATACAGCTTTGCTTGTCAAGCTTGGAAGATCTGTTTTGTTTCTGATTTTTAGTCTGTACAGAGAGATACTTCTGTAAAATACAATAAAAATGTCACAGCAGTGTCAGACTGTCAGAGTGAAGAGGTGTAAACTAAGAAAATGAAAGTAGAAGCTCCAAATACAGGAGAAAGGCAAAAGGAATCCCCACGGACAGTAACAGGACATTCCCCAAAAAGTGTTTTGTGTCAGGTCTAGAAAGCAACAGTCCACATTGGAATAGATCAGAGATCTGTATCAGTTGTTAGAAATTGAAGTGTAAGGTGTGTAGGAGATTTGTGTGGAGATTGGACAAATGACTGGCTGACAGAGTGTTTGAAGGAGATGCAGAGACTAAAGGTAAATGTCAGATCTTGAAAGAAAACTGAGCAAATGAAAGAAGAGGAAATAGTTAAGTTCAGAAAAATTTCAAGAACACTTTTGGCTGCCTGGGAGCTACAGCTCATTGCCGCTGTCAAGCACAGTGAGAGAAGCAGGGTTTCTACCGAATGCAAGTCACTTTTGCATCATTGTAAAATCAAAGTTTTTTTTGTTTGTTTTGTTTTGTTTTGAGCCAGAGCCTCCCTCTGTTGTCCTAGGCTAGAGAGCTGTGGTGTCAGCCCACCTCACAGCAGCCCCAAGCTCCTGAGATCAAACAGTTCTCCTGCCTTAGCCTCCTGAGTAGCTGGGACTATAGGGATGCAACTCTGCACTTGGCTAAGTTTTCTGTTTTTAGTAGAGACAGGGTTTCACTCTTGCTCAAGCTTGTCTTGAACTCCTCTGAGTTCAAGGGATCCTCCCGTCTTGGCACTTCCAGAGTACTGGGATTACAGGCGTGACCCACGGTGCTTGGCCAGAGTCAGAGAATTTTAAGTCGAACTGGTGAAAGAGATCATCTTTATAGGGAGAAGAAAATATAAGTGCCTTAAAAGGCTTATCTACCCTAATAGTTAAGTCTGTAGGTAATCTGAAAAATTGGTGAACCAAGGCTGGCAATATAAAGATTCTTTTAAAAATACTGAGGTAGGGGCTTGGTTCCTGTAGCATAATGGTTACGGCGCCAGCCACATACACCAAAGGTGCTGGGTTCGAACCTCACCCTGGCCAGCTAGCCAACAATAACAACTACAACAAAAAAGAGCCAGGTGTTGTGCCAGGAGCCTGTAGTCCCAGCTACTTGGACAACTGAGGCAAGAGAATCACTTGAACCCAAGATTTGGAGGTTGCTATGAGCTGTGACGCCACAGCATTCTACTGAGGGGAGGGTGATATCCTGAGACTCTGTCTCAAAAAAAAAAAAAAAACTGTTGTAGGTGTGTCACTCTTTGCTCAGTGGTTAGGGTGCCTGCCACCTATACCCAGGCTGGCAGGCCCGGGCCTGCTAAACAATGATGACACCTGCAACAAAAAAATAGCCAGGCATTGTGGCAGGTGCCTGTAGTCCCAGGTGCCTGTATTCCCAGCTACTTGGGAGGCTGAGGCAAGAGAATCATTTGAACCCAAGAGTTTGGAGTTGCTGTGAGCTGTGACACTACAGCACTCTACTGAGGGTGACATAGGAGACTCTGTCTAAAAAAAAGTAAAAAAAAATTTAAATTCTGAAGTAAATATTAACAAAACAGAAGGGTTAGAAGTGGTTGTTATGGCTCAGCGCCTGTGGCTCAAGTGGCTAAGGTGCCAGCCACATACACCTAAGGTGGCGGGTTCAAATCCAGCCCAGACCCGCCAAACAACAATGATGGCTGCAACCAAAAAATAGCCAGGTGTTGTGGCAGGCGCCTGTGGTCCCAGCTACTTGGGAGGCGGAG
>NW_003852561.1:2903469-2913517 GCF_000181295.1 Otolemur garnettii
TTTTTTTTGAGATAGTCTCACTGTGTCATCCTCGGTAGAGTGCTATGGCATCACAGCTCACAGCAACCTCAAACTCTTGGGCTTATGTGATTCTCTTGCCTTAGCCTACCGAGCAGCTGGGACTACAGGCGCCTGCTGCAACGCCCGACTATTTTTTTGTTGCAGTTGTTTAGCTAGCCTGGGCTGAGTTTGAACCTGCCACCCTTAGTCCATGTGGTGCTATAATCACTGTGCTACAGATGCGGAGCTTTTTTTTTTTTTTTAAGATGGAGTCTCATGCTGTCACCCTGGGTAAAATGCTGTGGCATCATACCTTGCAGCATCAAACTCTTGGGCTCAAGTAATTCTCTTGCATCAGCCTTGTGAGTAGCTGGGACTATAGGCACCCACCACAATGCCTGGCTGTTTATTAGAGATGGAGTCTTGCTCTTTCTCTGGCTGGTCTTGAACCTGTGAACTCAGGCAGTCTACCCGCAGCCTTCCAGAGTGCTAGGAATATAGGCGTGAGCACCATGGCCTAACCCTTCTGCTGTTTTTAAGTAGTTGTTATTTTATGTCATATGTTTGAATTGTTTGTGTCTTGTGTGCGCTTTCACATTTAAGGCCATTTCTGATTTTTTACTGGCCCTCTGAGGAATGCCTACAATAGTTTTGTAATGGAAATGGGAGTATGAAAATTAAGGTAATATGAGGGATAGTGATCCTTTCTAAAAAGATAGAAATATCTGATGTTTGAAAAATAAGGGCTGCACAGAAATAGGAAGTTACAAGTTATGTTGTGTAGGACATACAGAAGTATATTCGCTATGTAGAGATGATGTGAAGGAGGTTTGGATAAATTGGGACCATATTAAAATGGACCTTGAATACTTAGAAGCTAATTCTGGAAATAGTCATTAGACAGTTGGAGCCATGCTAGATTTTTAGGTTGGAAAATGCCAACTTTCCACATTAAAATATAAAATGTTACTACTATATTCATTTGTGCACATTATAGGTATGTATAGGAAAAATAAATTAAACATGGAAAACAAACAGAAAAGAACTACCTCAAAATGTTAGTATTGACTGTCTGAAGTAGGACTTTGGGTAACTTTTCCTCCTTCTTATTAGTCCAGCTGTTGCAAAAAATTCTGTATTGCTTTTTGGATGTGGGGCAAGGCCACTTTACAAATAAATCATTGTCATCCTACAGAAATTTTGTTGTGAAATCTGTAGCATCCATTACCTCATGCTTCCAGCTCTTTACTAAAAGAATAAATGTCCTAGAACCTTTCTCCTCTGAGAAAATCGGAGTAGCAAAGAGGTGTAGGAAGTTCAAGGAAACATGTGATCTTTAGCTTGGACTTACTGTCTCATTTATTTTAGGATTGCTGAAGATTCACTCTAGTCAGTCCAATCCCCAGCAAGCTGTCCTGACAATTCCCAGCCAGTTGAAACCACTCAGTGTGAACACATCTGGAGGTGTGCAGACTATATTGATGCCTGTGAATAAAGGTAAGTCACTTTGCCCACGGGCCTGTCAAATGTGGCTATCATATGAGTCCATGAATGTTCTGTCAGGTGATATCTCAAATATAGCATATAGCCTGCCCTTCTGAAGTCATGGTACTCACTGGCATGTTGGACTCTCGAGCACCAAGGCTAGGACTAAGAGTAAAACCTAAGTGACCCAGGGCGGTGCTTATGGCTCAAAGGAGTAGAGCGCCAGCCCCATATGCCAGGGGTGGTGGGCTCAAACCCAGTCCCGGCCAAAAACTGAAAAAAAAAAAAAACACCTAAGTGACCCACTGGCTCTGAAATAGGTCCCCTATATCGACTATCGAGTTGAGGAGCAACATTTTTTTTTTTTTTGATTGGGGCTGGGTTTGAACCTGCCACCTCCAACATATGGGGTCAGCACCCTACCACAGGGGCCACCCGAGGAGCAATATTTTAAACATTTATGAAAATTTAAGTTAATTGGATTTTTATTTCCTTAGTTTAGTGACAGGCACCCATTTCCACAGTTGAGGATGTATCTCTGTTACCCTGATAACTAAAAACAACCCAGATTGTCAGATCACTGTATTAAATAAAGGACCTTACAATCCCCATTATCCTGACATCATCTTTGTTCTCTTTGTCTGATAAGGGGCTGACACCTGGGAGCATCCCCATTAAAAATAATTTCTATATTTGATGTATGCCTCTTTGCCCTGTAGTGGTTCAGTCGTTTTCTACCAGTAAACCACCTACCATTGTGCCTGTAGCTGCTCCAACTCCAGTTGTCCCCAGTTCTGCTTCAGCAACTGTTGCAAAAGGTATGTAGGATCTCACTGTATTTTTGTCTGGAAGTTTTATGTAGGACATTACTGTAATCTAAGTCTTTTCAATTTTCAGCATCTGTGAGTCAGTCACTTGGCAAATAGTGTACTGAGTACTTACTAGTAGACATTGAGGGAAATACAGAGACTTAACAAAGCATCATTCCTGCCCTTCAAGTATTTATAATCAGGGTGAAGAGAATTGTCACAGGCAGTAAGCAATGAATGGTAAAATGATTGCTGAAATATTGGATGTCTGATCAGAGTTGGCAAGGGGTGTGGAGGGGAACAGGATTTTGTATGAGTCATGAATTATAATTTGGCTTTTAAAAGAGTGACACATTTTCAGCTGTGAGAGTTCAAGGGGTTTGCCAGATGAAGGGAACAGTAGAGACAAGGACCCAAAGGGCTGGTTTGGGGAAGTAGGACAATTAGAGGGGCTCATTTAAGGATTACAGTTTTAGGGAAGGGCCAGACTTTGGCTAGCTGGCAGTGGGGGATATTCCTGACAAGAATAAATCAATAGGCAAGGAGGATTGTTTGAGGTCAGGAGTTCAAAACCAGCCTGAGCAAGAGAGTGAGACTGTCTCTACTAAAAATAGAAAACATAGCTGGATGTTGTGGTGGGCAACTGTGTTCACAAGCTATTCAGGAGGCCAAGGCAGGAGGATTGCTTGAGCCCAGGAGTTTGAGATTGCTATGAGCTATGATACCACAGCAGTCTAGCCAGGCAGTAGAGTGAGACTGTGTCTCAAAAAAGAATAGATGAAGGAAGTGAATTAGAGTGACACATTTGGAATCTGCAACATGTGCAACAATGATGATAGATAGCTACTGTGTAAGAATGAGCGCCTGTACTGTATCAGGTACCCTGTTAGCTGCTTCCATTACTTCAGCTTAGCTATTATGCAGATGAGAAAACGAGCTTAGAGATGTTAAGTACATACTTTCTAAGTCTACAAAGTAGTGAAGTTGGAATTTGAAATACATTAGTTTAGTACCATGGCAGTCTGCTTTTTAATCATGTCAGGATCTCCTTGATAATCTTATAGAGAGGTAGATTTGTAACTTACTAAATGACCATCTAAAGCAGGGTTTGGCAGCTTATCGTCCACTGCCTGTTTTTGTGAGTAAAGCTTTATTGTCCCTTAGCCATGGCTGTTCATTTACATGTTGTCTTCTATGCTTACTTCCTGCAGAGATGTATTTACTATTTCACTTTCTGTAAAAAAAGTTCACCAAGGGCCGGGCGCAGTGGCTTATGCCTGTAATCCTAGCACTCTGGGAGGCCAAGGCAGGTGGATTGCCTGAACTCAGGAGTTGGAGACCAGCCTGAGCGGGAGGGAGACCTCATCTCTAATAATAGCTGTGTGTTGTGGTCCCAGCTACTTGGGAGGCTGAGGCAAGAGAATTACTTGAGCCCAAGAGTTTGAGGTTGCTGTGAGCTGTGAATCCACAGGACTCTACAAAGTATGACAAGTGAGACTCTCTGTCTCAAAGAAAAAAAAAAAGAAAAAGTTCACCAAACCCTGATCAAAAGATAGCTCATGAAGGAATTGGTGTCCTTCTCAATAGGAGGAACGTGGCATAGGCCTGCCTCCCACAGATTCAGTTAATTTTGGACTGGGCCAGAGCATATCTGTTTTAATTTTAATTAAAGTAAAATATTCAGTGAAACGCAGTTACACCTACCATTTGATGAACTGGCTGATGTTTAAACCCGTATAACCAACACCCCCTTTACGGGTTTATCAGTAGAAATTTTCACCCTTGGACCCTTCCAATTAGTTCTCAATTGGAATTGCTATTCTGATTTCTATTACTATAGATTAGTTATTTCTATTTTTGGACTTGATGTAAATGGAAGCACATATAAAGTTGAACAAATAAGTTCACAGACTCATTCTAGAAAAAGTCCTACATACCTTATTGCTGAATATAACTACAGCCATCTTCAAAGTACTTCCCTTGGTAAATGCACCAAAGCCAGCACCTAGTCCACTTTCAAATTACTTTTTCTAGGATGAGTTCTCAAACTTAATTGTCAGACCTCATTGATGACAGCTCTGATAGCTATTCCAAAAAAAGAGTTCCAAAATTGCTTTAAAGAGTCAGTATATATTTAAAAATCATTTGAATTTCTATATACTAGCCATAATAATTAGAAAATGGATTTTTCTTTTTTTGAGACAGTCTTAATCTGTCGTCTTTGGTAGAGTGCCGTGGCATCATCATGGCTCACAGCAACCTCAAACTCCTGGGCTCAAGTGATTCTCCTGCCTCAGCCTCCCTTGTTGCTGAAACTACAGGTACCCACCACAATGCCCAGCTGTTTTTTTCCTATTTTTAGTAGATGGATTCTCATTCTTGCTCAAGCTGGTCTCAAATTCCTGAGCTCCGGCAATCCACCTGCCTTGGCCTTTGGAGTGCTGGGATTACAGGCGTGAGCCACGGCCATGTGTTTCCGGCCAGAAAATGAAATTTAAATGAACATTTATAATAGCACCAAAATTGGGTGGGGCCTGGTAGTGAGGACAGAGTGAGAATCTATTTCAAAAAAACGCACAGAAACATCAAAGAATACCAATACTTAGTTAGCAAACCTAAGAAAATATATATAGTCTTATATACCTAACAATCTATAAAACATTTCTAAGAGAAATTAAAGACATGAATGAGTGGAAGGATATTCCATATTAAATTTTTGAAAGACTTGATGAATACATCAGTTTCCACCAAAAATACATATAGATTCAATACAGTCTTAATCATAATCTATAGAATGTTGTTTTTGTTATTGTTTATAGAAATTGATGCACTAAGTCTAAAAAATGTATGGAAATCCAAAGGCCAAAATATCTAAGATAGTACTGAAGAACAAAGAAGCTGGAGGACTTAGGCAGATACATATTATAAAGCTGTGGTAATTAAGAGTATGTGTGGTAGAGGCTCAAGAACAGACAGACTGATGGAACAGAAAAGAGAACCCAGAAATAGACCCACACATATATGGTGACCTAATTATTGACAAATTCACTAAGGAAAGGATGGTCTTTTCAATAAATAGTTTTGGCTTAATTGGATATATCCCTACCTCACCCTGTAAACAAAACCTGGCTTGAGTTGGATCATAGACCTAAATGTGAAAGGTTAAAAAAAAAGCTTATAGAAGATAATATGAGAATATCTGCATGACCTTGAGCAAAGATATTTTAAACAGGACATACAGGAAAACCTTAAGAGAAAGAAACTGATAAATTAGACTTAAAAATTAACATTGGGAACCTCACTACATCAAAGATCAAAAACAAAAAGTTAAGCCACAGACTCAAAAATATTTGCGCTCTCTCCATACATAATACAAAGGCGTTACATCCAAAATAGACACAGACCTTCCAGAAATCAATATTCAAAAGACTGATTTTTTGTTAATGGGCAAAAAATGTGAATGAGCACTTTACAAAAGAGGAAATTCCAAAAGCTCATAAGGCCGTGAAAAATTATTCAAGCTCATTCATCACCAGAAATGTGAATTAAAACCATAGTGATCCAGCAGAATCAACAGATTTAAAAAACTGACAGTGATGAGAGAACAATGTGAAGCACTTGAAAATTGCATACACTGCTTGGTGGGACTGTAAATTGGGACCATCACTTTGAAACCAGTTTGGCAGTTTCTAATAAAGTTAAAAAACATCTGCCCAAAGTTCCAGCAAGTCCACTTCTAGGACATGTGTGCATAATCTACCTAAAGACACATGAGAATGTTTATCACGTTGTTACTCATTATAGCTAAAATGATGCTGATGTGAAAGAGTGTGTGCAGTATGACTCCAGTCATGTGAAATTCAAAACGGGGGAAAGGTGCAGACCTTTGTCACGGAGGAACTGCCAAAAGCATAGGGAGTCTGCTGAGGCAGGCAGGCCGCCTTGTGGTGAGTATGGGTGCATAGGTAAAGTTGTGTACTTAACTAAATGCAGACTATACATCAGTAATGAGAAGAGAGAGGAAGAGATGTATCTAGTACTAGTATATCTCATTTGTAGACTCCTGTTATTTGGAGAGCCACCAAAGAATGTGAGCAGGGAAATGATACCAGATAGGTATTTCAGGAAGATTATTGGGTGCTAATGCACAAGTTGCATTGTCAGGGAGGAGAGCAGAGGTGGGGAAGCTCCTGCTGAAGCATCAAGTCACAGATCACAGGTTTTTGAGTGAACAAGACTATTGAAGGACAGGACAGCATGTGCACCTGAGACATAGTATCTCCCATCAATGCTTTTAGTCATGTTTAAAGCCTGGTGAGATTAGCTTAGAGATTTTCCAAGCACAGTGGATCTGATTTTTGTTTTGAGCCTTGTGTCTCAGAACACTAAGATGAGGCTGATAGTTGATAGACTAGCCAGAGAGATGATACTGAAAAGATCATGGTATTAGAACAAGCCAGCATTGTATTTTAATGTGGCGTTGTTCAATCATGTGTTGGTGCGGGTGAGGGATCTCACATAGCAGTGTGACTGGCCCTTTAAGAAATGTCTAAAAAGCCATTTTATAGCCCCCTCTTGTCATGAGCCTGGAGTTGCTCCCCCTGAGGCCCAGGCTAACAGTTCTTCACTTGTCTGCTAACCCTGTGATGACAGGAGCCATCTCCTGCCTGTGACCCTACAGCAGCTGGAGGGCAGTGTCCTCATTGAGCTTCAGTGGAGGAGCTTTGTTTCTGCCTGCACGTGTCCTTTCCGCACTGAGTCCTGACAGCTTTCCCTTTGTTGCCCTTCCCTTGTAGTGAAGACTGAACCAGAAACACCTGGGCCAAGCTGCCTCTCTCAGGAGGGTCAGACAGCAGTGAAAACAGAAGAAAGTTCTGAGCTGGGAAACTATGTCATTAAGTAATTATTCCAGTCTTTTCTAAAGGAGTTCTGCTTTGGATGCGTGTGTGATGCTTTTTTTCAATCACCTGCCACAGCTGAATGTGTGTCAAGTTGTGGGTGTGGAGTGAAGTCCTTGATGGAGGAAACCATCTGTGCATGTGTAGTGGAGACAGTTATTACCACTTGATGCACAGTGGAGGGGTTGTCATTTTATACTATGATGTGATGGGACTTAGGCATGGCACTTGATTTGAGGTCTTAGAAGCCCCAGATGGGATTACAGGCCTCCCTCCAGCTGGGTTTGCCAACATATCTTTTCTCTGTAGAATCCTTGGGGTGAAAGGGCTTGTGATCTTACTGCTCAAGTGTATACATTTTGGGTGATGTTCACACACCTGCTTGATATTACACAGCTGTCTTTCCATGAGCCAGCTACAATCATGGCCTCCTCTAAAAGGCTTTCTGAGGTTTTCTAATTTCCAAATTGGGCGGTTGCCTTTGAATTATCTCTCACTGCTGAGAATAGTAAAAATGTAGCCATTCAGGGTGGCCCCTGTAGCTCAAGCTACTAAGGTGCCTGCCACATACACCAGAGCTGGCAGGTTCAAATCCAGCCCGGGCCTGCCAAATAATGACAACTACAACCAAAAAAAAAAGTAGCCAGGTGTTGTGGTGGGTGCCTGTAGTTCCAGCTTCTCAGGAGGCTGAGGCAAGAGAATCGCTTTAGCCCAGGAGTTGGAGGTTGCTGTGAGCTGTGACACTACGACAGTCAACCCAGGGCCATAGCTTAAGGCTCTGTCTCAAAAAAAAAAAAAAAAAAATGTTAGCCATTAAAACACGGTAGAGACCTGAAATGGAATAGCCTCAAAGTGGGCATTTATGTGATAGAACTTTCTCTCTTCTAATAGCAATCATGTTGCCAAAAAGATTATATTGCTGTTTATTGTAAAAATAATAGATAGTCTTGGTGCCCATAGCTTCGTGGTTAGGGCGTCTGCCACATACGGTGAGGCTGGTGGTTCGAACCCAGCCTGGGCCTGTTAAACAATGACAACTGCAACAAAAAAATAGCCTGGCATAGTGGTGAGCGCCTGTAGTCCCAGCTGCTTGGGAGGCTGAGGCAAGAGGATCATTCATGCCCAAGAGTTGGAGGTTGCTCTGAGCTATGATGCCAAGGCACTCTATCGACTCTGTCTCAAAAACGTAAAAATAAAAACAATAGATAAAGTATCTGTGGTTTTGCATAATTTGCCATTCTTGGGGTTTTATCTATTTATTTAGTCTTGATGTTTTCTTTTTAACCATGGGACACTGTTCCTTTATAAAGAAGGCTATCTGTGGAAGGAAAGACATTGCCAATATAATAGTTTTAAATTATAATTGCCTCAGAAAGGGGAAGTATATATATAAAGTGTATATATAGGTCTGTGGCTAGAAACTGCTGCATGTGTTTAATTTATTGCCTTAATTTTTTCTTACCCTTCTCAGGATAGATCACTTAGAGACTATCCAGCAACTTTTAACAGCAGTAGTAAAGAAGATTCCTTTAATCACGGAAAAAAGTAAGACAATTATACTGAATATATGCGTACATTTTCTTAAAGCTATGAACTATTTGGGGTCTGGAGTCAGAGCACTTGGGATTTGAAATTAATACAGATGTGACAATTATTATCTTACAAGCTTTTAGCTAGAGATATATCTCATTTTCAGGGGGATTAGAATTCATATCCAGTTAGTATTTTACTGTTTTCACCAGGTTCAATCTGTTAAAGGAATTTATTACATTTATTTTGATCTGTAAATCATAAATTATGTATATAATTAAAACTCTGGTAGCCAGGTACAGTGGTGTGTGCCTATAGTCTCAGCTACCAGGAAGATGGCTTGAGTCCAGGAGTTCAGTCTAAGTGACAGATTGAAACCCTGTCTCTTGAAAAAAAAAAAAACAAAGAAGAAAGAAAACAACTCTGCATTAATTCTTAATGTTTAGTAGTAAGGCAAGAAATTAGTGCTTGCTTGCAATGAGCCAGACCTTGTGCAAGCTGTATACTTACTGTCTTATTTAGTCACAGCCTCTTGTGTGGAGGGGGTTGTGATTTCCATTTTCCAGATGAGGAAACTGAGGGTAAGCAAGGTTAAGTGACTCACTCAAGATCACATAGCTGTGGTAGTGAGGCAGGATGTAGACCCAACTCTTTGACTCTTAAGACCATTGATCTTTCCTCTGAAACTCAGTATCACTTACATTAGAAAGGCAGGATTTTCCAGACACTGTAAAGTCAAATCTGCTGTGTTACTGCCCACTGTTAGCAAGATTGATCGAATAATTTGCTTCTTAGTCCCAGTTGTTTGGACAGTCACCCTAACTGAGGGCCAGATAACCTGTGGATACTTAGGTGGCTGCTCTTGGGCACGATCACTGTGAACATTTAGCGGGAGGGCATGAGGCAGATTATTTTATCACTTGCATTCATAGGAATATGAAATGATAGACCAGGTATGGACTCCCTTTGCTTATTTTTCTAACTATAATAGCAAAGAAATGATCTCTTTTTTTGGAGTTTAGGGGATCATTTTGAGGTAGGTCTAAGTAAACTTTCACACTTCCCTGCTCAACAGAAAAGGATTCAAAAAATTCTCTTTTTAAAAATTTAGATTCAGTCTTGGTGCTTGTGGCTCAAGCGGCTAAGGTGCCAGCCACATACACCTGAGCTGGAGGGTTCGAATCCAGCCCAAGCCTGCCAAACAATGATGGCTGCAACCAAAAAGTAGCCAGGTGTTGTGACAGGTGCCTGTAGTCCCAGCTACTTGGGAGGTGGAGGCAGGAGAATTGCTTGAACCCAGGAGTTGGAGGTTGCTGTGAGCTATGA
>NW_003852561.1:2914437-2941455 GCF_000181295.1 Otolemur garnettii
GTGAGCTAGGATGACGCCACTGCACTCTGGCCCAGGTGACAGAGCGAAACTCTGTTGCCCCCACGTATACTCCCCCTGCCAAAAAAAATACAAAAGGGGTCTGGAGAAACTATTGGATGTGTCTCCAGTAGGTAAGATTTGATTTGAATCATCACAACTTTATTCTAGGTGAAGATGCCAGTTGCTTTTCTGCAAAGTCTGTGGAGCAGTATTATGGCTGGAACATTGGGAAACGGAGAGCTGCTGAGGTAATCCCACGTGTGCCTGTTGGAGACACGGGCCATCACTGAAAGCCTGTCGGGGAGCAGAGACCTGCCCCCCTGTGCACTCCGCTGCCTCCATAAACCTTGTCATATACAATAGTGATAACATTTGCAGCCTGTTGGGTTAAAATATCTGGTAGAATGTTTTCCTCAGTTTACAGTCTCATTTTTTAAAGACCTATATCTAGCATTTGAAAGGCCTACTTTCTTGCATTTGCATTTTCTAAACATTTTTTATGAATTTCAAAATATTAAAATGTATTCAGGTATTTATTGAGTACTTAGAGTGTGGCAGCTGCTGTGCCAAGGATGGTGGCGTTGTAAGAAGAGAAAGCATGTTTAGGAAGCAGTGATGAGTCTGCGTGGTTGGTTTGGGGGAAGTTGAGGAAGGAGATGTGGGAGGTCATAGGGTGAGACCAGGTGAAGAACCTTGACAGCCGAACCTACAAGTTTGTTTTATTTTACTCATACAAGCATTAGGGAGCCCAGGAAGTTCTTTTACTTCTTTCTTTTTTTTATTTAATGAGGATTAACACAGTAAGGTTTTCTTTCCTGAGAAGAAAATGATTCTAACAAGTTAAATTAGCATGGTGATTTATAATTATGTGACTTTCCAATAAGCAGCTAAATGGAAGGATTTGACTATGGTTCAAAACCATTTTTTTTAAGTGGCAAAGAGCAATGACAATGCGCAAGGTCTTACAAGAAATACTGGAGAAAAATCCAAGATTTCACCACCTGACCCCTCTTAAAACCAAGCACATTGCTCACTGGTGTCGCTGCCATGGCTATACCCCACCAGATCCTGAGAGCCTGAGGAATGACGGGGACTCCATCGAGGATGTACTGACCCAGATCGACAGTGAGCTGGGTAAGCTTCTGGCTGAACTGCCTGAGCACCCCCAGCAGTCTGGGGGCGGGGGAGGGAGCATCTGCTGCTGAGCACACTGTGGGTGTGCTCTGCAGCAGTGAGTGGGCCTGCAGCTGATGTAGAGGGGTCTGAGGACTTGGAAGAGTTGCCAGGGAGCACAAGAGCGCTTGCTGACCTCATGCCGTCTATCAGGCACACACTGTTCATTTGGGAGTCCCCTCCTAATCTGCCTTCTTTCCTCCAAATGGAGACCTCCCTTTCCTTTGTGCCCTTAGTGACTTCTGCCCATAGACACGTCTATCCTGTTTCTGTGAAGATGGGGCCTGTGTCTCCTCTATCTCCAAACCTAGCTGGGAACAGTGCTTAGTGTTGTGGGCATATGTGAACAACTAAGGATGTTGCAGCAAGATGAATTGAGTGTTTTATGATAAAGAAACAGACAACTACTATATGGCCACAGGGGCCTAGATGACAAGGCATAAAAGGTATTTGAGGAGAGAAAGAAATTTCAATTTCACCTTATAAAATAAGAAGGGTATTATTTCCCACCCCATTTATATAGAAGAACAGAAGCCCTACCTGTGTGTCTTGAGGAACTGAGAGCCTAGAGGTGGGGCCCTTTAAGATTAGGGTAAGTCCTGTGTTCTCCATGAAGCTTCCTGGGAGCCCAGTGCAGGATGACCTCTCCTTTCTGTGACTTCCGGCAGCACTTACCGTCCATGCCGTAAGAGTCTGTCTAACAGAGGTTTCTAGACCACACTGATTACCTCTGTGCATCACTGGTACTGGATGTAAAGCACAGAACCTGACATAATATCACTGATTATAGATGGTCCCTGAGTGATAGTTTAACTATTTTTTTTTTTTTTGCCTTTACAGTGGTGCCAAAGCAAAAGACATTCAGTATGCTTCTCAACTTGTTTGTTAGAACTTGTTTCTTAGAAAAGGCCACCAGGGAGCGGCACCTGTGGCTCAGTGAGTAAGGCACCGGCCCCATATACTGAGGGTGGAAGGTTCTAACCCGGCCCTGGCCAAACTGCAACAAAAACAAAAATAGCCAGGTGTTGTGGTGGGCACCTATAGTCCCAGCTACTTGGGAAGGTGAGGCAAGAGAATTGCCTAAGCCCAAGAGCTGGAGGTTAATGTGAGCTGTGAAGCCACGGCACTCTACTGAGGGCGACAGTAAGACTCTGTCTCTAAGAAAAAAGAAAGAAAAGGCCACCAGGAGCTGGATGCTCTGCCTTGCTGGGTGCTCTAGTGCCTATTCTGGACCTTATGTGTTCATCCACAGAGGGAAAGGGGTGCACTAAACTGGCTAAAGGCCTTGCCCTCTTCATTAGGCTTTGCATAAATCACTCCATGAAAGACTGATTGCACCAGTATACATTAAAATGTTAACATACTGCTCTCTGGGCAGTGAGAATAGGGGTGAGTTTTATTTTCTTCACGTTACATTTTTAAATTTTCCAGATTCAAAAGGTGAAAAATAAGTTCTGTCATTAATTAATGTTAATTAAGGGGATGGCCTGGGGTTGGGTGGCAGAGTTATATGCTGTTTTGTCTCTGATGGCAGTTGCATCATACAAATCAAGTACCACACGAGATGCCTGTCTCGGTGCTTTTCTACCGGGTAAATCACTAGTTCTCATCATTACAGATCCATAGAGTTTTATTTTTTTATTTTTTATTTTATTTTATTTTTTTAGAGACAGTCTCACTCTCACTTTGTCACCCTTAGTAGAGTCCTGTGGCATCACAGCTCACAGCAACCTCCAACTTCTGGGCTTAGGCAATTGTCTTGCCTCAGCCTCCTGAGTACCTAGGACTACATGTGCCCGCCACAATACCCGGCTATTTTTTGTAGCAGTTTGGCTGGGGCCGGGTTCGAACCCTCCACCCTTCGTATATGGGGCCAGCACCCTACTCACTGAGCCACAGGCGCCGCCCGATCCATAGAGAACTGGAAAGGAGGTCAGCTCCCTTGACACTTCTTCATCAGACTGTGGTCTTCATAGAGGTTGAAAGCCCTTTGCTGTTGTTGCCACACCTGTCATAAGCCCACTTACCTCTTCTTTAGAGTGCCCATCATCACTCTCCTCTGCTGACAATCTCTGCCGGAAACTGGAGGACCTGCAGCAATTCCAGAAAAGAGAACCGGAGAATGAGGAGGAGGTGGACATCCTCAACCTGTCAGAGCCATTAAAGATAAACATCAAAAAAGAGCAGGAAGAGAAACAAGAAGAAACGAAATTCTACCTGCCACCAACGCCAGGATCTGAATTTATCGGTGATGTCACACAGAAGGTAAGCCTGCCAAAAGAACCCAAACCAGGTGTGAGATGTTCTGATGTTCAGTCCTATAAGCTCAGACTCAGACTCTTCTGGTGACATAAATGGATATTTACTTCTTCCTGATATATCAGAGCCCCTGGGCAAGAAGGCTAATTACATGTGAAAAGGGTGCTTGGTGAACATGACCTTGAAGCAAAGCCAGCTACATTTAGACAGTAACTTTTCATCCCTTTTTTTCTCACCTGCCTTGGGGGAAATGCCTTTCTTTCATGAGGTTTGTCATAATATTTCTTAGTTATACTTCAGTGAGTAGTCTTTCCCTGACATTTTCGTAGCTTCTACATGCCCTGCCTGTGGTGTGATGTGTGCATATCACATCACACGTTGTTATACAGGAGAGAATTATTCATCCACCCCTGATTAACTTAGCAGCTTGTTAGCGTCTGCTGCCTGCCACTACACAGAACCCAAAGTTGACAGACAGCCTTTATTTTCACTTAAGGATGAAATGAAAAATGGGACAAGATGCAATTCCCAAATACATCGTCTTTACCTTTTGCAAACATGACCTTTGAGTCTGATTCTAGATTTTCCAAAGTGTCAATTCTGCTGTCAGAATTAATGGCAAATCCTGAGGTTCTGTCAGCAAGGAAATTTGGGAGTGAAAACAGGATTATGATGACATTTTAGACAGAAATATGGAAAAATAAGATAACATATTTTCCTAGGTGTTCTGTTCTGTGTTACTTTCCTGTGAGTTTTGTCCAGGATATTCATAGAGCCTTTCTTCCAACCAGCCATCACTTTGCGTGTCAGAAAAGGATGCCACTTTTTTAAATGTTGGAATAGGAACAAACAGCTTCTTTTGTGCTTTCCAGATTGGGGTCACCCTGCAGCCAGTGGCGCTCCACAAGAACGTGTACGCATCGGTGGTGGAGGACATGATCCTGAAGGTGGGTGCCTGCTGGTGGTAGGGGGCTGTGAGCTGCTGCTGTGGCTGTGGCACTGAGAGGCCAGCCAGGCAGGACAGTCAGATCCCAGGTGGTTGTGAGTAAGGGACAAGGGCAGAAAAGAACAAAGATGACCAGCTATAAAATTTCTCATCTTATTCCGGCTTTAAGCCCCACCCTTCTTCTGGTTTCTAAATGAACTAAATCATGTTGCCTTTGAATGTTGAAGCATCTTCAGGAGTTGTACTGATGTCACCCTGAAGGTATTTTTTTGTGCTTTTTCAACTGCTTTTTTTTTTTTTTTTGTGAGGGCTGGGTTTGAACCCACCACATCTGGCATATGGGTCCAGTGCTGCACTCCTTTGAGCCACAGGCACCACCCTCAAGTACTTTTAATTTAAGAGGTAGAAATTCTGAGATGAGAGTCAGTACTCTCATTGCTAAATTTAGAGCAGTGATTCTCAACCTGTGGGTTGCAACCTCTTTGGGGGTCAGACGACCCTTTCACAGGGGTCGCCTAAATACATTCTGCATATCAGATACTTACATTAGGATTCATAACAGTAGCAAAATTACAGTTATGAAGTAGCAATGAAAATAATTTATGGTTGGGGGTCACCACCACATGAGGAACTGTATTAAAGGGTTGCAGCATTAGGAAAGTTGAGAACCACTGCTTTAGAGGGTGGCAGAGATAGGGCCTTGGGTTTTCTCTACAAGTCACAACAGAGAAACAGCCACAAACTGTCCTATCCCTGGGGAAGAGGAAAACAGCTTTCCCCCCCGACCTAGTCCTACCTCAGCAGTTCCTTTCCTAGTGGACCCCCTCCCCCACCTCCAGGAATAGAGAAACTTTGGTAGCAACTCTCACCTCTTTTCCTTAAAAACAGTACCTAATTAGGGCGGCACCTGTGGCTCAAAGGAGTAGGGCGCCGGCCCCATATACTAGGGGTGGCAGGTTCAAGCCCAGCCCTGGCCAAAAACTGCAAAAAACCTCCCCAAAGTACCTGATTAATGAAAATACCCCTATTTGTAATTTCTCAGATTCACAGCCTCCATCACTCATAGTCTATTATAGCTTTTTCTTAAGGAATTTTTAATCTTTGTTTGCAATTGTTTAACAAATTTGGGGTAAGAGAAGGGCTGGTTGCAGCCCTGCTTCCCAGCAAGCAGTGGGCCATTTTTTAAAAATAACGGCATCTTCCATTGTAGGCTACGGAACAGCTGGTGAATGATATCCTGAGACAGGCTTTGGCAGTTGGATACCAGGCAGCATCTCATAACAGGTACTGTTAACTCCGTAGCCCAGGATGTTTGAGGCTAATAGTTGAATTGCCCATGAAGATGTTTTATACTTACATCAATCCAGTAGGAGATTGAATACTTGGGACATTCTTAGAACCAGGCAGACTTCAAAGGTCTACTCTGTTATTTTAAGAAAATCTCTTGGCTCGGCGCCTATAGCTCAACCGGCTAAGGCGCCAGCCACGTACACCTAAGGTGGCGGGTTCGAATCCCCAGCCTGTACCCGCCAAACAACAATGATGGCTGCAAGCCGGGCGTTGTGGCGGGCGCCTGTGGTCCCAGCTACTCGGGAGGCGGAGGCAGGAGACTCGCTTGAGCCCAGGAGTTGGAGGTTGCTGTGAGCTGTAATGCCACGGCATTCTACCCAGGGCGACAGCTTGAGGCTCTGTCTCAAAAAAAAAAGAAAATCTCATGGCTGTGAAAGGTCAGCTTGGCACAGAGGTCTCTGTGCTCCCTGTCTTTATAGCCACCGAGGACTCTGTTCTGTTACAGGGGATGACAACAGTGTCCATTGTGTGTCAGACATCAGGGCCAAGCAATACATATATTACATAGTTTATTTTTCATTGCAGAACTATTCTGCTTTTAGAAATTAGGAGACTGGACTTTGAAAGGTATCTTCCCTGGTTCTCCTGAAGTAGGTGGTTGAGCCTAGATTCAGAGTGAGGTCTTGCTGGCTCTGAAGTTCACAGACTCACCACTGTACTTTGCTAACTCTCAATTATCTCTGATTAGAACACTGAATTTTACTCTTTTTCTAGGCTCTGAAAGAACTATAGATAGCTACATCCTGTTTTTCTTTCAGAGAAAACAAATACTTTACTCCATTATGCTAATAACTGTCATAAATTTGTAAATTGTAACAATATGCCTGAGGACATGAAGAGGCCTAAGTCAGAATAATACCAGACCAGACTTCACAGGCATATACAGGGTGCCCCTAAAGTCACCATACATAGGAAAAATGGGAAATTGTAGCTAAATGGACATTTATTTACAAAATATTCATTATAAAATTTTATAAAGAGGTGGCCAACACAGAGAATGTAAATATTTTGTACAATTTTGTAATGGATATTTTGTAAATAAAGGTACATTTAGCTACAGTTTCCCCATCTATGGTGATTTTACGGGTGATTTTTGGAATTCCCTTTAATAGAAGGCTTCAGAAAACAGGAAGGGGGATAGCATTCCAGTCCTGCTGCCCATGATTCTGCTTGAGACCTAGGAATGAGTTGAGATCTTCCTGGGGACCCTCCGGAGACCCTGATTCTGGATGTCTGTAGTGACTTGCGTGCTTTTGATGAGAACATTTAGCATCACATTTGGCCTGGCATGACTCCAAGAGATGGGAAATATGGTCCCAAAGTTCTCTGGTGCTTTGACTCATCTTTCAGTCTGCTGAGACTGAATTATAAACATATCATTCTGTTCTGCTATCCACTTTACTTCCTTTCTCTAAGTCTTCAGAATCTTTATTCCTAATCATTCAGCGAGCTTCTTGAAATCTTTCCCATGCCTGTGACTGGGAAGTTAAATCTGGGCCTTGACCAGGACTGTGATTGAGGGCAGGTCACATCTTTCACCAAAGTTGAAAGGAAGTAATAGGAAAGGAGAGAAGGTGAGTCTCTGGTCTTCCCAGAGTGGGCCTGAGCAATGCCTTTTCACTCGTCATGTCCCTTTTCATAAGGCCTCTGGAGGGGACAGTCTCTGTGGTAAAAATTAAGTCAATAAATTACTAGATATACTTGAGAGAATCACACCTGATAACATACTTTGTTTTTTTGGACTAGGATTCCCAAAGAAATTACAGTGAGTAATATTCACCAGGCCATTTGCAACATTCCTTTCCTGGACTTCCTCACAAACAAACACATGGGGATATTGAATGAGGATCAGTGAACAGAATGAAGATGCCCCCAGGAAATCAGGACCTGAGGTGTATCCAAAGCGTGTGACCTGTGATGATGACTCTTCTCTTGGAGAAGGCGGTTGTTTTCTTTGTGCCTCAGAATATCCTGGCTGCCAAACTGTTGCCTCTGCCAAATTCGGTGACACCAGAGCGCTAAGCTCCAGATGAAATCCTTTTAGGACAGAAGTTTGTTTCCTGGTTCTGGAGTGAAGCTGTGAGTGGATACGTGTTCTGTCAGTTACATGTCTTTGCCCTCTGTGACATCTCCATCAGCAGGGGGGTTCTCAAAGCTGGGCCAGACCATGCATAGCAGGCCCTTTTCTCCTTAGGGTACTCACTGGGGCACCAGGCCTGACTCCCCAGGAGGTAGAAAATGAGTTTGGCTGGTTAGAGATTTCACTCTATCGGTTGAAGTAGGTAATGGAAGCTCCAGCAGTTACCCTGAAGAAGGACTGGTCTCCAGTGCTCAGCAAGTGGTTCTCTGCTCCTGCCTGGCCTTGGTGCAGAGTGTCTGCACTCTTAGCCAAAGCGAGTCAGCTATGGGGAGAGGTAATGCCATGCAAGGGACCTCAGAGGCCTGGGAGGCTGCGGACTGAGCAGAATTCACATTTCATGGAGCACAGGAGCATCACTACAACCAGTGTCAAAGCATCAGGGGAGAGATTCCAGAGTAGGTCAGGAAAAGGCTTGGCTGTAACAGAAGAAACTCTTGATATGTTCATCATAGGCAGCAACCACAAGTCCCCAATACTTGGTAACATTGTCCCAGCCTCACTTGTGTGTGCCAGGCAATAGCTGGTTCCATGCCATTTTTGTGGTCTGCAGGAGCTTCTGCTGCTGAGTCTGTGTTGAGTGGCCATGGGAACAGCCCCTGGGCAGGCTCTGCTGGGATCATTTACTCTACCAGGGGATTTAGAATCCCATTCTTCTCTGCCAAGGAATTCTTCCCAAGAATAGAAGTATACAAAGGAAACACCTGTGAGTGCCTTAAAATTGGAGAAGTAACTGCTCACGCCCAGAAACAGGGATGCCAGTGCTCAAAAGCAGTGAGAATGGATTGTGTCCATAGCAAAGCCCCTTGATGGAGGGGGCAACTGGGATTAGCAGTGCTGGTACATGGTGTCCAGGTCTGTTGAAGCTGCTCTGTCCTGGGCTTCCCAGCTTGGTCTATGTGGAAGGTAAAATGAAGAACTGTTTCTCAGTTAGAAATCTACTCTTATTCTGCTCAAAGAAAATTTGAAAACTGGAAGTGAGAGTCAGAGAAACTTGTCCAAGCAACATTAATTATTGTTTTATGGGTCCCATTGATGGTTGAATCAGGAAAATAAAGCCAGGGAGGTAAACTGGATAAAATATACCTTTTTAATTTAGCATCTGAGGGCTGAAAATCCAGAGGAATCTATTCTCAGTAGGGCACAGGGCCTGCCCTGGCTTAATGCAATAGTTGAGGATGTAAGGCTATAATTTTTTTTTTTTTTTTTTTTGAGACAGAGTCTCATTTTGTTGCCCTCGGCAGAGTGCCCTGGCATCACAGCTCACAGCACCCTCCAGCTCTTGGCTCAAGTGATTCTCTTGTTTCAGCCTCTTGAGTAGCTGGGACTACAGGTGCCCACCACAACACCCAACTGCTTTTTGGTTGTAGTTGTCATTGTTGTTTGGCGGGCCCGGGCTGGATCGAACCCGCCATTTCCAGTGTATGTGGCTGGCGCCTTAGCTGCTTGAGCCACAGGTGCCAAGCCATGAGGCTCTAATATTTTATACATGAACCACTACACACCAGGTTGTTAGGCAAGTGTACAGATGGCATCCAGCCAGTGGGCGCAGATCTACAGGGTGGAAGATTTGGTCCATATAAGAACAGGTAGGAAAGCCTAAAGAAACTACCTTCTTGCAAAAGAAATATTAAATGATTTAACAGTCTCCATATGTGTTACTGTTTCAAATGTGTTTGTATCATAATGTGTAACATAATTGTGTAACAAAAGTGTCTGCAATAAATCTTTTAGTATTTGTGGTGGGTTTTTCTGAATCTGAAGCTCTGAGAGTTCTTGCAGCAAAGTACTGGCATGAGGTGAAGGTGGAGGCTTTTATATGTTTAAATTAATTCTTATGCTTCTTTCCAGAAAATAAAAAAGGTAAAGACATACAAGATAAAGGATTATAGTTACATAAACATCTTTTAAAAAAAAAAAAGGCGGGGGGCGGGGAGATAATGTGTTGATCCTGGACAAAATCATTTCTTTCCGCTTGGGGCAAAGGAAAACTCCATAAATGAGCTGTTTCCTGAAAGCCAAGGCAGAGAAGAACTTGGCTTTTATTGTCTAACAAACACGCTGTTTATCTGGCAAGATAAAATTGGGCCATGCTGAGGTCTGAAAGAGGTTGCTCCCGTGACACAGTCCTTATGCTGTGACCATCTGCTCTCATATGACTAAAAAATAACAAAATATGCAGAAATGTAAGCGCTAAAGGTTTTGGAAACTTTGATTCTTTAAAAGAAAGAATTTCGGCAAGGAAACACTGTGATATAGTTGAAGTTTGTAGCTTTCTGGGGACCAGACTTCTCATAGAGTCAAAGATGGGAAAGTTGAATTATCTAGAGAAGGAGCATGGGGGAGGGGCATGCTCAGGTTTGCTTTCATGAAGGCACTGCAGAGCAGACACATCAGTGTCACAGGTACTTAAACTAGGACTGCATGTCAGTGATTGAATGGGGCCAGCAGACTCAGCTTTGGGCCCTATCTAGAGGGGGAGTCCCTCCATCTGCCTGGCATGAGTAATAGGGCCACCATCCAGCAGGGCCTAACTTTTCTCCAAGCTACCATTTTCGAGTTTGGCCTAAAGTCCTAGAGTCCCGTCTGTGGAGCACAGAAATGGGATCTTGGTCCAAATGACTGAGAACTCCTTGGCTCTTCCCCTTGTTGGACCCTGTGCTGCACCCATGGCTGGTTGAGGCAGCTGCTGCAGTGGAGATGGTGGTCAATGGATGATTGTGTGCTTTCTTTTGTCTAAAATTAGCTAACAGGTTGAACTGTTTTATTTTTAAAAACTTTTCCTTTAGGGTGGCGCCTGTGGCTCAAGGAGTAGGGCATTGGCCCCATATGCTGGAGGTGGTGGGTCCAAACCCAGCCCTGGACCCCCCAAAAAATTTTTCCCTTACAGAATTAATACAGAAATGCTTATTTTATAGAAATGTTATCAAGTATAATTAAATGTAAAAAAAAAACTACCCGTAATCCCCTCCTCAGAGATAACACTGCTAATATCCCAGTGCATTTCTCTTTGTCTTTGTACAAACCATATGTGTGCAAAGTAGATGTGAGGTGGGACCATCTGCTTGAGGCTGGTCTCTGTTACTTCTTGAGTCACTCTCTCAGCGTGGTGTTAAGCTTCATTCAGACCTAGAGTGAGTGGGAGGGAATTTCTTAAGAACCCAGATCTCAGCCAGGTGCATTGGTGCACACCTGTAATCCCAGCACTTGAGAGGCCGAGGCAGGTGCATTGCTTAAGCTCAACAGTTTGAGACCAGCCTGAGACAGAGACCTTGCCTCTGAAAATAGCTGGGTGTTGTAGTGGGCACCTGTACTCCCAGATGCTTGGGAGGCTGAGGCAAGAGAATCGCTTGAGACTGAGGTTGCCGTGAGCCACGGCACTCTATCAAGGGTGACAAACTGAGACTGTCTCCAAAAAAAAAAAAAAAGAACCCAGATCTCCTAATAAACAATCCCAGTTGGGTAGGATGTTTGTGGAAAGTTGTTGGGTGCACCGCAGAGAGAGTCTTGGGCGTGCACTTGCCCTGCAGAGGTCAGGCCTGGCTGATGGCGGTGGGGCCCCTACTGCTGCTGCCCCACCAGCATTTCCAGGAGGCAGCAGTCATGGCTTGTCTTAGCTGAGCTGACCTCTAGTTACAGAAAATGAACACATGGGCTTCCTGGGTGTTGTACCGTGTGGCAGTGGGTGGTGAATGGTGAGGAGCTGTGAGCACAGGGTAGCAAGTTGCAGAATGTTAGGGGCTGGAGATGGGGGTAGAGCTGGCTTCCTGGGGAAGGAAAAAGGGGCTGCTTAGGAAAGGATAATTGTGACAGCTGTGCTTTGAGGGCTGCAGTCTGGAGCACCCTACAATTAAAAGCAGATGCTTTCAGCAAGCCCACAGCTGCAGTCGGTGGGGTCTTCACTTTAACAGCTCTGACTGCTCACAGCTGGTACGTGACAGGCCAGGATCCAAGCCTGAAACTAGCCTCACAGTCAGTCTGCCCCAGGCTCCTGGAGGAGGGTGTGGGGGTGAAGTGGAAGGGGCTCCCTGCAGCCTGCACAGTGCTAAGGACTGACAAGCCCATGAGGGTGTGGCAGCAGCCCTGATACACTGAAGTCCTTATCACCGAGAGAGGGTAAAAAGTTGAGAAGTCTCTTGTGTTTTTAATTGAAAGAAATTAAGAAATTGGAACAGTACATTTTTACATTTTAGTAAAATCCAAGATTGTACAGTTAGTCATTTCCCACGAAAAGCCCGGCAGGCAGTCTCTCAGAAACCTCTATGGTGCAAGCAGGCCTTCCTCTGAGTCCACGCAGCATGTGGCTCTGGTTCCCCTTTAAAAGGAATCTCTCATTTTGCTGGAATGAGAGGAAAGGGTGTGCCTGCCAGAGCTAGCACCTCTGAGGGGACGAGGCCCCATCTCCATGTCTGGGTGGCTCTGAAACCTGAGTGCTACCACCTATGGCTTAAATGCTCATCAGATGAGCCTCCTGTGAGCTGGAGAGGGCGAAAAATCCAAAAGGAAATCCTAAGTTTCCTTAACAAAACCTGTCCCAGACTTGTGCCTCTAACCTTTAAGAAGGGACAAAACCCTTTAAATGTTTGCAGGGCTACTATGCAGAGAAGGGACCAAGTGGACCCACACACCACAATGGCTAGAATCTGTGAAGAAAGTTAGGAAAGAGCTTTGTGAAGGTAAAATGTGCCGGCTCCTCAGCAGGTGGAGTGTTCACTGTTCACTGGGTGAGGAGAGGGGAGAGCGAGGGTTGGTGTAGAGGACATCGTAATGGTCCTTCAGGGAACGAGGCAAATGCCACCTTCCCCCAAAATGTTCCCAGCTCTTACTCAGTAGTGCCTTTCTAGTCATCCCTTTGTTAGAAGGGGAAACAAACTAAACAAATGTGGGATTCAGTCTTTAGAAACCTTCCATAAGGTAAATGTCCATTCAATCCCAAGATACATTTTCTTAAAACATGAGGATCATTTTGATCATAAAGAAATAGTGTCTTTGTAATTGAAGCCCTAGGATTAATGTTCTATTTCTTTTGGAAGCTTCATCCTGCTCACTTAGCACCACTATGAGTCACAGATTTCTTCTGCAACTTAAATACGTGGGGCCATTTGTTGGAAGATCATGCATATCACCTTGGATTACCATAGGTTATAAAATATCATGCATCCTGGGAAAACCACCCACAGTGGACATTGCTGGTTCTTTTAAAGACTCAGTATGTCCACATTCCTTAGCCCCCCGTGGACCAATCACAGTCCTTGGTTTTATGTTTGGTTTGGTTTTCTGTATGTGGGATGCTTGGTTGGGCACTGCTGATTCTTAGTATTTTACATTTAAATACTAAAGGATGGCCAGATGGCAGTTAAAAACAGATGTGAAAGCTTCCAAAAACTCTTGAGGAAGAAGAGGATGGTTGATGCTGAGCTGGGCAAAGATGGTGACAAGTCTATCTGCATATCTGTTCCGCAACAGTTGTGTCACTGCAACATCCTGCTGATAACAATTTTGAGAGGGGCCGTCCCCTCCCCCAGGCAGGGGACGTTGCCACGCTCTCAGCCCTCCCCAGGGTCAGTGGGTCCACAGCCTGCTTCTCAGCACTTTGAGCAGTCATTGCATCCATGTCGCAGGTTGTCACCCATTGAGAATCCGTGGAGCTGAAGCCTGAAAGATGGCTGAGGGGTTAGGCGTGAACTTCTTCCTCACCTCAGGGACCTGAAAAATGAAATGTGGTCACATGTCATTGGGCCTTTTCCTTAACTACCCCTCACCCTAGCTCCAGGAAAAAAAAAATTCTCTTTTTTGTCCTCCAGGATTTAAGACTACTAACCTGAAGGGTGAGTGGGGGAAACAGTGAGCGGCTATCACTGCATTCGTTAGTAGCTCATTGGCACGTGGACCCTCCATTCTGCTCCCTGAAACCACCTTTGGGTGGAATTAAGAAGCCAAACAGGCTCGGCGCCTATAGCTCAACCGGCTAAGGCGCCAGCCACGTACACCTAAGGTGGCGGGTTCGAATCCCCAGCCTGGACCCGCCAAACGACGACGGCTGCAACCAAAAAAAAATAGCCGGGCGTTGTGGCGGGCGCCTGTGGTCCCAGCTACTTGGGAGGCGGAGGCAGGAGACTCGCTTGAGCCCAGGAGTTGGAGGTTGCTGTGAGCTGTAATGCCATGGCACTCTACCCAGGGGGACAGCTTGAGGCTCTGTCTCAAAAAAAAAAAAAAATTGGCCTCATCTCCCTTCTGTCTTCTCTTCGTAAGGAGAGCAAATACCTGAGAAAATGCTCAGGTATTTGGAAAGGCCAAAGGTACGACTGGGACTTAGGGGGCAAAAATGATACTCTCACCAAAGCAGCCAGCCTTAGAGGAGCAACCATCTGGCTAATGACAAAGAACTTTGGTTTTCTGTTTGTGGGATGCTTAGTTGGGCACTGCTGTCACTGGCCATGATGCCATTTGACTCCATCAGAATCTGATTCCTGATCCTAAGCCTAGAAAAGGCTTCTGTAACCACAGTCCCCACAGCACCAGCTTTGGGCTGACCTGGGAGCTGGCCCCCGAGCTGCTGTCCCATCTGGATGTTTGGGTTGTGATGACTCTGGCTGGTTTTGCCTTTGTGGATCTTGAGGGTTTCACTGCAGTCCAAGCCTGGAACTCTTGCCTGGAATAGAAAACACAGTCGTAACCTGGGACAGGGTCAGCTGTCTCATCCCCTGGCCCCTCAGAGACCCCTGCTCTGCCTGTGCTGCTGCTTGGAGTGTCGTGGCCCTGTCCACTGCTGAGCTGCTTCAGCTCCACGTGGTCATTTATCCCACTCGGAACTGGCAACACCCCCCAGGCAGACTGCTGGCTTGGGGAGCATGCAGCCTGCAGCTGTCCGGCCCCTTACCCCCCAGTGCTACACTGGGAAGTCTGGGTTTACTCTTTCCTAAGGCAGGAGGAGGAGAAACTCACTGGTGGCAGGCTCAGGACAGAGCTCAGCAGCTGCTACGTGCTGGGTTGTGGAGCCAGCAAGCCCCAGCACTTGGCATTGTTTCCAGGACCCCCTGAAACTGCCGCTGCCTGTCCAGGAGCCAGGCTCTGGGCCTGGGGCCAGTGGAGGTCTGTTGTATCCAGCCCAGGTCACTAGTGGCCACTTATGTCCAGAGAAAGTGCCAGCCTGGACAACACGTGGCTAAAAAGAAAACCCAGGCTCAATATCGTTAGGTTTTTTTTTTTTATACTTATTAACTGACGCAAAAGAGAAGATGAATTGTGACCATCTCAAAAAACTGCAAGATGGTCTGGCTTGTGCACGGCTCTGTGCATGTTGGAGAGAGCCGGTCTATGAGTTCGTACATGAGCATGCCAGGAGGGAGCGTGGGCTGAAGGGGGACAGCCGGCCCCCTAGAGGGGAATGACAAGGCTGGCACAGCCTAGCTCCACATCCTGATGAAAAGACTGACTCGCTCTGTTTCTCTTGACAAAAGAGAACTCTTTTTTTTTTTAAAGAGACCTTTCTGCCAATTCCCCTGCTGGATAGTGAGCTCAGGAAGGCAGAGGTCCCAGGGGGCAAGGCCAGTGTCTACACAGGCCTGGGTTGCTCTCTGGGGCTTTAGACCCTGAGGCCAACAAAGCTGCCTTTTCTTCTTGGCAGTAGCACAGCTGGGTCACCACTGGGCAGGGAGCAGCTTTGTCTGTCCATAGCCAGCACTCTGGGATGCTTAGAGGTGAAAGGAGGAGGGCTGGGCCACGGCCCTGTCAGATAATTTTTGCATCTAAAGCTGCATGGTCCTAAAGATCCACTGCCCAAACCATCTTTCTCCTAGAGAAGCAGGTGCTCCCCTGGTGTGCCCTTCTGTCCCCCAAACTACCTTTCATGCCTGAGCTGAGCCTTGGGCCCATACCCTGAACCTGCTGCCCTGCGGTGGGCTGTAGGGGTCCCAGGGCAGGAAGTGACCAGAGCCACCTGCTAGAGTATCCCTGTGGCTACTGAAGAAGGAACTTGGGTCAGAGGGGGCTGCAGGGGCAATAGAGAAGGGTCAGCAAAGACTGAGTCAGCAGGGCCTGGTGACAGCCCATAAGAGGAGGAAGACAGATTAATGGCTCAGGCCAAGAAGATTAGTGAGGAATACAGGTCTAGCCTTTCAGTATTCAAGCTCCTTTCAGCATCCACCCAGGCACCACACCCTGAGGGCTGCAGTTCCCCCCACTGAGGGGCAGGCGCTGCCTAGGGGAATGCGGAGAGCCCTGGTGGATCAGGAGGCCTGGGTTCTCAGCCCAATGTGGCTTCAGATAAATTCTTTAAATTCCTGAGCCTCACCTCTCTAGGCCTCGGGAGTTAAGTGGTGCTGCTGATCCATGTGGGAAAAATGGGAACCAAGTGTTGTGGAACTTGGGCTAACCATTTAAATGACCTACCTAGGAAGAAAAGAGGCAAATAACCAATGAGTTGGGGACTTGTCTAACAGAAGTAGGTGCGGCTAGAACCTGAGCCAAAGGCACTGAACTACCCAGAAGGCAGAATTAGGGAGGGGAGGCCCTGGGAGGAACTGGTCAGGTGGTGGGGCCCAGGCTGGCCATGGGCAGGACCCACAGTGCCTACCTGGCCAGGCAAGCAAGGCAGGACAGTCCTCATGCAGAGACCAGAAACTGGACAGGCAGGACCTGCTGGGGTGGGGAGGTTGCAGTGGAGGGGTATCTGGAACTCAAGAACCCTCCGCAAGGAGTGGCCAGACATCTATGCTGCTATCTTTAAAGTTCCTGATCTGTTCATATTCTTAGCTTTCTGAATTTCTTTAAAATTTGCTTAGATGATGTGAATTTTGCAAAATGGAAGGCCAGGTGGACTTGCTTGTGCCAGGTCCTGGAGCTAGAGGTAAGGGTCCCAGAGGCCAGCTGGTGACGCACTCAACGGGGTAGTACTGAAGTTCAGTGGTGATCCTGTGTTTCTGCCCAAGTTGGGGGGATGGGTCTGGGCAGCCCAGCTCTTGCTATTCCTACTTTATAGCTAAGGACTAAGTCAGTGAGATGGAGTGGTTCCCACCCCAAGTTCATACACAGAAGTTGCCAGTGCTCCTGTCAGTGCTTTCAGGACATAGTTCAAGAAACAAGAGATTCTGAGGAGGCAGCTCCTGAGGGATGACAACCTTTAGGGCTACACAGTCTCTGAGCAAGACAGACTTGGGTTCCCCTCCCTGCTCTGCCATCAGAGCAGCGCCAGCCACCGTTAAACAGATACCTAGGGAGCTAATCCATGGGCTGAGCCTAGTGCCCGGTGCTAAAGCAGAGAAAGCAATAACTAGTACCTTTACTCTCTCCTGTAAGGGGACCCAGCAGGATGTATATACTCACTGCATGTCCCACACAGGTAAGGGACTGCTTCTAAATGCTCAGGCTTTGCCAGAACATCCCCAGTAAGTAGGAGCTCAGCACCATGAGATGCAGCTCCTGCTGGGTCCGAGAGCTTCCTTCCCAGAGCTGAAGATTTCTCCCTGCACATTCTATCCCTGTCCTGTTTTGGCATCGTCACTGGAGTCACTGAGAGGTACAGCATGGCCAGGCCCTCTGGCCTTCCAGCCCTCCCACCATTCAGGCCCCTCCACCTGGTTCCAGTCCCCATCGCTGGCAGTCAGACTTGGCTAGGGCCTGAGCACTGTGCCTGTTTCTGCTCTGCCACCAGCAGTCCCCTCAAGTTTTAGCAGCTCAGCGTGAACACGTGTCAGTGAATGCAGGCCCACCCTGCAGCCGCTTCCCCACCAAGTTCCTTAAGAAGTGCACACCTGGACGGGCACAGCTCATACCTATAATCTAGCACTCTGGGAGGTCCAGATGGGTGGATCGCTTGAGTTCAGGGAGACCAGCCTTAGCAAGAGGAAGACCTCTGTCTCTATTAAAAATGTAAAAAGTAGGGTGGCACTTGTAGCTCAAAGGATTAGGGCACCAGCCCCATATGCCGGAGGTGGTGGGTTCAAACTCAGCCCTGGCCAAAAAAAAAAAAAATGTAAAAAGTAGCCAAGCATTTTGGTGGGCACCTGTAGTCCCAGCTACTCAGGGAAGCTGAGGCAGGAGGATGGCTTGAGCCCAGGAGTTTGAGGTTGCTGTGAGCTATGATGCCACAGCAAAGCCTGGGGCAACAGTGAGATACTATCTAAAAAAAAAAAAAAAATTAGCTAGGTATGATGGCATAGCCTGTTGTCCCAGCTGTTTGGGAGGCTTAGGCACAAGGATAGCTTAAGCCCAAGAGTTTGAGGTTGCTGTGAGCTATGATGATGCCACAACACTCTAGCCTGGGTGACAAAGACCCCCCCCCCAACTCAAAAAGAAAAGAAAAATTAACTGCACACCTACGAAGGAACCTCCCCCAGAGATACAATGTTCTGTGTGTCTTAATAAGAGTGGCCCAACTAGATACATTTGTCAAAAGTCATGAGCTGTACACTTACAATGGATAAATTTTATAGTATGGAAAATATGCTTTAATACAGTTTTTTTAAAAAAATAAACTGGCAGATAAAGTCCATACCCTTTTGGCTCTTTAATTCCACAGGTAGGCACTTATCACAAATAAATTATGGTATGAACAAAATTTAGCTACAAGAATGTTTATCACAGAAATTATTTTTTTCTTTAACAAATGTTTTTAAAATAGGCTGGGCGGGCAGCGCCCGTAGCTCAGTGGGTAGGGCGCCGGCCACACACACCGAGCCTGGCAGGTTCAAACCCAGCAGGTTTGAACCCAGCCCAGGCCAGCTAAAACAACAATGGCAATTGCAACAACAAAAAAATAGCCAGGCGTTATGGTGGGTGCTTGTAGTCCCAGCTACTTGGGAGGCTGAGGTAAGAGGATCATTTAAGCCCAAGAGTTGGAGGTGGTTGTGAGCTATGACCAATGGCACTCCACCCAGGGCAACAGCTTGAGGCTCTGTCTAAAAAAAAATAGGCTGGGCACAGTGGTTTATGATGCCTCTAATCCCAGGAGTTGGGAGGCTCAGGCGGGTGGATTGCCTGAGCTCACAGGTTCGAGACCAGCCTGAGCCAGAGTGAGACTCCTGTCTCTAAAAAACAGCCAGGTATTGTGATGGGCGCCTGTAGTTCCAGCTACTTAGGAGGCTGAGGCAAGAGAATCGCTTAAGCCCAAGAATTAGAGGTTGCTGTGAGCTATGATGCCATGCGACTCTACGGAGGATGATGAAATGAGACTCTGTCTCAAAAAAAAAAAAAAAAGTTTTAAAATAAGACTATATATTTTAAAGAAAAAGAAAAGCAATTGCTCAAAAGTGTAAAGTGAAAAGTTTTCTTCTATCCCTGCCAGTCCCCAACAGTCCCTAAGTTCCTCTCCCCAAATGTTCCACCTCCTACATCAGAGATATCCTGATGTGAGCAGATATGTGTATGTTAATACCCTTTTAAAAACACAAATTAAGTAGCATAGGAGCTCTCCTGCCCCTTGCTCTTTCAACATGTACATATTTAAGGTCTTCTGTTTGTCAGGGCCTGTGGGACTTCACTGTCCCATCCTATAACAGGGCTATAATTAACTGGTCCCCTACATCAGTGGGCAGTGGGCTTGTATAAGGGTTTGATGTGCCTTGTGCCTTGAGTCCTGGTCCCACATGGTGAGATACCTGTAGTGAAAATTCTTGGAAGTGGAATGGCTGCATTAAAGAATAGTACTTTCAGGCTCAGCGCCTGTGGCTCAAGTGGCTAAGGTGCCAGCCACATATGCCTAAGGTGGCAGGTTTGAATCCAGCCCGGCCAGCCAAACAACAATGACGGCTGCAACCAAAAAATAGCTGGGCATTGTGGCAGGCGCCAGTGTTCCCAGCTACTTGGGAGGCTGAGGCAGGAGACTCGCTTGAGCCCAGGAGTTGGAGGTTGCTGTGAGCTGTGATGCCACCGCACTCTACCCAGGGGGACAGCTTGAGGCTCTGTCTCAAAACAAATAAACAAAGAATAGTACTTTCAATGGCCCCAAATACAAAACACTCTAAAAATCAATAAAGAGGGAGTAGATAATATTTGAAGATACAGATGCATATTCATAGGATAAAAATACTGCCCATTTATTAAAATTTGTGATGTAGAATAGCTCGCAAATGGACATTCACAGTAGGTGAGACATAATGTGTACTGTAGAAATCTCACCATGTGAAAATACATATGCACTTAAAGAATTAGAACCACCTTGGCTCGGAGCATGTAGCTCAAGTGGCCAAGGCGCCAGCCACATACACCAGAGCTGGCTGGTTTGAATCCAGCCCCGGCCTGCTAAACAACAATAACTACAATCAAAAAATAGCTAAGCGTTGTGGCAGGCGCCTGTAGTCCCAGCTACTTGGGAGGTTGAGGCAAAGAGAATTGCTTAAGCCAAGAGTCTGAGGTTGCTGTGAGCCCAGGGCGACAGCTTGAGGCTCTGTCTAAAAAAAATTAGAACTACCAGTTCAAGAGGATGTTTGTGGGGGAGGGGAGGTTGTCATAATTTTTATAATCAGTTTTCCACAGTGAGTAGGAACTACTTTTGCAATAAGAGAAAAAAGGGAGAAGCCGAGGAGCAGAGCTGGGGTTGCGGGCAGGGAGGACCCGTAGACCTGTCCTTGGTCCTGGCCACCAACGCCCCCACAGAGGGCAGTGGCCAGAGGGGCTGGGGGCTCGGCCTGCACTCGCCCCTCCTAAGCATCCCCTGGGCGGAAGTTAAGAAGCAGCAGATTTCAACTCAGCAAGGCAGGCGGTGGGGACGCGGCTGCCGAGGGGACAGGAGCGAGCGCCCCTCCAGTGGAGGTGCTCGTTCACTCCGAGTTTGGGCAGGAGCGGCGATGGTGACGCCTGCAGGGCCGGGGGACCAAAGCGGGTGACCTCCGAGGCCGCCAACAGCTCTCAGGGTCGCGCGGGATCCTAGCTCGGGCGCCTCCTGGCCCCCACCCCCACCTCCCAGCCTCGGTGTCTGGACTCCGGGCCTTCCCCGCCTCGGCCCGATACCTGTAGGATGTGGTCGCAGCCGCGTCCGCGTCGCCGACGGGCAGCACGTAGACCCCACGGGCCAGGCGCACGGAGGGCTCGTCCCGGCGGCCACCCGGCCCCGGCCCCGGCCCCGGCCCGCGCCCCTGCGGCGCGTCCCTGGGCCCCGCGGGCACCGTCCACACGCCGAAGTCCCTCTGGTACTGAGTGAGCGGCACGTCCCGGCCAGAGTCCCGGGCGCCCGCGGGGGACTGGCTCCTGCGCGGGGCGGCGCCGCCCGAGCCCGGCTGCTCGCTCTCGAGGTCGGAGTAGCCGTGCAGGGTCAGTGGCACCGCCACGTCGGAGCGGTCCAGCTGGTTCCAGCGCCGCGCCAAGCAGCACAGGCGGCTGATGCAGGGCCACGCCATGCCGGCCCCGGCCCCGCCGCGCCGCTGCCCGCGCTCCGGGCCGCGCCGCCCCCGCCGCCGCCCTCCCCGCGCCGCCGCAGCGCCTCCCCCGGCCTGGGCGGGAGTCCCGGGAAAAGATCGCACAGTCTCCGGGGGGCCACCTGAAACCGCCCGCACCCACTTACAAGGGTCCGACTTGAAGCACGTCTCATTATTGAATCCCACGTCTTCTAAGTGTTTCTCAGGAATCCATCTGGCTTCGCAGAGGCCGAGGGCCAGACGGCGACAACTCGCTGATCTCCCTCGGCCGACAGCCGGGCGCAATCACCTGGCTTGGAGGGTCTCTGCTTTGTCGCGAGGTCGGGTGACTGCTGCATTTGTGCTAAGCTGCACCGCAGGGACCCAGCGGGCACCGAGGAGGGTGTCACAGGGAAGACCAGGCCATGCTTCCCAAAGAACACGTGCTCGAATCAGCCTGTGAGTCGCCGGCCTATTTGCCTTTGATGCTAGACTTCATTTGTGACAGCCGGTCCAATTTTCATCAAGGCTTGGCTTTAGGAATCAATTGACCTTTCCTTGGGTCCTAAAATCCCAAATTTTAAAGCATGGCCCCAAAGGCTTAAGTTTTATAAAGCTGCCACAGGACTTTGGCCACCGTGCTATCAATTTATTTCTCTCCTGTCTGCCTATTATTCCTTTAATACAGAGCTAATTTTGAATAATCCTCCAGGTTAAAAGTCAGTCTGTTTAATGCACAAGGTATCAGAAACAACTCCCTGACCACTGTCCAAAAGCTTTCTGAGTATCTGACACGTGCCCTCAATCTGCAGTGCAGACCAGTTGCTACTAATACTATTGTAAGGGCATCCCTTACTCTGAACTCCACGGCCAGGCTAGGCTTGGAAGATGCCCAGCATGCACCTTGGAGGAGAGGACTGCACACAGCCCAGCCAGCCAGAAAACACTCATCTCCCAGACTTGCTTGTCTTACAAGGCATAGCAAAGCATCAGCAGCCAGTCAGCTGAGCATTCCAGGCTGCACAGTGAAGACGCTGCACCTCCAGTGCTGCCTTTGTCCCTAGGGCAAAGGGCCCGGGGCCCTAGGTTAGCCAGCTTGGCAGAGGACACTTGGTGACTCTGCTTTGCAGGAAAAAAGCAGCTCTTTTTATTACTTCATCAAACAGCAAAGCGCACTTACTATGTGTGCAGTGACAACAGATGTGGAAAAACATGTAGTAGGACTGATAAAGCCAGGACAGCATAAAGAGGGACAAGGGACAGGGAAGGCTGGACTTGCTGCCTGTTGTGAGGGACAGTGGTTGGGCTGATGGGAACACAGGGCACAGGGGATGAAAGTTCTGCCAGAGACAGCAGAGACCAAACCATGGAGGGCCTTGGTAGCCTCACTAAAGAGCTTAACAGTCTTGTGGGTGACAACATTGGAGTCACAAGTGTTTTTAGCACTCTGGCAGCCACAGAGATCAAGGACACCATAGAGACCACCCGCAAGAACAGTCTCAACAGTGCAGGGATGGGGAGATGAGGGACAACACTGAGGCACAGGCACTGGAGAGGAGGAGAGGAGGGGAGGGCTGGACTGTGGGAACGAGAGGCCAGAGAGGAAATGTAGACTAGCTCCTGGGCTCCTACCCTCAGTGACTGGTGATGTCTCTCCTTATGTCACAGTGATACTGGAGGTGCCTGCGCAGCAGGATCCCAGATCCTGGAACCACGTGTATGGCAGTAGATATATTTACTAAATTAGAGTGCCCAGACACTCAGTGGGTTTGGGGTCAGAAAACGCCCTAATGGACAACCGAAGTCTCAGGAGGTATGCCCCCACTCCACAAGTGTGTGGAGATGAGACAACGGACCAGTTCCGGGGATCCCACAACTAAGAAGCTGGCGGATGAGGCAGCACAGGAAAGCAGTGTGACCTTGGGCAGTGCCTCCATCACAACACCTCCGGTTTCCTTACTGGCAAAATGAAGGCTGGGTTAAGAAAATTCTCTCTCCTCAAAGTGATACCAGTTTAGAATAGAATCCTCTGCCAGGTAAGAACTGGTACTACAGTGGAGGTTGAGTCCAGCTTGGTGGGAAAAGGATATGAAGAACTGCCAAATAGTGGGTAATTTGTGTCACCACTCAGTTCCCCACCACCTGGGGAGGTGGGCACGACTCCCACTACTTTATGCAAAACCTATCCATCAGTGGTAGGCAACCCAAGGCGAATTAACCCAACAAGGCTGACATCTGCACCTTCATTCCCTCAGGGCAAAGGTGCAAGACTTGGTATAACAGTGTCTCACCACAGAAATACTAAGCACTCTATGTAAATCCTTTCAAGAAAAACAAACTCTCAAATTGCACTGCTAGACATGACTCTCAAGTCATGAGAACAACATGAGCTCCACTACAGAGAGGCTATGATGACCACTGTCTGCTATTTCAGTACGATTTTTCAATTAGAATGTACATTTTCAAACCTAAGATGCAATTTGGCTCAGATTCAAATCTGAATGTATCCAATCATTTCCTTTTATTTATCTACAATTTTAACCTAGAAAGCAAAACTTAAAAATAGCTTTTTGTATATGCCATTCATTGCCAGAAATCACTACCTTTTTTGGAAAAATTTAAAAAATAATGAAGCTGTTATTTCAGACCATGCCAGAGAAAAGACTCTGACTTCTGACAGTCAGCCAACCCAGGGTTGGACAGGTAAGCAGCGCACACTCTGAACAGAGGTGCTGGACAGCTGGTACAAACACCAGCACATCAGCACTTTGATTAGAACTCTGAACACGCACTCTCCCCAGGTCCTGCCACTCAAACTATGTCAATGTACAACCGAAACAAGACACCAGAGAAGTGTCAGTGCTCTTAAAAGAAAAAGCACACACGCTTTGCTTACAAACTAGAGATATAAACCTTTATTTCACAACTCCATCGTAATTCACTTTTTGTAGACATAGACTGGGGGACACAGTATAAATCGCTGGGAGGCTGGATGCAAATGTCTTCAAAGCAGGAACACAGCTGTGTCACTCCAGGGCCCAGGTGCTCCAGTGCCTCCCCCAGCAGGATAGCCCAGATGCACTAGTATTATCCAAGCCCAGTTTTACTTAGAGCCACCTCCTTTTTTGCGGCCATTAGTCCTCATTTCATGCCAGATTTTCACTAGAGGCTCTCTGTTCTTCCAAATGAGTTCATGGCCATAAGTAACATACCATCTGGAGAAAAAAACAGGTCCAACATTCAAACAGTGTAACACACAGATGGTAAGTACCATAATAATATCAAGTTGACTTTTTTTTTTTTTTTTTGCAGTTGTTGGCCAGGGCCGGGTTTGAACCCACCACCTCCAGTATATGGGGCTGGTGCCCTACTCCTTTGAGCCACAGGTGCTGCCCATCAAGTTGACATTTTTCAAAATCAAATGGCACTGTCATTTACTACGTAGCTTATTAAAACAGCCAATTGATTACTTTAACAGATAAATTATTTAGCTTCAACATATAAAGTACATACAATGTCTAAGCAGGATGGGATGAGGGGTGATTACCTGAAATGTATACGTACTTCACACCCACACTTTGATTCAAGTTAAGTATCACCTCTCCCATTACACACATGGGGAAACCAAGTCTGAAAGTAATTTGCCCACAGTGCTGGTAGTCAGTCAAGGACTCACCTGAAGGTCGGCCTGACTCGGTGTCCTGAATGTTAGGACACGGATTTACTAATAATGGCTGGACCAGCTTATATGCCTCCTGATGTCTCCCACCCAGCTACACAAAGGGTGGGCTGCTCAGCCAGGTCTGCCTACCCTTTAAGACAAATAGTTTGATCCTCCTTCTCCTGTTCAAAACTGCCTAAAAGTAGCCAGAGCAATGAGCCAAGGAAGCTGATGCACTAAGTAGTTTAGTAACTTCACTGCTCCGTCTCCACAGCTGGGAAACCCCAGACTGAGTCCAGAACCCACACTGATTCTGGAGCCTGTGCTCCAAGCACTGCCCCCCTCCCCCCCACTGCATTTAGGGAGCACCATGGTGTGACTGAGAAGGGCCTGTCTTTGAGACCCAGCTCTCTCTCCCAGGGCAGACAGGCTGCAAGTGTAACTTAGGCGGCACCTACCTGCCCCTCAAAAACAGAGTGAAGGCTGGAAAAGGCTTCAGGAGGACAAAGGGTTGATTTGGAAAGGCAGTTAATGGAAGTTTTTTTTTTTCCTTTTTTTGAGACAGAGTTTCACTTTGTTGTCCTCTGTACTGTGCTATGGTGTCATAGCTCACAGCAACCTCAAACTCTTGGGCTTATGCAATTCTCTTGCCTCAGCCTCCCTAGTAGCTGAGACTACAGGCGCCCGCCACAATATCTGGCTATTTTTAGAGACAGGGTCTCACTCTGGTTCAGGCTGGTCCTGAACCTGGGAGTTCAGGGCTATCCACCTGCCTTGGCCACCCAGAGTGCTAGGATTAACAGGTGAGAACCACTTTGCCTAGCCTTAATGAAAGGTGTTATTGGGTGGCGACTGTGGCTCAGTGGGCAGGGTGCCGACCCCATACACCAAGGGTGATGGGTTCAAACCCGGCCCTGGCCAAACTGCAACAACAACAAAAAAATAGCCAGGCATTCTGCTGGGCACCTGTAGTCCCAGCTACCTGGGAGGTTAAGGCAAGGGAATTGCCTAAGCCCAGGAGTTGGACCAGGTTGCTGTGAGCTGTGTGACGCCACAGCACTCTACCATGGACAATAAAGTGAAACTGTCTCTACAAAAAAAAAAAAAAAAAGCTGTTATTAATGAAACATTTCATTTGCCCTGTTTTCCCCAAACAGATTTCATCTTTGTGGAGGCAGAGGATAGATTTTGTTGATCATGCATCTCCCAGAGCATTGAAAACATGGTCTATTTGAGTTAGACTGGATTACAATAGCAGTTAAATGTTTTAACATATTTTACATGTTGTAAACATGTATTTTTTATTATAAAGGGCTTTAGACCAGGCACAATGGCTCAAATCCTTAATCCTAGCACATTGAGAGGCTGAGATGGGAGAACCACCTAAGCCAGTGGTTCTCAACCTTCCTAATGCCATGCCCTTTAATACAGTTCCTGTGGGTCATGACCCACAGGTTGAGAACTGCTGGCCTAGGCAACCATTTCTACCAAAAAAATTAAAGAAGGGGGGGGCTAGATTTGTACCTACACTTAATACAGTAGAACCTCCATAGCTAACCAGCTCCCTACACTGACCACCTCAGTTGACCTAATTTTCACAGACCGGACATGTGCCACGTGTACGTGTCAAGAAAGTAAGTGCAGCTCCTTATGTTGACCACCTCCATATGTTGACAAGTTTGTTATAGTCCCTTAGGTGGTCAACTTAGCAGAGGTTCGCTAAATATATTAAAATCTTATTATGAAAATATATGGTCACAGGCTGGGCAAAGTGGCTCACACCTGTAATCCTAGCATTCAGGGAGGCCAAGAAGAGTGGATCACTTGAGCTTAAGAGTTCAAAACCAGCTCCAGCAAGAGACCCCCATCTTAAAAAAAAATAAAATAAAATAACTAGCCAGGCATTGTGGTGGGCGCCTGTAGTTCCAGATACTTGGGAGGCTGAGGCAAGAGAACTGCTTGAGCCCAAGAGTTTGAGGTTGCTGTGAGCTAAGACGCCATGGCATGGTACTATACCAAGGATTACAAAGCAAGATTCTGTTTAAAAAAAAAAAAAAAAGGCTCTGTGCCGCTAGCACAGTGGTTATGGCACCAGCCACATGCACCAAGGCTGGTGGGTTCAAACCCAGCCTGGGCCAGCTAAACAACAATGACAACTACA
>NW_003852561.1:2941652-2949860 GCF_000181295.1 Otolemur garnettii
AAAAAAAAAAAAAGAAAATAATAAAATCCCAAAGAAAGGATTTAGTAAATTTATAAAAAAAGGCATTTTAAAAGATGCAAATTAATAAATAGGCCTCCTGTTAACACATTTTTTGTGTGTTTATAGTAAAATTCTCTGGCAAATTTAGAACAAGATAAAAAGGATCACCCTAAGATTCAAATGCAATGGTAAAAATTCTGACAAGAAATGAATCACTAGTCAGGAACTCTTTATTAATAAGTGTCTTCCCAAATCTTTATAACCTACTAATTTCAAGCAAAGAATCAAACGTTTTATCTTACAGGTTTTTATTATACTCATAAATCTAAATGTAATTGGTTGTTGGGCTAAACTAAAATTAAGAAAATACATCAAAATGACTAATGTCTCAGGAACCTTTTTTTGCAGCTGAGCAACTTAAGATTTAGTGCTCAGTCTGAAACTCCAGCTCTGTAGTTATCAGCTGGAGGACTTTGGACAGCTACTTTTTTTTTTTTTTTTTTTTGGAGACAGAATCTCACTATATTAAATATATTAAAATCTTATTATGATTTAGACCTCTTGCCCTTCCTAGAATGCTGTGGCATCACAGCTCACAGCAACTTCAAAATTGTGGGCTTAAGTGATTCTCTTGCTGGGACTACAGGCGCCCACCACAACGCCTGGCTATTTTTTGTTGCAGTTGTCATTGTTGTTTAGCTGGCCCAGGCTGGGTTCGAACTGACCACCCTCACTGTATATGGCTAGCGCTGTAACCACTGTGCTAATGGCGCCAAGCCAAGCTACATTTCTTTAAGTGGTTTCCCTATCTATGGAAATGAAATACTGCACAAGATTTTAAGAATATTAAATTAGGCTTGGCGCCTATAGCTCAGTGGCTAGGGTGCCACAATACTCTACCAAGGGTGACAGAGTGACTCTGTCTCAAAAAAAAGAATATTAAATTAGCCCTTCCCTTCCCTCTGTGAGAAGCAGAGTTCTTGGCTTAGGCACACAGCAAACAATGATATGTTCGCTATTAGCATTGCAGCACAGCATGAAGACTGGAAGACTGGGCCAGAAACTAAAGTTAGGGCAATGTGCAAGTGCATACTACATGAATTTTTACCATCAACAAAACTAGGGCACTTTAAAAATAAAATGAAAACATTTTAGACTTCTAAATCTAAATCAAAGATGTTAGAAAAGATGAATTCTGGATATGGCTGAGATCTAGTAAATGAAAAGGAACTGAAATTAGAAAAGAGAAAGACTCTTGTGCCTTTCAGATCCTACACTTTAAAATGCATTTGATTCAATTATTTTCCAGAATGGAAAAAGGTCACCTAATTATATTTCAAAAGAATAAAACCCTGCTGGGAAGGAGACCCTTTAAGTATACATAGAAGGACCTAGATAAATTTAGAGCTCATAAAACAGAACCCCTTTTCATAAGTCTTTCTGTTTCTCATACTGTAACATCGGGTCAGTTTCTAGTTACTATTTATAATGTGCTGCTGTTAAAGCTGGAACTCACATATGCTATTCTTTAATCATCACTGGAAATTATAAATGGTATAATGGCATTTAGTTCTGTCGCCTACAGGGCAAAACTGCTTCACTCAGAATAGATTTTTCTACTTTTTTAAATTAAAAAACTAAGTTTTTCACTGTTATGAAACAAAGTAAAAACCAAGTAAGGTCAAAAGGCAACATTTATGCAAGAAAAGAGACCATTAGAGAACCCAACACACCAGACAGAGCAGCTCTGATGAAGGACCATGGTCAGATGGGCTCTAGGAGTCCTGAGGACATTTCCACAACGGAGCTGCTACTAAACTACTAGGTTTTAAGCAAAATTCTGTCAGGCACAAACAGAAGCCCTTGTAACCCCAATGCCACTTGTACTCAGTATAGTATGATGGGCGTGGGAAGGGCACTGGATCTGGCTTTAGACTCCTGGTATTTAACAAGTATGGGGAAGATTACTTCTGAGCTTCAATTTCCCATCAGTGAAATGGGAGCAATAGCAGCACCATGGAACTAGCCTCGTGCCTGCAGACACCAGATGTTCAGTAACTGGTCTGCAGTGACTTATGTCTGGGGTCTTCACATCAGTCACACAGCTTTCTCCCACACACTCACTGCAGGCAGAGAAATGGTGCCACCAACTTAGCGTGTCTGCCTAGCACTGGTGAGACACAGTAGCAGCAGAGTGGGACACTAGGCCTAAGGCCTGAGGAGGAGAAAGGAGATGACAAAGACTGGGGCCAGGCAGCAGTCTCTTCACAGGGGCTAGAAATGACAGGTCAGGAGGTGGTGTGACTGAAGTTAAGGGTAGGCTAAAGGCACAGACTCTCTATTATACAAATGACCGAGGCACAGTCATGGCCAACACTCTCACATCCCACCTCTCCGGGTGGAACTAGGTATGACCTAAAACAAATTGTGTTGAGGTTTCTTTGCCCTCCAGCCCTGCCTGTTTCTGCTTCCAGTATACAGCTAAGGGTCTTGTTCTGCCTTCAGGAGGAAGGAGGAGGACCCGAGGAAGCAGATTAACAACGAATTATGATCAGACTTACATTCCAAAGAGAGCTCCCCCAAGATGTGCTGCATGATCAAAAAATTTCCATCCCAGGATCATCCCCACTGTATCCATGGCAATAATGGCTTTTAGGGCCTGAAAGACAAGAGAGAGAATGGAAGTGGTACAACTCCGAGTCATCTACTACTGGCATTTCTAATGTAAGGGCAAGAATTCGGTCAATGTAAAAACACCACCACTGTCTCTAGAACTTCATAGAAGTACTTACATTCCCTGCTGTGAAGGTGAACATTGGAAGGAAGATAATGGCCAGCCTCCCTTCTGGGATCTTAGTGCAGACAGCTGCGAGGACGGTCATGATTGCGCCAGACTGCAAAGTAACACAACGAGGACAACAGGAAACTCAATGTGCAACTGCTTAGTGACTAGGACGGCTAACGGAGCAGTCAATATGCCACACATTTCCAGGTGAGTGCAGGGCTTCCAAGTTTTCAGTTGCTGATGTGCACAGTATCAGGCAGAGGGGCCTCAGGTCTTTCACACAGTAATTGCTTGGAAAGGACTGAACTTTCATTACAGGCCAGTAACATGTAGAGCCACCAACATGAGCCCTTCCTCAACCTTGGGGATGCCACTAATCACTTCATATAATGTCTACAAAAGAGTCCTCAATAAAGCTCCCCCAACCAGAGAGTGCAAGCATGACTGCCCACATGCATGGAATTTCTTTCAAATATTTGAGTCACACAGTGTTGCAGGCACTATGCTAAGATGCTAGGAATGAGGAGGTGAATAAGACCTATAAATAAGACCTATAGTCTCTGCTCTTATGGAACTCACTGCATGGCAGGAGATACATAAATAAGTAAAAACGACAAAAGATGGAGAGTCAAAGTGAGGAAGGATAGCATGCCATGACAGCAAATGGAAGAGAACTAATACAGGCACAAGGTAAGTGACAGCAAGCTCTGCATGGAAGGGTGACCAGGTGTTGACCAGGTAGAGGAGGAAGAGATGGGAAGAGCATTCCAGGCAGAAGGACAGCATCAAACAAGGCTAGAGGTCAGTGAGGACAGCACAGTGGAGAAGTGCAAAGAAGCTGAGTGTGGTCAGCTGAACAGGGAGAGAGCGGAGGGAGGCAGGTGCTCTAACTAAGCTTAGCTTGTTTTCTACCCAATTTCATAGCAAAGCCAATCTTAGACACCTACTAAAAATAGTAAAACTCTTATGAAGGACATTCCTGCCATTATTATTCGAAAGTATCAAGGTCATAAAGGACAGGGAAAGACTGAGAAACTGTCAGAGTTTGGAGACTAAGAAGGCAGAACAACTACATGCAATGGACAAAAAAGGATGTAAAAAACTGGGGTAATCTCAAGATAGTCTGGAGTTAATAGACTCAGTGCTAATTTTCCAGATTTGGTGGGTGTGTTGGAGGCTGAGGCAGGAGGCCACATAATCTCAGCACTTCGGGAGGCTGAGGCAGGAAGACTGGTTCATGCCAGGAGTTCCAGACCCTACTGGAACAGAGTAAGACCCATGTCTACAAAACACAGAAAATTTAGCTATGCATGGGGGCATTCATCTGTAGTCCCAGCCTCAGGAGGCTGAGGCAGGAGGATCACTTGAGCACAGGGGTTTGAGGCTGCAGCAATTATGATCAGGCCACCACACCCCAACTAGGTAATAAAGCAAGACCATGTCTCTTTGGGAAAAAAAAAAAAATTCTAGGTTTGATAAATGAGCCATGGTTATGGAAGATGTTAACATTAGAGAAAGCTAATTAGATGCAATTATGCCCTTTACCCTTGCAACAGATATCACAGTACAATGTGATTCAAGCTAGGATAATCAATGGCTGCTGTTTCAAGGTGGGTAGGAAGCTAATGAACAAGATGGTTACATCATTTCAAAGTACCTTCTTATAAATCATTAATTTAAAAAAGAAAAATAAATTTATAGCAGAGAAGCTGGACAACATTTTAACCATTCACCAAACTTATCCCCACAAGTCAGAGTCACATGGATATCAAGTGGCTCTGCTGCTGTGTGAGGACACAGAGCTCATCTAACATTCCAACCAAACATATAATCTGAATCTAGTCATGAGGAAGTGGACAAACCCAGCCGATGTCCTATAAAATAACTGGCCTGGGCTCGGCGCCTATAGCTCAACCGGCTAAGGCGCCAGCCACGTACACCTAAGGTGGTGGGTTCGAATCCCCAGCCCGGACCCGCCAAACAACAATGATGGCTGCAACCAAAAAATAGCCGGGCGTTGTGGCGGGCGCCTGTGGTCCCAGCTACTTGGGAGGCGGAGGCAGGAGACTCGCTTGAGCCCAGGAGTTGGAGGTTGCTGTGAGCTGTAATGCCACGGCACTCTACCCAGGGGGACAGCTTGAGGCTCTGTCTCAAAAAAAAAAAAAAAAAATAAAATAAAATAAAATAACTGGCCTGCATTGTTTAAAACCGCTGATGGCATAAAATCAAAAGCTATGAAAAAAAAATCAAAAGCTATGGAAATGTTCCAGTTTTTAGAAGACCATAGAGAAATGTAAACTAAATGTAACATACAGTCTTGGGGGGGGAAAGAATAACTACAAAGGACATTATGTGGACAATTGACAAAACTGGAATATGGACCATAGGTTAAATGAAAGTGTATCAATGTTAAATTTCTTAAATGTGATAACGTACTATGGAATATAAGGATATTCATGTTCTTAGCTCATAATGCATGTACATACTGAAGTATTCAGGAGCAAAAGGGCATAATATATACAACCTACTCTCAAATGATTCAGAAAAAGCATGAGGATAGAGAGAAAATGATAAATGTGGCATATGTTAAAAATCGGTAAATCTGGGTCAAGAATATTTTTAAGTTCTTTTAAAGTGAAACATAGACCTAAGTGTAAAACCTAAAATAAAAAACCTTGTAGACCAGGTGCGGTGGCTCTTGCCTGTAATCCTGGCACTCTGGGAGGCTGAGGCAGGAGAATCACTTGAGTTCAAGAGTTTGAGACCAGCCCCAGCAAAGTGAGACCCCCATCTCTACTAAAAATAGAAAAATTAGCTGGGCATGATGGTAGGTGCTTGTAGTCTCAGCTACTAGGAAGGAGGCTAAGGCAGGAGGATAGTTTGAACCCAGGACTGTGAGGTTGCTGTGAGCTAGGGTGACACTACAGGACTCTAACCCAGAGTGAAATTCTGCCTCAAACAAGAACAAAACAAAGGACCCAGGAGAAAAATCTTTATAACCAGGCAAAAAATTCTCTAAGTATGACACCAAAAGCATGACCCATAAAACTGGACTTCATATAAGTCAAAAACTTACACTGACTACCGGTTTAGGACCTGTAGCTCAGTGAGTAGGGTGCCAGCCACATACACCCAATCTGGTGGCTTTGAGCCCCGCCCTGGCCTGCTAAACAATGACAACTGCAACTAAAAAATAGCTAGATGTTGTGGTGGGCGCCTGTAGTCCCAGCTACTCAGGAGGCTGAGGCAAGAGACTCGTTTAAGCCCAAGAGTTTTAGGTTACTGTGAGCTGTGACGCCACAACGCTCTACCATGTGCAACATAGTTAAGACTCATCTAAAAAAAAAAAAAAACAAACAAACAAAGGCGGCACCTGTGGCTCAAAGGGGTGGGGTGCCGGAGGTGGCAGGTTCAAACCAGCCCTGGCCAACAAAAAAAAAAACAAAACAACCAACCAAACAAAAAACACTGCTAAAACAAGCATCACATGTATTCCATACAACTTTGACCTCAATTTCAAAAAGGGGAGCAGGAGCTTCAGTAACATCCCACCATTGGGGATATATGGCACACACACTCCCTGGGTGTAGGATACAACTACAACTCTTTTATCTGTCATGTGTAAATTATATAACCTAATGGTTTGTACATTCATATTAATCTGAAATGTAGAAAGAATGAAAAAAAACTGTTAAAAGAAATATGCACAGCTGAGAAAATATTTTCATGTTATAAATCTGATAAAGGATTTATGTCCAAAATACATAAAGAACACTATAAACATAAGAAAATAATCAATTCTTTTTAAATAGGCAAAAGATTGGAAAAGACACTTCAAAGAAGATATATGGATAGCAAGTAAGCAGATGATCAACAGCATTAGTCCCTGGTAAAATGAAAATTAAAACCACGATGGGGTATCACCATATACCAGAAATTTAAGGCTGGACCATATCAAGTGTTAGCAAAGATGTGGAGAAACGAATTCTCACACACTGCTGGTGGGAAAGAATTATAAGACTATAACCACTTTGGAAAACAGTGTGGCAGTTCCTTAAAAGTTTAACCTATCTGCCACATGATCCAGCTATTCACTCCTAAGTGTTTACCCAAGAGAAACGAAAACACACTCTCATAGTACGGAACAAAAAAGGAGGGGCAGAAGTAACAGCACATGGTCCATACAAAGAGTCATTACACAAATGTTCACAACTGAGTTTTTTGTATGTATAATACAAAATAAAAAAACTGGGAACAACCCAAATGCGTACCATCAAGTGAATGACTAAACACAGTATATCCATATAATGGAATATTAATCCTTAATATAAAGGAATAAATTATCATCTATACAACATGGACAAATCTCAAAATAATTACATAGAATAAATGAAGCCAGGACAATAAGAAAAAAAGGAGCCCACACTGTGTGGCCCCACCTGCAAACTAAGCTATCTTCACAGAGAGTAGGTGAGTTGTTGCTGAGAAGGAAGAGAGGCAGGAAGGAGTGACGACTACACAGGAGCCCGGGTAACCTGGGGATGGTGAGGGGTGATGTTCGTGATCTTGAGTGTGGTGACTGTGGGCCACGTATGGAGGCCCGCACCTACAGTTCTAGCTATTTGTAAGGCTAACGCAGGAAAAACACTTGCCTGACTTTTAAACCAATAGAGCTGAGTGCAGTGGCTCACGCCTGTAATCCTAGCACTTGGGAGGCCAAGGCAGATGGATTGCCTGAGCTCACAGGTTCAAGACCAGCGTGAGCAAGAGCGAGACCCCATCTCAGGGCATTGTGATGGCTGCCTGTAATCCCAGCTACGTGGGAGGCTCAGGCAAGAGAATCGCTTGAGCCCAAGAGTTTGAGGTTGATATGAGCTGTGATGCCATGGCACTCCACCGAGGGCAATAAAATGAGACTCTGTCTCAAAAAAAAAAAAAAAAAAAGAATTCTCTCCAACAAATAGTTTAATAAATGCTCTTTCCTACAATAAACATTTGATAATCTTTGCCATTTTGAGATTACGATTTACAATTTATAAAAACTAAATTTTTGAAAAGCAGATTATAGAAAAGTTTTCTACCAATAACTAGTGAGAAACTAATTTTTTGATGAGATTCAGGATATGCATAGCTCTAACTAAACAAAATACATACCAAAACTAGTTAAAATTCTCGATCCCGGCTCGGCCCCTATAACTCAACCGGCTAAGGCACCAGCCACGTACACCTAAGGTGGCGGGTTCAAATCCCCAGCCCGAACCCACCAAACAACAATGACGGCTGCAACCAAAAAATAGCCGGGTGTTGTGGCGGGCACCTGTGGTTCCAGCTACTTGGGAGGCGGAGGCAGGAGACTCGCTTGAGCCCAGGAGTTGGAGGTTGCTGTGAGCTGTAATGCCACGGCACTCTACCCAGGGGGACAG
>NW_003852561.1:2950296-2951312 GCF_000181295.1 Otolemur garnettii
TTATTTCTTCTAGATTTCTCATTAAGATGGTATTAAACCTAGTGATTTAATTTTCTTTAATTTTAACCAAGGATGAATTAAAATATTTGGGGATAATAATTTCATCCTACCATGGCTCTATATTATTTTAGTGACTGAATAGAAGTACCACCTCCAATTTCTTACTATGTGCTAACTGTGCTAGGCACTCTAAACATATCTGCACTGCAAATCAGAAATACACAGATAATGTTATCTACATTTTATATGGGGAAACTATGGTTCAGAGGAGTTTGGAAATCACAGGTAAGTGGCAGAGCTGGGATTAAACACCACTCTAATTCTAAATACTACACTACTATCCTCTATGAATTTGGGACTTACAATTTCTTACCTGTAAGATAAGAATGACAGCAGTCCAAGAGCACTTCAAAAGGCCCTCCCAGATCCTTTCAGCGAATGTCTTCTCATCCCAGAACCCACAAGTTCTCTAGAGAATTCTCCTTCCTTTCAGGGTATAGTAGATGTATGCAATGTTTTCTCCTCAACTAAACTACATGTGAAGTCTGAGTTTACTTCGATGCATCCTAGTGGTTTTCACTGCCCTCATCTAGCAGGTGCTCAGTTATAGAATAAGGTAGAAAATATGATCTGAAATATGTAAGTTATACTATAACCAAGTTTTATATAGAAGACAAACATTCCATGAAGAAAAAAAGAAAGAGCGTAAGTTAAGAAAGTATATTGGTCATAGACAAACAGAGGCCTCATTAGGAAAACTAAGCGTAAATAGATTGGATGAACACACAAATTAGGTGCTGATTATAGTATATAAGGATTCTTTTCCAAAACTGAGCCTTTCTAAAAGAGTTCCTCTAAATATGAAATCAACATTTGAATGCATTTACATACTTTAGTATTTAAATATATACAAACCTCATGTGTAGTCTTTAGAGAAATATTATATAAAGATTTCTAGGCTCGGAACCTGTGGCTCAATCGGCTAAGGTGCCAGCCACGTACACCTAAGTGGCGGG
>NW_003852561.1:2951780-2953450 GCF_000181295.1 Otolemur garnettii
AAAAAAAAAAAAAGATTTCTATGTGCCTAGAAATCACCCATTAAACTCCAAAGAAAACACATTAAAAAAAAAAATATATATATATATAGGCTCAGTGCCTGTGGTTCAAGTGGCTAAGGTGCCAGCCACATACACCTAAGGTGGCAGGTTCGAATCCAGCCCGGGCTACCAAACAACAATGTCGGCTGCAACCAAAAAAAAAACAGCCAGGCATTATGGCAGGTGCCTATAGTCCCAGCTACTTGTGAGGCTGAGGCAAGAGAATCACTTAAGTCAGGAGTTGGAGGTTGCTGTGAGCTATGATGCCACAGCACTCTACCCAGGGCGATGGTTTGAGGCTCTGTCTCAAAAAAAGAAAAAGGAAAAAAAAAAAAGCTATAGCCTGAAATTTATAAAGCTTTACAAATTTACAAATTCTAAATTAGATGTTGATTAATCAGTAGTATTGCTTCAATGTTAACTTCCTGTTTTTGATAACTGGACTGTGATTCTGTAAGATGTCAGTTGACAGTAAGGTGAAAGGCATAGGAGAATTCTATATTAATTTTGGAACTTTCTTGTAAGTCATTTCAAAATAAACTCAAAAGTTAACATTTTAAAAATTTAAATTAGAAATACTTACTGCACCAAGTGATGGTCCATATCTTCCTGTGGCAACTTTACATACGTAACTGACAAAATTGGAAATAACACCTGAGAAGTAAGTGACATTTCAATAATTTAAGTGATGTATCAAAATGGGTTCTACTTCTGCCATTCACTCTACACAGATTAAGTAACAGGTTCCTATCTAGATCATTAAGGGTACAGCATGAATACTTATCCTGCCTATTACTTTAAAACAACCTCCTCGTCAGGCACGGTGGCTCACACCTGTGACAATGGCCTGAAGTCAGCTCAAGACCAGCCTGAGCAAAACACCCAGTCTCTATTAAAAATAGAAAAATCAGCCAGGCATGGTGGTGGGTGCCTATAGTCCCAGCTACTTGGAAAGCAGAGGCAGGCGGATCACTTGAGCCCAGGAATTTGAGGTTGCTGTGAGCTATGCCGATAGCATGCTGTTCTAACCTCAGTAACAGAGTGAGGCTCTGTCTTAAACAACAGACAGACAAAAAGATCTCCTAGACCAATTGAAACAAATCCTCTATACCTACACTTCTGCTGGTACATGGGGAAAGAACTATATGCTTTATCTTACAATACTCGGCTTCTACTTTCAAGGAACTAGATATACAAGAGTATTCAATTAACAGTGATTAAGCATCTACTCTGGGCCCTGTTGTAGATGTGTTCATTTAACCTTTTCCACAACCCTTTGTCATGGACGATAAGTATTACAGTATTATATCTACAGAGGATCTTTTGGGTGGGGGGCGGGGGACAGAATCTTACTGTGTTGCCTTGGGTAGAGTGCTGTGGTGTCATCATAGCTCAGAGCAACCTCAAACTCCTGGGCTTGAACAATCTTCTTGCCTCAGCCTCCTGAGTAGCTGGGGCTATAGGCGCCCACCAAGATACCTGGGTAGTTTTCTTTTCCTAGTAGAGATGGGGTCTTGCTTTTGCTCAAGCTGGTCTCAAATTCCTGAGCTCGGCTCGGCGCCTGTGGCTCAAGCGGCTAAGGCGCCAGCCACGTACACCTAAGGTGGCGGGTTCGAATCCCCAGCCCGGAC
>NW_003852561.1:2953931-2960329 GCF_000181295.1 Otolemur garnettii
TTTTTGCAACATCATGCAGTGGTAGCAGAAATAGGACCAGAACCCAAGGTCTTCTATCTCCAAGTTCATTGCTATTTTGCACTACAACGAATAGTATATATTATTTTTAAGTATAAATTTTATAAATAGTTTTTATATTTTATTGTTTTAGTTAAGTAAATTTTGCAGAGAAGTAAATACAATTTGATCAATTGTCAACTTAGTAGTAACTAGGCACCTAGAATCGTGCGCTATGATTTCCCAACTGAAATAAGGTAATGATGCCACTGCCAAGACCATGCCAATATACATTCTTGCAAAAAACACAGAACAAACTCATTCCTGACAAGCATACTGGAAAGCCCTGGTTTAAAAACCTCTGGAAACTGAACACACGGGGAAATGAGCTTGTTTAAGGCTATTTAACAAAGATACAGAAGATGAGACAGGCAGGAAGTTGGGAACCACTACCTATAAAATGGTAGGCCTGAGCTAAAGAAATCAAGGTCCAATGAGATAAAAATGGTATGTTTAAATTCTACACTAACTCTTAACTCCTGTTTATCCTAATTTAAATCTATGTATACCCAAATAATTCATGTAAACGGAAATCAGCAAAATGAGAAAAGGGCAACAGTTCCACTGATCTGTGGTTCCCTTCTCTACACACAACTTGAGAAATAAGCACGTCCTGAGAACTTTCTGTGTGTAGAATATGGAATACTCCCTTTGCCCCTTCTGCAGATCAGTGAGAATGATTAAAGCTTGTTACCTGCAGACAGATAGACTGCCATGAACTGCTCTTGACCCAGAATGTTCACTATGCTGGAGGAAAAGCTCCACAACACGTACATATTTGCTGCCATATGAAATAGGGAGAAATGACTGAATGTTGACAGCAACATTGGAGAACAAAGGACCTCTACAAGAGAAAAGAAAAACCCAGTCTGGTAATCGTGGAATAGATAGCCAGTAAAAATTATCTACTTCAGATTTTTATTGCTACCGAAAAACAAATCAAGCATGGGAAACAAAACTAGAGCTACTTAAAAGTTTAAATGAGACAATTTAAGATAGCATTTTCAAAGTGGTAAAAAATTATCTTAATACATCTCTTTTCTACTTAGTAAGCTACCAATGAAAATTCTCAGTTCAATGAAAGCAACTCATCTTCATGGCAAAAGTTGTAATAGGAAAAAGAATGAGTAAATTACTTTAGATATAAAAGTTATATATAATATTCTCCTTAAAGAATAAACTTCTAGGGATGACAGACCTTAATTAAAAAATATATAGACACATGGGGCAGCACCTGTGGCTCAAAGGAGTAGGGCGCCGGCCCCATATACTAGAGGTGGCAGGTTTAAACCCAGCCCCAGCCAAAAACTGCAAAGAAAAAAATAAAATAAAAAATAAATTTAGACACTAAATGCCTTACTACATACAAGTAGATATTGGGATACGTGTATAGTATTAAGAGAGATGAGTTCTCTGTCCACAAGTTTACAGCGCATCCTCTGGATTTTGCTTATAATTATTGACAAATAATTCATCTTTTTTTTAATAGACTTTCAATTAACATAAAGCATATCTTTTACATATTATTTACCTCAAAATAAAATCACAAAAGTTGGACTTACTTGAGGCTGGATTGGATGTGAAATATCTGATCATTGTTCTCTGTAGAGAAGGTACTCTCCATAAACAGAATACAAAGACATTTGCAGCTATGATACCTATAAAATAAATACTTATAATAAGGGGAGATTACAAAGAAGAGCAAAGATAGTTTGATCTAAAGTCCACCTGAATAAGATTTTCTACCACAATTATAATAAGGTGCTATATAATTGAAAGGTGGGAGGGGAATTAAGAAAAGTAAAATCAATACTTTTAAAGCACCAAAACTGTAAAGTCACAGAATTCCTGGAAAATTGCAAATGTCTAGAACCTAACTTCCTTCACCTAGAGTCATATTTTAATTTCCTCAGAAGAGTTTACCCTTTAATAATAATATCTATAATTATTTGATAATGGCCAATACAAAATACAGAAGTTAGGTTCTTTGGTAAAGATTAGAAAAGCTAACATCATTTCTTTTAATTCTTAAATGCTGGATCAGTTGCACAGATAAAGGTCAACATGTTTGAGAAAAATACTCATTTGATAAGACTTCAGGCATAATCCAGAAGAATTTCACATGGAGTTGGATGCCTGTTTCATTTTTCTTTTTTTTTTTGAGACAGCCTCACGCTGTCACCCTGGGTAGAGTGCTGTGGTATTACAGCTCACAGCAACCTCCAACTCCTGGGCTCATGTGATTCTCCTGCCTCCGCCTCCCAAGCAGCTGGGACTACAGGCACCTGCCATAACGCCCGGCTATTTTTTTGGTTGCAGCCGTCATTATTGTTTGGAGGGCTCGGGCTGGATTCAAACCTGCTAGCTTAGGTGGCTGGCGCCTTAGCTGCTTGAGCCACAGGCACCGAGCTTGTTTCATTTTTCTTTAAGTGATGACATTGCTAGTACTACACTGAAAGGTTTGATAACAAAATTATTTAGTCAACATTTTAGGGAAGAAATTAAGTTATTCTTACATACTATAAAATATACATTAATTTTACAAACAGCCACAACTACTTGTACATAGCAGGCATCTACTTGTTGAATTAAAGGAATTTAAACATGTATTTATTCCTCCAATCTCTTTAAGCAATAATCAAGTAGCACTTTCAACTTCCTCAATGACAATAAGGACTGATTCCAGCAACATTTTGGTAGGAGGATTTATTTCAGAAAACATTCTTTGTATAGCTCCTCCCACCTGTTATATCTCGGGGTTACTTTTGGCCTCCATATTTGGTCATTCTGCAAGGCTCTGAGCTATCTCCTGGCACTCTGCTACCTCCAAAATTTTGCTCTGTCACTTGAGAGTTAGGTAGGAAAAGAGGCTACCATTTTCATAGATTCTAAGACGTTTTTCCCATTTTAATATCTGAAGTTAGGCTGCATCTTAACATTGGTGGTGTGGCACAGCTTGATTGATAACATTTTTTTTCTTTCTCCATAGTGAGAGCTTTATTGGGCTCAGGAGTTCAAGACCAGCCTGAGCAAAAGAGACAGCTTGTCTCTACTAGACATAGAAAAACTAGCCAGGCATTGTGGCATACACTTGTACTCCCAGCTACTCGGGAGGCAAGAGGATTGCTCAAGCCCAAGAGTTTGAGGTTGCTGTGAGGTATGACGCCATGGCCCTCTACCCAAGGTGACACAGTAAGACTCTGTCTTTAAAAAAAAAAAAAAAAAAAAAGAGCTTTATTGAATTACTTTTATCAGCTATATCACTCATAAGGACTTTAACAGCTGTAATACCATCTTTGGTAAATATACAGAACTCTTTAAAAGACGGCAAGTGTTTTAGGAATCATAAGCAAAGCAATTAAAGGCACTGTGCATACCTCCCAATAAGAAGCCTGAAACCCTAAAGGGAGGCAGGCAGAGGAAAGGCAGAAAACTCCACAGACAAGGAGTAGAACCTGGTGAGGTTATCCTACAGGTATGCAGCCTGGAGTTCTTTAGTTTTCTTTAGGAGAGTTAATAAACACCTTTACTACCCAGGGTGCCCCCTTAGGTCTCAGTTATACATATCGATTGGTATTTTAAGGTAAAGAAAACCCAAGAATAGCCTGGACTTGATCATATCAGGTTTCCATAACCTTAAAAATAATCATTCAGGGCTTTGGTGTCTACTCTAATTGTGGTTTAAAGCAAAGAGAGCAAGAAAGGTTGGCCAGGTGCTCCCTGGCAGAAAAATGACAACAACTACCGGGCGGGCTCTTTCAGTTCCACAAGGTGCTTCCTCAAACCAGTGACATACAACACACAACTTTGGGAAACCACAGGCACCACAGCACTGCAGAGAAGTAGGATGTATCTCTGGTTAAAGTGATTACAACTAGGGAAAAGACTTGATTCAAGGAAAAGGTACTGAAAACATCGAGGTTAACAGGAAACAGTTAAACACTGCCAAGTTTTCAATCAAAATACAAACAAAAAGCCTTTCTGGTAAATTATGAGAGTACTACTGGAAGAGACTGTAGTCAAAGCCCTGACTCATAGATCAGTGGTCACCAAACTTCCTTGATTAGGTACCCACCAGTAAATAGACACACCCAACATACACGTACTTCTTTACAAATCATATATGCAAAAACCACTATAGTTCATTACAAAACACATTAACAAAAAGATATGAGAAAAGTAAAATGCAGTTATTTTCTTTCTTGCAAATCTCATTTTGAAGGCCAGTTATAGATGAGAAACTGAGGCTTTAAATGGTAAAAAATGCCAGAGAGGCAAATTTCAGTAGCCATACCAGAATTCCTAATCCACTCTCTTCTTATGACTTATCAAGACAGGAGTAGCCTGGAGAATTTATTTTGACCTTGGTTACTCTAGGACTTCAGACAAAGGGCTACCTGCTGACAGCTGAGGAACAAACAGCACAGGCTGGTCCCCAGAAGCAGGTGAGCTGGAGAGAACATGTGGTAATCCGAGGCCTACTGAGGAAGCTCCACACGTCAGCTAACAGTGCAGGTGAAAGGTCCAGAGAACTGACTCTGTCCTACTTACATTATAACCTGGGTAAGAGGCCTACCCTCTTGGTCTGCTTCCTCTTCTGTAAAATGAGAAGAATAAAATCTACCATGTTTCCCCGAAAATAAGACACTGTCTTTTATTTATTTTTTCTCAAGAAGACATACTAGGGCTTATTTTCAGGGGATGTGTTCCTCTCTGTGCTGAAATGCATGGCATGTATCTGCATAGCCATGCACATCACCAGGTCTTATTATCGGGGTAGGGCTTATATTTAATAAATGCATAGAAATCCTGCTAGGGCTTATTTTTTGGGTAGGTCTTATTTTTGGGGAAACATGGTACCTAAAAGAGTTGAATGATGAGCGGTGCTTGTGGCTCAAAGGAGTAAGGCGCCGGCCCCATATGCCGGAGGTGGCGGGTTCAAACCCAGCCCCAGCCAAAGACTGAAAAAAAAAAAAAAAAAAAAAAGAGTTGAATGATGATGAAATGAGAAAACATGATTAAATGTAGCAGTCACATAGTAATGAACCAATAAATGAAAATATGGATAGAGAATAGCTTTTTCAGGTCAGAATCCTAGGTATGCCATTAATATTTTATCCCCTTCACTTCAGTTTCCTCATTTGTAAAATGAAGATAATACCTCCTTCCTTAAGGGCTTTAGTGAGACTTAGAAAAGACAGCACGTGTTACCTTAATATGCAGATTTTCAAAGAGTAATGATTTCCTTTCCTCTGTCTCTCCTTCGAGAAATGGAACAGGTATGTCCATATAGGACAGATGTTACTTGATTCCTCCTGACTCAGTGACTTCTGGGATAAGCTTGGCACTACTGATTCAGGAAGGCTGACACTGTCCCCATTCCAACTTCTACCAAGTGTGTCACACAATGGAGGATCTCTGAAAATGTTCTTCATAAAAGCAATTAAACAACTTTCAAAAATCCTGAGAATCAACTTTTTGAGAACTCTGAAAACTAAGCAGAGACTTCCAACAAACCAGAAAACATTTATTTATTTAAGAAAACATTAGGTGAATTTCAGAACAGCTAGCATTTTGCCTTGCCACAGTCTTATATGCCCTACTCTCCAGCTCAAAAGTAACTCTGAAATGAGCCCACACTCCCAGTGCAGCCCAACAACCACCAGAGGGAACTGGCAGAATTAGCCTCAATCCCAAGAAACTGACATTCTCTACCCCAGCTGCTGCTTCCTGGAAGATTCCAGTACAAGGCTGTATCTCACCTGACTAGGTCATTTTGCCAGAGAGCACTTGTCAACAACAATCACAGGTTAATAAGTGCTTTAAATTGGGGGCTGCTGGAGTGAAGGACAATACTTAAGGCAAGAAGAGTATAACCAAATACCTCAAAAGGAAAAGCAAGGAAATAAGATCTCCACGATGGAAGGGGGGGGCTGCCTATGGCCATACTACCCTGAATGTGCCTGGACTTGTCCAATTTCAGAAGCTAAGCTGGATCTGGTCTCGTTAGTACTTTAATGGAGACCACCTGGAAAGACAAGGCGTTATAGGCTTAAAAAAAATATTTTCCATAATGGGTTTGAAAACCTTCAACATATTCCTGGAATCTAGAATGTTCCATGTGCATAACAAAGAAAAGAAGGACTTTAAGACAAAATTTGTTATTGGAAGCTGGGCCTGATAGCTCACATCTATAATCCTAGCACTCTGGGAGACCAAGGTAGGTGGATAGATTGAGCTCATGAGTTTGGGACCAGCCTGAGCAAAAGCGAGACCCTGTCTCTACTAAAAATAGAAAAGCATATTTTGAAACAAAAAAAAGAAAAAAAAAAAAAAAAAAA
>NW_003852561.1:2960490-2961968 GCF_000181295.1 Otolemur garnettii
TGGGGCTGCTGGTAGGTTTGAGCCCAGCCTGGGTGTGCTAAACAACAATGACAACTGCAACAAAAACATAGCCAGGCGTTGTAGCGGACACTTGTAGTCCCAGCTACTTGGGAGGCTAAGGCAAGAGAATTGCTTAAGCCCAAGAGTTGGAAATGTGATGCCACAGCAGCACTCTACTGAGGGTGACGCAGTGAGACTCAGTCTCAAAAAAAAAAAAAAGAAAAAAGAAAAAAAAGTTATTGGAGGCAGTGGAGCCTGTAGCTCAGAGGATAGGGTGCCGGCCACATACATGAAGGCTAGTGGGTTCAAAGTCAGCCCAGGGCAGCTGAAACAATAATGTTGTCAGCAACAAAAAGAATAGCCAGGCGTTGTAGCAGGCACTTGTAGTCCCAGCTACTTGAGAGGCTGAGGCAAGAGAATCACCTAAGCCCAAGAGTTTGAGGTTGCTATGATCTATGATGCCATGGCACTCTACCCAGGGTGACAACTTGAGACTCTGTCTCAAAATAAACAAAAAAACAAACAAAAAAAAAGTTATTGGAGGCAAAGAAGATTATATAATGTTTAAAAGGTCAATTAATCAGGGCGGTATCTGTGGCTCAAAGGATTAGGGTGCCAGCCCCATATACTGGAAGTGGTGGGTTCAAACCCAGGCCCAGCCCCAAAAAAAAAAAAAAACAAAAAACAAAAACCCATTGAATTGTATACTTCTGCTTTTTTGAGACAGAGTCTCACTCTGTTGTCCTGGGTTTCTGCTCACAGAAACCTCCAACTCCTGGGCTCAGGCGATCCTCCTGCCTCAGCCTCCTCAGTAGCTGGGAATACAGGCATCCATCACCACACCTCATTTTTTCTCTTTTGAGCAGAGACAAGAGTCTCACTCTTGCTCAGGCTGGTCTCAAGCTCTTTACTTCCTCTTGCCTTGGTCTCCCTGAGTGTTAAGATTACAGGTGAGAGCCACCACATCTGGCCTGAACTATATACTTTTAAATGGTAAATTTTATGTGAATCACAGTTCAGTTTTCAAAAGAAAGTTATACTATATATATAGTGTCACATCAGTATATCAGTGATTTAAGAAGCACTACTTGGGGTGGCACCTGTGGCTCAGTGAGTAGGGCGTCAGCCCCATATACCAACGGCGGTGGGTTCAAACCTGGCCCCGGACAAACTGCAATAACAACAACAACAACAAAAAAGCCAGGCATTGTGGCAGGCGCCTGTAGTAGTCTCAGCTACTCGGGAGGCTGGGGCAAGAGAATTGGTAAAGCCCAAGAGCTGGAGGTTGCTGTGAGCTGTGTGACGCCACAGCACTCTATCGAGGGTGACAAGTTGAGACTGTCTCTTTTTAAAAAAAAAAAAAAAAAAGCAACAGCAGCACTACAACCTCCAACTCCTGGGCTCAAGCGAGTCTCCTGCCTCCGCCTCCCAAGTAGCTGGGACTACAGGCGCCCACCACAACGCCCGGCCATTTTTTG
>NW_003852561.1:2962848-2963995 GCF_000181295.1 Otolemur garnettii
AAAAAAAAAAAAAGACTAGTCTCAGCAAGAGTGAGAATCCATCTCTACTAAAAATAGAAAGTATTAGCTGGGCACCATGGCATGCACCTACAGTCTCAGGCTGGGAGGCTGAGGGAGGAGGACAGCTTGAGCCCAGGACTTTGAGGTTGCAGTGAGCTATTATGAAACCACTGCAGTCTACCCAGGGCAAGAGTATGAGATTCTGTCTCAAAAAAGAAAAAAAGAAGAAAGAAAAAGAAATCCAGGAAGGCTATCCATCTTCTATCTTCCCACTGGGTTAGAGAAAGAAACTTGAGTTGGAGCTAGAAATATGGGTAAACAGAAAGCACGGGGCAAATTCATAGTAAGAGCAGCAAAGGCCCTTACGATACTGGACAACCAAAAATAAAATAAAATGAAAGTTATTATTTCTCTGCACTCTCCCTGCAGATGAGAACATCTAACCTCCCCCATAGGCGACTTTTAGAAATCAACCTGACCTACCTATTCATACTCCATATTGTACAATTGACATAGGCATGTTCTTCTATGTATATAGTGCAATAAAATATTTAAAAGAATGTAACAAACTTATTCATATTGATATAGAATGTCCTTTGAAATATTAAGTGAAAAAAAATCAAGGCATAAAAGAGTATTTAACGTATGCTACCATTTCTGTTTTAAACCACTCATAGATCCAAGTGCCTAAATATAAATAGAGCTTTGGAAGAACATACAGGCAACTAAAAGATCTAAGGGTTATTATGAGAAAGAAAATTGAAGAAATGGAAATTCAGGGTGACAGGAAGATTCAGTCTTCATTTTTTATATCCTTTACCACTATTTTAATCTCTTACCATGTGTGTTTACTCAATTTACAATGACTAAATCTAACCTAGGTAGTCAGATACGGCTCCCTTTCTTCATTGGGTGCCAGCCTGTTGCCTTGGAACAATTTGCTGCAATTTAGACTATGAATCAGTACTCAGATACCTGAGCTGGGGGAAGCAGTGCGATTTATCAGAAAGGTAAAGACTGGGAGCTTACTACTGTAGAAACTAAAAGGATATCATTGAAGTATATTATGTGAACTATAACATGGGGTTTCCATATGTACCCTTGTAAGTTGTATGTGATTTCCATATGTGATTTTTCTTTTTTTTTT
>NW_003852561.1:2964015-2974389 GCF_000181295.1 Otolemur garnettii
GGGTAGAGTGCTGTGGCATCACAGCTCACAGCAACCTCCAACTCCTGGGCTTAAGCGATTCTCTTGCCTCAGCCTCCCAAGTAGCTGGGATCACAGGTGCCTGCCACAACGCCCAGCTATTTTTTGGTTGCAGCTGTCGTTGTTTGGCGGGCCCGGGCTGGATTCAAACCTGCCAGCTCAGGTGTATGTGGCTGGCGCCTTAGCCGGTTGAGCCACAGGCGCCGAGCCCATATGTGATTTCCATATGCACTCTAAGCTGTATGGTCTCAGACAGCCTCTCTTTGCCCCATCTGAAAAATGAGGATGCCACTGACAGGGCTCTTCTGATGATTAGTAATGCCAATATAAATGCACATAAAGCACCTAGCATAATACTTGATACCTCACTGGCACTCAAGCATTACTTTTGTTATTCTTTCCCCAGAAATAACTTGTCCAAAGAAAGACTGAGAATCCAGGAATCACAGAAAAATAGTGACTAATCAAAAGATTAAGAGTTAGAAGATGGAGAGAAATACTGCCTTATCAGCAATATCAGGATTAGGGAAGCATACCTCACTCTGGGAGGACAGGTCCAAACCCTGAGAAGGCATAAGGAGAGAGAAAATTGAAACTAAAAATAAGCCAGGCAGAAGCAAAATAGCAAAGAAAAAACAGATTTTGGAAGTTGGGGCAGAAAGGTTAAGGGCCTGGGGTATAGTGGTGCCTAACTTTCAGCCTGACAAAAGATATGGATGAGTAGAGAAACCGAGACACAGTTTTCTGAGATCTTTTTGCCCACCTTTCTCCTCCCTGTGCTCTCCTCAGTCAGAAACAATTTATCTGTCTCTTTCCTGTCAGCATTACCTGAATGCCAACATGGTAAAGAAAACCTGGCCAGTGCCTCAAAAACACACCTGAAAGCTAGAAAGGTAGGCAAAAATACTCTCACTAGGGGCTGCTGGGGACCTCCAGGACAGGCTTTTTAAAAGCTTGGTAGAGGCTCGGCGCCTACAGCTCAACCGGCTAAGGCGCCAGCCTCGTACACCTAAGGTGCTGGGTTCGAATCCCCAGCCTGGACCTGCCAAAACAATGACGGCTGCAACCAAAAAATTGCCGGGCGTTGTGGTGGACGCCTGTGGTCCTAGCTACTTGGGAGGCGGAGGCAGGAGACTCACTTGAGCCCAGGAGTTGGAGGTTGCTGTGAGCTGTAAAGCCAGGGCACTCTACCCAGAGGGACAGCTTGAGGCTCTGTCTCAAAAAAAAAAAAAAAGGATTGGTAGAATAGAGCAGGAAACTAGCTGACCTATAAATGTACCAGGAGCAAGTCTAACACTGCAGAATGCTACCTTATGCTCCTCATTTATTCCACAAATACCAAGTGCTTATAAAAACTTTTTTATTTTCACAGGAGGCTGAGGCAGAGGCTTGTGCCTGAGCCCAGGTGTTCCAAGCTTCAGTGAGCTATGATTGTGCCACTGCTCTCCAGCCTGGGCAGAAGAGCAAGATCCTGCCTCCAAAAAATAATTTGTTCAGAGCAATCTGAAGTTTGGGAAAATATTGTGATCAAAAAGTCACAAAATCAAACAAACAGAATTAAAACCAGTTCTCTAGGACCTTAAAAAGTGATTCTGGGCTAGGCATAGTGGCTCATGCCTATAATCCTAGCACTCTGGGAAGGTGAGGATTTCTTGAGCTCAGGAGTTTAAGACTAGACTGAGCAAAGACGCCATCTCTACTAAAAATAGCAAAGTTAGCCAGGGGTGGTGGTAGGTGCCTGTAGTCCCCAGTTACTCAGGAGGCTGAAGAAGGAAGATTGCTTGAACCCAGGAATTTGAGGTTCCTATGAACTAGCCTAATCCAGGTGACAGAGTGATTCTGGGACAGGTTGAGATAGTAGTCAAAAACTTGGAACTCACACCTAGCATCAACTATAAGGAAGGGAGGTTTTTCACCTCACCACTGGACTCTACCTTAACAATGATATACAATATGTAAATAAAGTATAAAAAATATGTAACGTATATGACTTACAGGTGTAAGTCTATCCCTTATAATGTGCTCTTAACTAAATGTAGGAACCAAAGAGATAAGAACTAGTTGAACCTTTTGACTATGAACAACAGCCTGGGCAACAGGCCAGTGAGACCCTGTCTCTAAAAAAAGCATTCAAACAAGGTGTTCATTTGGTACACATAACACCCTTAGGTCTTCAATACAAGATGCTCCTGTAGGCATTCCTTTAGCAAACAAAAACTTTATGACACATATTACTATTATATACCTGACTTGAGTCTATAAGAATCATATGCTTAGTTCTCAATATTTTTCACAGTTGTGCCTGAAGTAACTAAAATCAATTTAGGTGAATTATTTTGAATAGTAAGAAACCAAAGAGTATCCCATAGTGCATCGTGTATGGTAACAATCGTTGCAATCACTGCATGCCTCCACTGGCACATTTCATTTTTTTTTTTTTTTGAGACCGAGTCTACGTCACCCTCTGTAGAGTACCATAGCCTCACAGCTCACAGCAACCTCAAACTCTTGGGCTTAAGCAATTCTCTTGTCCTAGCCTCCCAAGCAGCCGGGACAACAAGCGCCCGCCAAAATGCCTGGCTTTATTGATTGAAGTTGTCATTGTTGTTTGGCAGGCCCAGGCTGAGTTTGAACCCGCCAGTGTCGGTGTATGTGGCTGGCGCCCTAGCAGCTGAGCTACAGGCACCAAGCCTGGCACATTTCATTTCTGAGTGTTCCACAAAGGGTTAATAAACCCCTCATGGCTCCATAGCTCAGGGATTAGAGCACTGGTCTTATAATATACCCACTACCTGAAACTCAGGAACCAGATCATAATATACCCACTATCTGAAACTCAGGAACTTTTGCTGTCTGAACTTGCTATATCCAAAATCTTGCCACCCAAATTCAGGAACCCAATATATGTGAATGGGTCACGCTAAAGATGCTAATTTATTATTTAATTTATTTTTAGAGACAGAGTCTTGCTCTGTTGCCTAGGCTGGCTCAAGCGATTCTAATTCAGCCTTCCACATAGCTGGGACTACAGACTGTTGCCACCATGCATGGCTAGTTTTTATGCTTTTTTCAGAGATAGGGGTCTCATTGTTCTGTTGCCCAGGCTAGTCTCAGGCTCCTGGCCTAAAGCAATCCTCCTGCCTCAGTTCCCCAAGTTGATGGGATTACAGGTGTGAGCCACCATCCCTAGCTCTAATTTATCTTTATTGTTATTCAAGTAATTTTTTAAAAGCTGAAGAAATACTTTTTGAGCTGTTTGGTATCCAGAGACTTCTCTTATAAAAAATAATTATTCTTGTAGCAGTGATCCTTGCTTTACAACATCTATAATTTAACAATTAACTAAACACTGAGATTCTCAAGGATAAACTGGTGCTTCTCTTGTCGGGTCTTGTCTCCTTCCAGAGGGGCCAGTTAGTCCAGCTTGCCTTGCTTAGCCCTTGCCAATGCTCTTTGTAGACTGACCCTAAGTGAGATGATCTCAGTTCCTGGTTTTAACCAACGATAAATTCATATGGCAACAGATTTACTCTGTCCCATTTTCTTTCTTTAGATGACAGTTGTTCCGAGTATTATTTTTGTTGTTTCTTTTGAAAGAATTTGCTAAGCTCTGAGCTAGAGAGTTTAAAAGCTTTGGGAGACTGACTAGTATGCTTCTCTGCTTTGTAGTTTTCACACCTAGACAGGGACAGCATAAAAGCTCTAGATTAAAGATTTCTCACCATTCCACCAAAAGCTTCATATGAAGACTCCTTGCTGTCTGAATGTGACCATTCCCATTGATGTTGTCCAAAGCACTTTACATTCAAGTTACTAGACAGATCCCAAGTATCTCTCTACTGCTATGCCCTTCATGCAAAATGACTGATAAAAAAAAGAAAAAAGCTGATATTTTAATTACCTCTGAATACTGGCTTCTTTAAATAAACTATTCACTGGCATGAGAAAAGGCATTAAATTCTGATCCCAGATTTCTTAAATGGCATAAAATCTTTACTACCTTTAAAGAATATGAAGTATCAACTAATTGTGAAATACTCTGAAAATACCGAATGAGGGGTGGTGCCTGTGGCTCAGTGGGTAGGGCCCTGGCCCCAGATACGAAAGGTGGAGGGTTCAAGCCTGGCCCTGGCCAAACTAACAAAAAAAAATAGCTAGGCGTCAGTGGCACCTGTGGCTCAAGGACTAGGGCACCAGCCCCATATACCAGAGGTGGCGGGTTCAAACCTGGCCCTAGCCAAAAACTGCAAAAAAAAAAAAAAAATTGGCCGGGTGTTGTGGCAGGTGCCTATAGTCCCAGCTACTCAGGAGGCTGAGGTAAGAGAATCGCCTAAGCCCAGGAGTTGGAGGTTGCTGTGAGCTGTGATTCCATAGCACTCTACCGAGGGTGATAGAATGAGACTCTGTCTCTAAAAAAAAAAGGAAAATACTGAATGAAATCAAAACCTGTTACCCTAAAGGAATTCTGTTAATTCTGGTTACTTTCAGAAAATAAGCAAACACAAAACATATCAGTCTCAGTGAAAACACATGTGTTACTTATTATAGTGCTATCTTTAAAATAATCAGATTAAAAACTCATTGTCCAATCAATTCTACAGTCTAAGGTATGGCAACATACTTTGAAAAATATCAATTCTGTGGTTCAAGATCCCACTCAGCATTCACTCACCTGACAGATATTAACTGAGTACCTTTACTGTGTATGTGGTATGTGTTGGGTGCCAGAACACAATAAAAAAACTCATCATTGTCTTCAAAATGTCTATGTTGCCTCCAAGAATGCTACATGTCCAATTACATAAGGCAGGTTGTGTTATAAAAGAGAAAGACTGCAATGTGTTCAGAAAAAAGAAAACTTCCTGCAGGAAACATCTGAACTTGTAAGCCTGAAGGCCACATCAGTTCCAACAAGGTCAGAAAAATTAAGCCTTCTACTAGAGCAGCAGTTCTCAACCTACAGGTCACGGCCCAAAGGAACTGTATTAAAGGGCTATGGCATTAGGAAGGTTGAGAATCACTGTACTAGAGTAAGGAAATAGTTTGAATGAAAAAAGGTAAACACCTTTTCTCCACTTACATAGGTACAGAAAACCAGAAGTACCAGTAAGTTTACTCATATTTGAGAAAAAGCAATATTTCACAATTCTCTAGAAATAATTTTTTCTTGTTTACACAACTGTTAAAGAACTTACAAATCCATTTTCCCTAGTTTCTCAAATAACTAATTCCATAAAATATTGCACAAGTGTTACCTTCAAGTTTTACCAAGATCTGTTTCCCATAAAAATTTATAAAGAACAAAAATTATCATGGGGACATGTATGGCATGCTTACATTTAAATAGGTTCTATAAAAAGCATGGCAGAGCAGAGAGAAAATGGCTTTTAGAATGAGACAGACCTGGGTTTTGAAACTCAGCTCTACTTACTAGCAATTTGACCTTCAAAAAGTTCTTTCTCTGAAAGTTAGTCTCCTTATCTGTAAAAAGGGAGACGACTACTCTGTAAGCAACTCTGGGAGGTGGGAGGGAAGCTGTAGTAAAGCGTCCTGCATATCGAAGGCACTTACTCAAGGTCTTCTCTGGTTTTGTTAATAGGGGAAGTAATAACTACTCATAAGCTATTTCACAAGCCATTCTACAAGTTGATCATTTGATCAGTACTATACTAGATCAAAATTAGAAAATAACTGACCCAGAGCATCATACGAACCTTCATGTCACATTACTTTTTAGACTATTACATTAGCCTACAGATAGAGACTCTGTCTTCTAAACCACTGGTGAGCATGGTACAAAAGCCATTGCCTATGACATACTGTACCTGTTGGTTTGATTTCTCTTCCCTTGAATGGCTAAAACGTGTAAGCTAACACAAACCTGTCACAGTCCGTTGGCCATCACTAAGGTTATTCCACCACTTGTTAATCTAAAACAGAAGGAAAATTGCATATCACCGTATATGAAGTTTCAGGCTAGGAAAATGAAAATCCAAAAAGGAAATACCTTGTACATAAAAGAATTTCTCATCTGAAAAAAACTGCTGGTGATCACAGACATAATAAACATGTGGCAAAGTACAAAAGGCATCTGTTGTATAGCCAGACAGCCAACATTCTCTGCATAGAATCACTGATTAGCTCTCAGGCCTCACACAAATTACTTCTAAACTTTAGTTTCTGGATGTATAAAATGAGACAACAGTAAATATCGAGCAGTGTTGCATGAGAAATAACAACAATGTAAAGCCCTTAGCACACTATGAGATACAGTCCAGTACCAACTAAGTGCTTAGTCATCGACCCATGCACCCGAGTTGCGGAAACCGAGGGGCAGGCTGCTTTCTGGTTCTCTGTTAGGCTCTCACTGGAGGAATGTGGCAGGAGCAGCGGCTGCGCAGGAGGGAGCCTTAGAACAGTGCCTGGAACTCGATTTTAAGAACCTCTCAAAACGAAAAGAACAAGTTATGGAGAATAGGAATAACTGAAAGCTTTGGGTTTGCATGGCTACCTGCAACCATGCCAGTTATTCAAAACTTGCCCCAATCATGTCTGGCATTGAAACAGAACCTGAATCCTTTGAACTTGGATGTGGTAGTTGTTGGCGCTCACCTGACAGATGACTATGGAAATACGTATTGCATGATTGAACAAGACGACATTGATGTAATACCAGGCTGCACACTCTCCTTAGAGGGAAGATGAGGCAGCCATGGTAGAGTCAGTAGGCTTGGCTCTAGTGAAGCTACCAGATGTCCTTAATCACCTGAAGCCTGATATTATGATTGTTCATGGAGACAGGTTTGATGTCCTGGCTCTGGCTATATCTGCTGCCTTAATGAACATCCGAATCCTTCACACTGAAGGTGGGGAAGTCAATGAGACCATTGACGACTCTGTCAGACATGCCATGAACAAGACTGGCTCATTATCACATGTGCTACATCCGAAGTGCAGAGCAACACTGATACCCATGTGCAAGGACCATGACCGCATCCTTTCAGCAGGCTACCCTTCCTATGGCAAACTTCTCTCAGTCAAGAACAAAGACTATATGAGCATCATTCAGATGTGGTTAGGTGATGACGGAAAATGTAGAGATTACACTGTTGCACTGCAGCACCCTGTGACCACTGACATCCAGCATTCCATTAAAATGATTAACATTGGACGCACTTATCTCATTTAACAAGCGGACCCTAGTTCTGTTTCCAAATATTGATGCAAGTAATTGAACTTGAAAATGAAACTATACTATCTACCTTTTCACATTTTTCTTTTTTTTTAAGAGACAGAGTCTCACTCTGGCACCCTCAGTAGAGTGCTGTGGCATCACAGCTTATAGCAACCTCCAGCTCTTAGGCGTAGGCGATTCTCTTGCCTCATACACCCGAGCAGCTGGGACTACAAGCTCCCGCCACAACGCCTGGCTACGTTTTTTTTTATTGTTGCAGTTTGGCTAGGGCCGAACCGGCCACTCACAGTACATAAGGCCGGAGCCCTACTCACTGATCCACAGGCACCTCCCTTTCTTTTCACATTTTACATTTCTTATCTTTTGACTGCATTCTTTCCTTGCACTTATCAATATATAGCTAGTATATTCTGAAATGCATTTCACTTTTCAAAGGATTAACAATTTTGCTGTAGCTCAGAGTATGTAGTATTTTTATCAAGTCTAACAGAAACGGCTCGGCGCCTATAGCTCAACCGGCTAGGGCGCCGGCCACGTACACCTAAGGTGGCGGCTTCGAATCCCCAGCCGGGACCCGCCAAACAACAATGATGGCTGCAACCAAAAAATAGCCAGGCATTGTGGCGGGCGCCTGTGGTCCCAGCTGCCTGGGAGGCGGAGGCAGGAGACTCGCTTGAGCCCAGGAGTTGGAGGTTGCTGTGAGCTGTAATGCCACGGCACTCTGCCCAGGGGGACAGCTTGAGGCTCTGTCTCAAAAAAAAAAAAAAGTCTAACAGAAACATAAAAAGAAATAGGTACTAAAAAAATTAAGTCTTTCTAATTTCTACTTTAGTTGCAGGATAGTCTCTTCCCTTGCAGTTTCCATCAGCGAGCAACTGCACTAGCTAAGAGACAAAGACCTTAGAAGGTGAAGTGAAAAAGTGTCTCTAGGAAGTAGTGATTCCACTGACTGCAGTAAAATAGCCATTATTTCTTATTTCCTTTCTCACTTATGTTATTTGTACCTTAAAGTAACTTTGAGCTTAAGCAGTGCATATCCGGGGTCCTATCCAGTTGATCCGTAACCTTGCCCTGGTTGATCACCCACTGGTCGATGGTACATTAATAGGCTTTGGTGCAAAGTGAGATCTTAGGCAAACTAATGAGAACATGAGAGACACATGAGAAATACTAGAGCAAGGCCTGATACTGAGGATTTTTCATTGATACCACTCATTGCATTTTTTGATACAGGAGGCAGGACCCTTTTTCTACAACGCCAAGATGTCACCATCTTACTCTGAAAGAACCCCTCTGTTACATGGAGGGGGGGTTCCCTTGAATCTTTTCTGTTAGAGGAAACAAAGTCAAGTCCTGGTTGAAAAAAATTTAAGAATATCCCACCAGCTTTTGTCAAAAATCTTTTATTTTGAAACAGTCTTAAGCTGTTGCTGGGGTAGAGTGCCATGCTGTCATAGCTCACAGCAACCTCCAACTCTTGGGCTTAAGCGATTCTCTTGCCTCAGCCTTCCAAGGAGCTGGAACTACAGGTGTCTGCCACAACACCTGGCAATTTTTTTTTGGTGCAGTTTTCATTGTTGTTTTAGCAGGCCCAGTCCAGATTCAAACCCGCCAACCCTGGTGTATGTGGCCAGCGCCTTACCCACTGAGCTACAGGTGCTACTCTATTTTCTAACCTTTTAAGTTTTTTGTTTTTTGAGACAGAGCCTCAAGCTATCCCCCTGGGTAGAGTGCCGCACATCACAGCTCACAGCAACCTCCAATTCCTGGGCTCAAGCAAGTCTTCTGCCTCAGCCTCCCAAGTAGCTGGGACCACAGGTGCCCACTGCAGCACCCAACTACCTGGGCTGGATTTGAACCTGCCACCTTAGGTGTATGTGGCTGGTGCCTTAGCCACTTGAGCCACAGGCCCTGAGCCACCTTTTAAGTTTTATATAAATGTTTGTAACAAAGTATTTATCTCTTGTTCAATATTCACTGTCACCGATACATTCTGTATATACTATGCTTTTCTGATTATATATACTTTAGAATTCTAATAATAATAATAAAATTCCGACCAAAAGCGCATGCCTGTAACCCTTAGCACTCTGGGAGGCTGAGGCAAGAGAATCACTTGAGCCCAGGAGTTGGAAGTTGCTGTGAGGTAGGCTGAGGCTTCGGCACTCTAGCCTGGGGCAACAGAGTAAGACTCTTGTCACACACACACACAAAATTCTAACCAAGAATATTTGCTACTAAACTGCTATTTTTAAAAAAAAATGTGTAACAATGGTATTAAAGTTTAGAAAGAAAGGAGAATCCTCATTTTTCAGTGATACATGTTGAAAATTCTATGGATAAAATATGCCTAGAATTTGCTTTACAATAATACAGTGATGGGGAGGGAGGGGAGGAAAGGGAAACAGACAAAAAACAGAACTGACCATGTGTTGGTAATTGATGAAGTTGGATGACAGGTTTGTCATACTCTCTTCTACTTTGCATCTGTTTGAAATTTCCCATGATTCATTTTTTTTTTTTTTGGAGACAGAGTCTCAAGCTGTTGCCCTAGGTAGAGTGCTGTGGCATCACAGCTCAAAGCAACCTCCAACTCCTGGGCTCAAGAGATTCTCTTGCCTCCGCCTCCCAAGTAGCTGGGACCACAGGCGCCTACCACAATGCCCGGCTATTTTGTAGTTGCAGCTGTCATTGTTGTTTGGCGGGCCCTAGGCTGGATTCGAACCTGCCAGCTCAGGTATATGTGGCTGGCGCCTTAGCTGCTTGACACAAGCACCAAGCCCTCGATTAAATTTTTTAAATAAAGAATATATTCTAACTACGAAATTGAACCAGAAATTGTTATAGAAAGAAATCCAGGATAAAAGAAATTATAGATCAGTACATATGCAATTACATTTCTGTAACTGTAATTAAATTATGGTGTACAAGTTCTGAGATTCTTTATTCATTGCATATGTAATGGTACAAGAAAGATTCCCAGGACTTTCATTGTCCACATTATATTTATATAGTCTTTCAATTTTCTTTAATGGGTGTGGATTTTATATAACCTAGTACTTGTTTAATTCTATCATAAACAAATCCATCTTTGAATGAAGATTATACACAGTCACTTTGTACCATTTTCTTTTTTTTTTTTTTTTTTTTGAGACAGAGCC
>NW_003852561.1:2974554-2980071 GCF_000181295.1 Otolemur garnettii
CCGGGCTGGGGATTCGAACCCGCCACCTTAGGTGTATGTGGCTGGCGCCTTAGCCGATTGAGCCACAGGCACCAAGCCAACTTTGTACCATTTTCAAGAACTACTGAGGTACTTTTGGATATCAAAACTTCACAATGCAAAGATATACTGAAAATCTGTAGCTTTCTAAGGGATCCAATTATTCCTTACGTTTGACTACCTTCTCAAATACAGTGTTCTTAATAAAAATCTGCTAGTTAATGTTGTTTTCACCTGCAAATATTATCCGTTGTTATTCTGGCATAAAGCCTCTCTAGACAGATGAGATAGGGCTCATGCCTCTTGAATGTGTCTTTGGGGAAACAAGGAGGAATAATCCTTTCACCTATTTATCTTTTTTTTTTTGAGACAGAGTTTTATTTTGTGACCCTTGGTAGAGTGGCATGGTGTCATAGCTCACAGCAACCTCAAACTCTTGGGCTCAAGAGATCCTCTTGCCTCAGCCCCTTGAGTAGCTGGGACTACAGGCGCCCATCAAAATGCCTGGCTATTTTTAGACATGAGGTCTCACTCTTGCTCAGGCTGGTCTCAAACTCATGAGCTCAGGTGATCTACGCACTTTGGCCTCCCAGAGTGCTAGGATTATAGGATTATAGTACTAGGATAAAAAGAAAACCCAAAGCTTCCTTCTCAAGCTCTTGATGGCCAGAAACACATTGGTCTAGAACATGGAAAAATACGGGCAGTGCCCGTAGCTCAGCGGGTAGAGTGCCGGCCACATACACCTAGGCTGATGGGTTCTAACCTGGCCAAGGCCAGCTAAAACAACAATTTGACAACTGCAAGGGTGACACAGTGAGATGCTGTCTCAAAAAATAAATAAATAAAATAAAATAATATAAAGTGGAAAAATAAAAAGAGATCTACCCACTTTCTGAGCCAGAGGGAAGTGTGTCATAGGAAACAAAGGTACTTGAAAACCAAATAGATCTGTACCTACACATGAACCTAAAACCTCAGTGCTCAATGAGTTTGGCAAGTTAAAGAAATAAATTATTTATGTCCGATCTAAACATTTTTTAAAAATCATTTAAGACAGGCCGTGTGTGGCTTACATCTGTAATCCTAGCACTCTGGGAGGCTGAGGCAGGAGGATCCCTTGGACTCAAGAGTGAGAGATCAGCCTGAGTCCTGTTTCTACTAAAACAGAAAAATTAACTGAGAGTGGTGGGAGGCGCCTAAAGTCTCAGCTACTTGGGAGGCTGAGGCAGGAGGATCCCTGGAGTCCAGGAGTCTGAGATAACCGTGAGCTATGATGAAACCATGACACACGAGATTAGGCCACAGAGTGAGATTCTATCTCAACAACAGCAACAAAAAATCATTTAAAAGGAAGGAGGGCCATCAGTTTGCATAAAAAGTAAATGACAAGCTCTAAAAGCTCTGTATTTGTACCTTTTCTTGCATGCCATCTGAGCAAAGTTAGAACCACTCAGAGGGTATTTAGCAGAGGTATACAAACACTTCACTAAGAAACTTTAAATGTAATTTATATCACTCAATTGTACACTTGAAATGGTTAAAATGGCAAATTTTGTTATACATATTTTGCCACAATAAAACAAATAGTGAAAATAAAAAAATTATTAGACAAATAGAAAGAAACTTTAAAAAATCTACTTGGTGGCAGTGCCTGTGGCTTGAGTAGGGCGCTGGCCCCATATACTGGGGGGTGGAGGGTTCAAACACGGCCCTGGCCAAAAAAAAACAAACTACTTGGTAGCTTTACCCTTACAGTGTACACTTTGACAAACTCCCTCTGATCCTGATATATGCTCTACAGTAGTCCAGTAAGGTAATACAGTAGTGGCCCCTAAACTTCAGTGGAGCTAAAATGGGCCCTTAAAACATTAATTTTTACCAACTATCTATGGTGATTTTTGATGCACATGGATAGAAGGACAAAATTCTTGGCACTTCGTCAAATAAACCACCACCAGACATACAAAACATTAATAAATACTGTGATAAAAGGACTGTAAAAGAATATAAGTGCAGCAACTTGACATCTATTAATCTAATGTTGCCATTAACTAAAACACTTCATAAATAACCAGACTTCAAAGATTGGGATTATCAGCAGAGCAACTATAGTCAACAATAATCTATTATATATTTCAAAATAGCTAGTAGAGAATAATTTGAATATTCCCAGCATAAATATTTAAGGTGGACATTACAATTACCCTGATTATTATATATTATATGAATGTATCAAAATATCACCTGTACTCTGAAAATATGTATATTATGTATCAACAAAAAATTTGTGATTAATTAGAACAAAGACAGCAATGTTTATCTTTACCTCCTTTCTGAAGTCTCCTTCTTTCTGTGGTTTTATGCTATCCAACCAATCAGCTTTTATACCATCAAAATAACTCTGGACCCTGGATTTCAGTGATTCATACTGCCAAATAGCAGCTGATCCAAATGCACAGCCTGTAAACTATTTAAAATTAGAGATATTACAAAATAAATCTGAAAGGGAAATAGATGGGTACACGTTTCCAAGGACAACACTTCATTTTCATTGCTTTCATAAACCACAGAAGGAACACCTGGCACAGTGAAATCTAAGAGGTAAAAAGGACATTTTATTGTTTCCGGGTTTATTAACTTCACAGTACCCTGGGGCCTATTTCCACCAACAAATTTTCAACTAAAATTCAAAATGCCAACTTAGTATCCATTGAAATACTGTACTGAACTCATAAGGTTCTTCTCCAGGGCTTATGTAACTGAGCTGGTTTCTAAATGCAATTATTAAATTCATATTCTATAGTCAGAATTCATGAGCCCAGCTAAGATCTTTTTGATCCTCCTCCACCTGTCCTAACATTAAGGAAACCCAAAGTGGACAAACAGAACTTTTAACACTACACTTGCAGGAAGGAAGGTAATTCCTAGTGAAATGAGCTCTTACCCCAACAGTAAAAAACAAAGGTTTTATAAGAGTCCTTATAGGATACGGAGAAGGATAAAAGACTGTTTCTTCCACAGGAGGAATCAAGACACTTCTCTTGTATGGTGCACCACTTGGCCCTGTGTCTGATCTTCGAGGTTCAACCTTCCGAGGTGCTTTTCTGAATCCACGTTTTTGCTGAATGAAGACATTAAACCTACGGGGGTAAATAATGGATTAGAAACACAATGGCATCTTGCAAATGTCAACATCTGTGAGTTCCCAATCATCATTACCGGTTCAGTTTATTCTCCCTCTACAGTCCAAAAAGAGCCAGGATTCCTACTCCTAGGTAGATTTCAAAAGCACAACAGACACCAACAGCAGCAACTGTGAAGGTAATTGGGCTATTACTTTGTATCAATCAACAAAATAATTTATATCCCTACTCCAGTTAGAAAGAATCTGTAGGCCTGTAAAAAGCAGAACTCTAAATGTCAGCTTCAATGAGCACAGAACTGGCTTTATCTTGTTTTAAGATTGGTCAGATTATAGGACAAAGTTTAAATTTATTGTCCTTCACTGGAAACTAAGAAGAGGAAATGAGGTAAAATGTACACTATTCTGGTTACTTGTACACTAAAAGCTCCAACTTCAGCATTGTATGTATAATTCATCTCTCTGTTTGGGCTTCCCTATTCCCTGAAGCAACATTAAAATGAGCCCCCCCCCCAAAAGTCTCACTCTGTCACCCTAAGTAGAGTGCCATGGTGTTGTCATTGCTCACAATAACTTCAATCTCTTGGGCTTAGAGATCCTCTTGCCTCAGTCTCCCAAACAGCTGGGACTACAAGTGCCCACAATAACACCAAACTAGTTTTTATATTTTTAGTTGAGATGGAGTCTTGCTTTTGCTCAGGCTGGTCTTAAACTGCTAAGATCAAGCAATCTACCCACTTCAGCCTCCCAGAATGCTGGGACTACACAGTCACAGCGCCCAGACTTTTTTTTTCTTTTCTTGAGAGTCTTTGTCACCCCAGCTAGACAGCAATAGCCTCATCATACCTCACCATAGTCTCAAACTCCTAAGCTCAAGGGATTCCCTACCTCACCCTCCTAAGCAGGTGAGACTATGGGTGCATGCCACCACACTTATTTTTTTCTATTTTTAATAGAGACAGGGGCTTATTCTTGCTCAGTCTGTTCTGGAACTCTTGGCTTCCAGCAATCCTCCAGCCTCAAATTCCAACAGTGCTAGGATTGCAGGCATGAGCCACTGTGCATGGACTGAAATTGGGCCAATTACTAACCCTAAAATGGGCAGCACCTGTGGCTCAGTGAGTAGGACGCCAGCCCCATATACCAAGAGTGGCGGGTTTGAACCTGGCCCCAATCAAACCGCAACAAAAAATAGCCGGGCACCTGTAGTCCCAGCTACTTGGGAGGCTGAGGCAAAAGAATCACCTAAGCCCAGGAGTTGGAGGTTGCTGTGAGCTGTGACGCCATGGCACCAAGCACTCTACCTAGGGCAATAACGAGACTCTGTTTAAAAAAAAAAAAAAAAAAAAAATCCTAAAATGGCCTCTAAGTGTTCAAATGAAAGGAAGAATAACATCTCTCACTTTAACTCAAAAGCTAGAAATCAAGGCAGTGCCCATAGCAGAGGGGCTAGAGCACTGGCCACATGCACCAGGGCTGGTGGGTTCGAAGCCAGCTGAGCCTGCTTAAAAACAAAAAAATAGCCAGGCGTTGTGGCAGGCGCCTATAGTCCCAGGTACTTGGGCGGCTGAGGCGAGAGAATCACTTGAGCCCAAGAATTTGAGGTTGCTGTGAGCGTGATGCCATGGCACTCCAGGGGGATAGCTTGAGGCTCTGTCTCAAAAAAAAAAAAAAAAAAAGCTGACTCTCTGTATGCATGGTGTGGTATCATCCTGCAAGGAGAGAGATGGGGGTCTGGATCCTGGCTCTGCCACATGCTAGCCAAGAGATCTCGAGCAAGTGACTTAACATCGCTGTCTTTCAGCTTATTTGTGAACGGGGTAAATAACATAGCCACCTCATCATTTTATTCTCAGAATTAAATGAGATAGTACAAATACAGGTGTCTGATTCTTGGTTAAGCGCTCAATAAATAGTAACTTCTTATCATCTCATAGAGCTCATCTAAGAAAATAATGCAGTATGGGGCCAGGCCTGGTGGCTGATGGGTATAATTGTAATACTTTGGGAGGCTGAGGCAGGAGGATTCCTCCAGGCCAGGAGCTCAAGACAGGCCTGGGCAACACAATGAGATCCCATCTCTACATTAAAAACAAAAGTAGTAGCTAGGCATGGTGGCATGTGCCTGTACTCCCAGCTACTCAGGAGACTGAGGCAGGAGGGTCACAAGCCCAGGGGTTCAAAGCTGCAGTGAGGTATGATTGTGCCACTGCACTCCAGCCTGGGAAACAGAGTGAGACCCTGCTTCTAAAAAAAAAGCAAAGAAAAGAAAAGGAAGAAAAGACAAAATAATGCAGTGTAATATGGGAAGGGAAAGTGGTCTGAAAGATAATTCTGACATAACTTTTTTTTTT
>NW_003852561.1:2980477-3010085 GCF_000181295.1 Otolemur garnettii
GCCCAGGAGTTGGAGGTTGCTGTGAGCTGTAATGCCATGGCACTCTGCCCAGGGGGACAGCTTTAGGCACTGTCTCAAAAAAAAAAAAAAGAAAGCATATAGTTATACCATGGTTAAATGAATATTTTAGGCCCACTACTGAGATCAACTGCTCAGAAAAAAGATTCATTTCAAAACAGTACTGCTCACTGACAATGCACCTGGTCATCCAGCAGCTCAGGTAGAGATGTACAAGAATCATTCTACATCCATGTAAAACAAGGTGTTGCTTCAACATTCGAGCCTCATTATTTAACAAATACATTTCTCTGATGGATCCGGCAAGGTAAATGTATAAACCTTCTATTAATAGAAAGGAGTCGGGTGCCAGCCACATACACCGAGGCTGGCGGGTTCAAACCCAGCCCAGGCCAGCTAAAACACAATGACAACTGCAACAACAACAATAACAAAAAATAGCCAGGCATTGTGGTGGGTGCCTATGGTCCCAGCTACTCGGGAAGCTGAGGCAAGAGAATCGCCTAAGCCCAAGAGGTTGCTGTGAGCTGTGACACCATGGCATTCTACCACGGCAACAAAGTGAGACTCTGTCTCTTTAAGAAAGAAAAAAAAAGTCACCACTCTAGATGCCATTAAAGAACATTCATCATTCATGATTCAGAGAAAGAGGTTAAAATATCAACATTAACAGGAGTTTGGAAGCTCATTCCCACTATTCTGGGTGACAGGGATTCAAGACTTCAGTGGAGGAATTAGCAGCAGATGTGTTAGAAATAACAAGAGAACTAGAAGTGGAGCCTGAATATGTGACCAAATTGCTGCAATCTTGTGATAAAACTAGTAACTGAGGAGTTGCTTCTCATGGATGAGCAAAGAAAGGGATTTCATGAGATGAAATCTACTGGTAAAGATGCTGTGAACACTGTTGAAAAGACAAAAGATTTCAAACAGTACATAAACTTAGTTGAAGGAGTGACAGGGTTTCAGAGAATTGACTCCCATTTTGAGTTTTACTGTGGAAAAAATGCTATCAAACAGCACTGTATACTACCAAAAACAAAAAGAAAACTTTGTGAAAGGATGAGTCAATCAATGTGGCGAACTTTTTTTTTTTTTTTTTTGATATAGAGAAAGAGTTTTACCCTGTCACCCTGGGTACCATCACAACTCACAGAAACCTCAAATTCCTGGGATCAAGCAACCACTCTGCCTCAGTCCCCAAGCAGCTAGGTCTACAGGCATGCACTACAATGCCTGGATAACTTTTCTGTTTTTAGTAAAGACAGGGTCTCACTCTTATTCAGGCTGGAACTCCTGCTCTCAGGCGATCTGCTGGCCTTGGCCTCCCAGTGTGCTAGGATTACAGGCGTGAGCCACTGCCCAGCCTTCTTGCCATTCATAAAATGCATTTAATTTACCACATTGCTTATTCTCAGTTTTCTCCTCCGCAGAGTAGAAACTCCTTGAGGGAAGCCCAGTTTCCAATCTCGCCTAAGTAAGTCTGAGTGGAATGCCCTGTGGAATCCCTCACATGTTGAATGAGACAGGCAGTTTCAGCATAACTCTGAGCTTTCCTAACTTCACAAACCTTTGCAGACATTGTGACCTTGTTTGAAATGCCCTCCCAATCACAAATTCTTTCAAAGCTTTGCCCTGAGCTGGGTGTGGTGGCTCAAGTCAGTAATCTTCTCACTGTGGAGGCCAAGGTGGGCAGACTGCTTGAGCTCAGGAGTTTGGGACCAGCTTAAGCAAAAGCGAGACACCATCTCTACTAAAAATAGAAACATTAGCCAAGAGCAGTGGTGGGTGCTATAGTCCCAGTTACCTGGGAGGCTGAGGCAAGTGGATCATCTGAGCCCAGGAGTTTGAGTTTGCAGTGAGGCATGCTAACTCCACTGCACTCTTCCTGGGGCACAGAGTGAGATGCAGTCTTAATAAAACAACAACTAAAACCAATTTTGCCCTGGCCTATTTTGAATGCCATTTCTTTATGAAGGCTTTCCCTCTGCAACCCACCTAGATATGAACTCTCCCTTCTATTAAAGAGGGTGTATTTTATACTTTTCTTATGGAACTGATTTCCTTACACCTTGTATTCTAGGTATCTGGGCATTACTCTCATCTCGCACCTCTCTTGCCTCTCACCTACAGGAATCTAAACACCTTCGTAAGGTCAATGCCTCCCCGAGCCTCGCCACTCCCGGGGCTGTGCTGGGTAGAGTACTGAACTGTTCAACTAGTGGCAAAAATGATGGAAACAGAGACAGAAATAATCATTATCACAAAAGTTTTAAAAAATCCTAGAAGAGAGTACACAAAACAGGATGCAGGCACAAATAACAGCGTATGCTGAATCCATTTGTGACCACTTGGCTTGTTTGTCCCCATCACATGGGTTTCATTTTGCTAGAACTACAGAAGACTCAGACAAAAAGTAACGGCCTCCCAGCTGCTGTGTTCCCAAGTCTGTGGTTTTCCTATGATATAAACAAAAGATTCTGGAGTTATGGTCTCCGTTAATATCTGCTGGTGTGGGTCTGGGGGAGAAATGGAGGGTAGAGTGGCGGGGGGTGCGTCTGAGAGAAATCTACCTAATGAACCAACGGTTCATACAAGCAACACCTGGAGCGTTAACCCCCTTCCAACTGCTATTTTATTGGAAAAAAAAAAATTCCATTCTTCCTTTAGTAAATGTAAAAATTCTTTTACCAGCTGAATTCCAATCTAAAGTGTGTGGCAGTTCAGGAGAGATGGCAGCTGGAAAAGATCACATTCAGGATGTAGAGAACGCTTACCAGCAGCGAGGGGATAATCAGAGCCTGCAAAATGAATCCTCAGAGCCATGTTCCTCTAACAAAATGGATTAGCCTCAATTTGCATGCTCAGAGTGTCCTCCTAGAAATGCCGAGAGTACTAGAAATGCCTATCAGCCCCTGAGTGGTGAAAGGATCAGACTTTTGAACAGAAACTGTGTTGATATCAGCTAGTTCAGGACTTGCCACTTGAGTTCATAAGACCCCAAAGCCCACGTTTTGGTTTTAATCCTATTTTTGTTAAATATTTACAATCTACTGCAAAACCAAATTCAGACCAAACGTCTGCTTACACAACCTTGTGACACAGCCACTCCTCCTGACAGGAGGGAAAAAGATGTATTTATTGAGCACGTGTCATGTGACTGGCGTCAGCCCAGTCAGTCACTTTCTTCATGTCCTGCCCTCATAACTATGGCAGGCAGATATGTGGGCCCCAGGGAGGTAACTGGGCTCAGACAGGTTAAGTCAGTTGCTTGGCATCCCCAAAGGAGAACCTGGAAGAGTTAGCTCTGTCTCACTCCAAAGTCAGTGTTCTTTCCCCGGCACTGTGACTCTGGCCAGGATGCCCCAGAGAAGTTCTTTCTCCAGAATTTACAAGAACGTTACAAGAGTCTATGACTCGAGAATAGGTGTTGGCAAAATTTTCTGTAAAGGGCTAGAAAGTAAATATTTTACTTTTTTAAAAAATTCAGTTTGTGGGCTATCTGGCCTCTGTTTTAATTACTCAGTTCCACCACTGCCGTACAAAAGCACCCACAGATGATATGTAAATGAATTAACATTCTGTGTTCTGATAAAACTTTACAAAAACAGGCAGTGGGCCAGATTTAGTCAACCAACTATAGTTTGCCAACCCCAGCTCCAGAAGGTGGGCAGCTTCATGTTATTCAGTCTTAGAAATTATAAAGAATTGCCTATTTCCAGCTAATTCAACATACATGAGAGTCTTCTACATTCAAGGCAATATGAAAGAGAAAGAATAGTATAAGATGTGGTTCATGCACTTAAGGAACTTATATTCTTTTGGGAGGAAGAAAAGGCACAGACACATAAAATCCAAAAATAGCAACACAAGATAGAACCTAGGAAGTGCCAAAGGAGGGGACTTGAGGGCCAAGAGCTGGCTGATGGGCCACCATAATGTTAGAAAACCAGATCAAATAATCTTCAACTGGCCCCAGAGCTCAGAAAGTCGGAAAAACCTCTCAGTGGGCAAGAATGAAGAATGAATCAGAAGTTTCAGCCTTAGGCACTAACACAAACACCCATTCTGGCCAGACCACACGAAGGTTTTTAGGCATGTGTCAGATGCTAATCAAAGACAACATCTCCTTTATACTCAGCATACACATTTTCTTCCTGTCTCATTCTAAAAGGACAAGCAATTTGACCTCAGATGCAAGATAAACTGAGTGCTCTGGGGACCCCAGGAGGTCTTTCCATTCTCTTGTCAGCTGGTACTGTAAGCACTGAAGACCTGAAGAAGCTACAGGTGGAAGTCTAGCTCAGGCCACGCGTAGAAGTCTGGCAAGCAGACGTTTCTCAAAATCTTACCTTGCTCATGGCAGTCAGGGCAGGGTCACAGGCGGCATCCAGATCCTGAACCAAAAGCTGAATACTGCTGGAGATGACACTGCAGAGCAAACAAATTATTGTGGTCACGACTTAACACACGACTGCTTACATAACTAACACAGCCCTTCACAAATGTATAAAAATTAGGTTCATCATTTCATCAGAAAATCTCAAGCTTTAATTAATGATGATGGAGGAGAAGTGTGGCTCCTTCTTGACCTGGTCTTTTTTATTTCTTTTGAGACAGAGTCTCAAGCTGTCACCTTGAGAATGCTGTGGCATCATCAATTCACAGCAACCTCCAATTCTTGGGCTCAAGCAATCCTCTTGCCTCAGTTTTTTTCTATCTTTAGTAGAGACAAGGTCTCGATTCTTGCTCAGGCTGGTATTGAACTCATAAGCTCAAGCAATCCACCTGCCTCGGCCTCCCAGAGTGCTAGGATTATAGGCATGAACCACCATGCCTGGCCTTCTTGTCCTGGTCTCATCTGGGTGGGTCCTGTACCATCAGGACATGGAATTTCATAGTTAGTCTCCCTAATCACCACCAACCAGGGCCCTTCTTCACGCTGTCCTCTAAAAGTACCTGTTTCCCAAAAACATTTAATTTAGAACTGAAGGGGAAAGAAAGCTAAGAAAGGGGGAAGAAATAAGCTAAGAAGAGAATTTTGATTTTTCCTCAATAAGTGGTTAGTGTGAAACCTGAGGCTTGGCCCATGCCTATGTCATTTAATGGCAGTGGAATTTAAACTGACCACAACGAAAATATTATAAGGTAATACGTGTAACAGGGGAAGAATAGTCCAAGAAGGCTTTATTGTTTGAACTTCTTGGACAGACCTCCCTTGCCCGTTAAAGACACACACACAAGCATGTGCACACGCACGCACACATTTTTATATCCCCAATGGCTAAAGCTAGGCCATGTATGCCATATATTCTAAAACCCCGAAAGTGGGCCTGACTCTCTGAGGATTTAGGTCGGGACAGATCAGGGATGGACAAGGGACAATTTCTTCTGCTTGGTTTTTCTAGATAGTGCAACAACGAAGAGGCTGTAAGCTAAAAGGATGATGGCATCAATTCTAATGCTGCTTCTTAGCAACCAGTGAAGAATAATTCTGATCCAACAGAAGGCCCTAGAACCCTCTTAGGCCATGTAGTGATCTGCCACTTTGTTAAGAAGAAAGGGCAGGCTTTGAGCAAATACACGTGCAAGGTACGTACGTGCTGAAGGTATCCATTTCTCCGGTCAGATTGATTCGTTCGGTCAGACTTACATCAACTTTTTCTTTGAGTTTTTCTTCTAGCTGTTAGAAAACGAGAGAAACAGCAACACAGTTAATGATTATCCAAAAGAATATGGTAATAATAATAGTTAACATTTATTGAGTTTGATGATACAGGTGCAATTCTAGACACACGTGATGCATTGACTCATTTAGTTCTCCTAACCCTATGAGGAAGGTTCCATTAATATCCCCATTTTACAGATGGGAAAATGGAGGTGCCTACCCAAGATAGTCAAACTTCCTTCAACCTGGATCCTTTACCACCGTGCTGTACTTATTTCTTATGACACGTTTATAATTCATATCATTATATTTGAAAAGATTCTAATTTTTTTTTGCCTCCCTTTCAGCAATGTGGAAAAAGAAGACTCTAATTTTAAGATAGTTACTATACCATAAACTGCAGACTTGCCCATCAACACTGTAAACCTTTGGTGGTAAGTGGCAGTCAAACCAGTTAAAACATGGTGTGCAGCCAGGAGCAGTGGCTCACGCCTGTAATCCTAACACTCTGGGAGGCCAAAGGGGTGATCCCTTGAGCTCACAAGTTCGAGATCCAGCCTGAGCAACAGTGAGACCCTAATCACTACTAAAAATGGAAAATTCAGGCAAGAGGATCACTTGAACTCAAGAGTTTGAGGTTGCTGCGAGCTATGATATCAGAGCACTCTACCAAGGGTGACAAAGTGAGACTCTGTCTCAAAAAAAATGGAGGGGGGGCTACTATGGGCCCAGCACTTTGTTAACATCCCTGCTTTCATGACCCTGCAGTCTGGGATAGAAACAACTCAATGTCCTCCTACAGCCTCAAAGAAAAATACAATTGGACCAGAAATTGTCAATACCCAAAAACATCCCCGGGAACTGATTAATCTGGCACTCCTAAACCTATTACACAAACTCTAAGGATAATTAATGTTTTGTCTTACATTTTAAAAATGCTCTTAGGGGTGTGAAAATTAGTGCAACCTTTTCAGAAGGCAACTTATTAAGAAACCAAAGACTTAAATATATACAATCTTTAAATCACCAACTCACATCCAGAAATGTACTTCAATGAAATAAGAATAATGTACAAAGATATACAAATAGTCTATGTGGCATTCATTAATTCAACCAATATTCACCTAAAGTCTACTTTGTCCACACTGCATAGCAGAATAAGGGAGAGAACAAAAGAATGAAGACCGTGTTCTCGGAAGGCTCACACTCCAGTGCTGTTTCATATAACTGAGAAACTGGAGACAATGTACAGGTAGCTCTACAAAGTATCCACGGAACATATTACGGCATAGGCTACTAAGGCTTAAACTCTTCGGAGGCTTCTTCCCATGACAATGAAAAGAAAATCCAGACCTCTACCCATAATCTGGCCTTGTCTTCCTACTTTCTTCTGCCTTGCCTGCTAGGCAAGTCTCCGGGACGCCCCAGGGTCTCCTCCTCTCCCTAAGCTGCTCATCCTCCTAACCAGCTCCCTCCCTTCCCAACCCTTCCAGCCTCCTTCCCAACACTTGGGGCTATGCTTCGGCAGGCAACTCCTTACGCTAACACAACTACATCTGTTCCCTTCCTAATACCGCAAAAGTGAAGCTACATCTTGGCTGGCTTATTTATTTATTATCTGACTCCCCTATTAGTTCTAAGTTCCATGCCAGAAAGAAACATGTTTACTCCATTCACCACTGTTAATTAACACTGATAATTAACCTGGCACTTAATAAGTGCTTAATAAAGATCTCTTGAAAGAATGAATGGAACATACCATGCGGGTGTTAAAAAGGCTGAGGTAATGCTGACATAGAAAGATGCCCACGATTCAGGTGAAAACAAAACAATGTTGCTTTGTTGCAGGAACAGTATGGGCATATTTTTATTTAAAAAGACACAACAAAAGATGTTTGGGAGGGTACACATTTTTAAACAGATTAACAGTCATTATTCTAAGGGGTGAGATGATGGGGAATTTTTATCCCTTACATATGTTTCTCTAATATTTGAAACTTAAGAGTACCTATGACTCACACTATTTTACAGGGAAAACTTCAAACATTTACAAAAATACTGTACAATGTATCAAACCAGAGTCACCAACTGCTGTTACATGGCTAGTCTTATTTTGTTTATACTCTCACCTATTCTCCCAGGCCTTGACTTATTTTTAAGCAAATGCTAGTAGACATTCTATCTTTCATCTGTACATGTTTCAATGCGTATCTCTGAAAGATAAGTACTCCTAAAAAGATCATAACCACAATAGTATTACCACACCTAAAAAAATTAACAATAATTCCTTTAATATCAATCATCACATATCTAGTCAGTGATCACATTTCCCTCATTGTCTTACTTTTCTTTTTTTTTGAGACAGGGTCTTGCTCTGTCATCTGGGCTAGAGTGCAGTGGTGGTGTCGGTGTCGTAGCTCACAGCAACCTCAAATTCCTGGGCTCAAGCTTACTGAGTAGCTGGGACTCCTTGTTGGTTAATTTTTAAATATTTTGTAGAGCCGAGGTCATCTTATGCTGCCTAGGCCAGTCTTAAACTCCTATGCTCAAGTGATCCTTCTGCTTTGGCCTCCTAAAGTGCAAGGATTTCATGTATGAGCCACTGTACTTCGCTTTTTTTTTTTTTTTAAATATTTTAATTATTATTATTTTTTTTTTTTGCAGTTTTTTTTTGGCTGGGGCTGGGTTTGAACCCACCACCTCCGGCATATGGGGCTGGCGCCTACTCCTTTGAACCACAGGTGCTGCCTTTGGCTTGTCTTATGTTTAAAAAAATAGTTTGTTGTTGGGTGGTGCCTGTGGCTCATGGGTAGCGTGCCGGCCCCATATACCAAGGGTGGTGGATACGAATCCGGCCCTGGCCAAACTGCAACAAAAAATAGCCGGGTGTTGTGGTGGGTGCCTGTAGTCCCAGCTACTTGGGAGGCTGAGGCAAGAGAATTACCTAAGCCCAGGAGTTGGATGTTGCTGTGAGCTATGATACCACTGCACTCTACCAAGGGTGACATGGTGAGACTCTGTTTCAAAAAAAAAAAAAAAACAAAAAAAATAGTTTGTTTTAGATTCAAAACCTGATAACTTCTTATACCTAGACTATTTCGTCCCTAAAATTAAGATGTTTTTGCATGTTTCATTAGGTGGGTTATAGTGCTTTCATTAAAAAAAGTTTTTAAGCATGTACAACAGTATAATTATAAAATATTTGGGCAATTAAAATTGACATAAAGATGATTAAGCATAGTTTATTCATTAAAAATAGTTTGTTTTAATGAGGACCCAGATAAAGACCATACTTGGCAATTGGTTGATATGTCTCCTAAGTCTCTTTTTAAAAAATGAGATATAATTAATTTTGTTTTGTTTTTTGAGACAGAGGCTCACTTTATCAACCTCAGTAGAGTGCTACAGTGTTGTAGCTCACAGGAACCTCAAACTCTTGGGTTTAAGTGATCTTCTTGCCTCAGCCTCCCAAGCTGGGACTACAGGTGCCTGGCACAACACCCAACTAGTTTTAAAGGCTGCATCTCATTCTTACTCAGGTTGGTCTTGAACGTCTAAGCTCAAGCAATCCACCTGCCTCAGCCTTCCAGAGTGTTAGGACTATAGGTGTTAGCTACTGTGCTCAGCCTTAAAAAATGCACAGATCTTTAGTGTGTAGTTGGATGAATTTTGACAGTCACATATACCTATGTAATTACCAATTATAACAAAATACAGAACATTTCCATGCCCCTAGAAAGTTCCCTCATGCTCCTTTGCCTCTTTCTAGTCAACTCCACCCTCATGCCCATGGTCTGATTTCTATCACCACAGATTGGGTTTGCCTGTACGGTGTTTGAATGCCATATACAGTAGTCTCCCTCTATCTGTGGTTTTGCTTTCCACAGCTGCACCTACCCAGGATCAACCATGGTCTAAAAACATTAAATGGAAAATTCCACAAATATGTCCAGTTATCCACTGGCCACTTGTTACTGCATAGGAAAAAACATAGTGTACCATATGCAGGATTCTGTACTACCTGCAATTTCAGGCATCCAGTGGGGGTCTTGGAATGTATCCTCCATGGATAAGGGGGGACTACTGTAAAGGGAATCATACGGTATGTATTCTTTGATGTTTGGCTTTTTCTATTTAACATAACATTTCTGAAGTTCATCCATTTCACTGTGTATATCAGTAGTTGAGTAGTATTACTGATTGTCTGGCTATAACACAATCTGTTTATCTGTTTTCCTGGTGAGGGACACTTAGATTGCTTCTAATTTGGGGTTGTTCTGAATGGGGCTATTATAAACATTCTTGTCTATAACTTTTTGTGGTGTGTTTTCATTTATCTTGGGAAAATCTCTGGGAATTAAATTCTCAGGTCAGGCTCAGCTCAGTGAGTAGGGCACTGGCCACAGGCTGGTGGGTTTGAACCCAGCCCAGGCCAGCAAAATAACGACAACTGCAGCAAAACTCCCACCCAAAAAAAATAGTCAGGTGTTGTGGCGGGTGCCTGTAGTCTCAGCTACTTGGGAGGCAGAGGCAAGAGAATCGCTTAAGCCCAAGTGTTTGAGGTTGCTCTGAGCTGTGATGCTATGGCACTCTACTGAGGGTGACATAGTAAGACTCTCAAAAAAAAAAATTCCTAGGTCAGGTTATAAGGTGTTTTAAGAAACTGTCCAACTCAGGTGGCTCCTGTGGCTCAGGGAGTAGGGCACCATATACCAAGGGTGGTGGGTTCAAACCTGGGCCTGGCCAATCTGCAACAAAAAAAATAGCCGGGTGTTGTGGCGGGCACCTGTAGTTCCAGCTATTCAGAAGGCTGAGGCAAGAGAATCACCTAAGTCCAAGAGCTGGAGGTTGCTGTGAGCTGTGACGCCACGGCACTCCACTGAGGGTGACAAAGTGAGACTCTGTCTCTAAAAAGTAACTGTCAAACTCCAAAATGGTTATATGTATGTATTATACCATTCACATTCCTGCCACCAGTATATAAGAATTCCAGTTGTTCTATATCTGTCCATATTCTTATTCTTTTTTACTTTACAGCCATTCTAATAGCTATAGCTCTCAGTATAATTTGTATTTCCCTGATGATTAATGATATTGAGCATCTTTGCCTTTGCTTAGTGGACATTTGTGTATCTTCCTTTGTGAAATGTCTGTTCTAGGCTTTTCCTCATTTTAAATTGGGTAGTTTGCCTTTTTATTTTTTGAGACAGAGTCTCAGAGTCTCATCCTACCCTGAGTAGAATGTGGTGGCATCCTAGCTCACAGCAACCTCAAACTCTTGGACTCAGGTGATACCCTTGTCTTAGTCTCCCAAGTAGCTGGGACTACAGGTGCCCGCCACAACAGGCTAGATTTTCTATTTTTAGTAGAGATGGGGTCTTGCTTTTGCTCAGGCTAGTTTGCCTTTTTTGATTATTAGGAGTTATTTATATATCCTGGATACAAAAGTCCTTTAATAGTTACATGTGATACAAATATTTTTTTAGTCTGTAGCAAATTTTACTTTTGATAAAAGCCAATTTATTGAACATTTTTTTCTTTTATAGGTAGTACTTCTTATATCTTTTTTTTTTTTTTTTTTTTGAGACAGAGACTCAAGCTGTCACCCTGGGTAGAGTACTATAGCATCACAGCTCACAGCAACCTCTAACTCCTGGGCTCAAGAGAGTCTCCTGCCTCCACCTCCCAAGTAGCTGGGATTACAGGTGCCTGCCATAAATGCCGGCTATTTTTTGGTTGCAGCCATCATTGTCGTTTGGCGGGCCCAGGCTGGATTCAAACCCGCCAGCTCAGGTGTATGTGGCTGGCACCTTAGCCGCTTGAGCCAGAGGTGCTAAGCCTACTTTTTATATCTTGACCAAGAAATCTTTGTTTACTCAAGGTTGTGGAGATCTTTTCCTGTGTTTTTCTTCCAGAAGTTTTATGAGTCTGGGCTTTAGATTTCAGTTTATGATCCACTTTGAATTTCTAGATAGAGTAAGGCAGAGGTTGATGTTGTTTTCCATATATATAATCATCGTCACCACATGATCACGAAAAGGTTTCCCTTTCCCTATTAACTGACTTGGCACCTTTGTGGAACATCAAATGACCATATATACTTGGGTCTATTTCTAGGTTCCTTATCCTGTCCCATTAATTTATTTGCCTATGATTACACCAACACAACGGTGTCTTGATTACCATAACTTTATAGTAAGTCTTGAATGCAGGCAGTGTATCCAACTTTTTTCTCCTTTTTCAAGATTGGTTACTAGACCCTTTGCATTTCTCTGTAAATTTTTCTTGCTTCTTTCTTTCAAAATAGCCCTCTGGAATTTTGGTAAGGGGCTGTGTTGAATCTATCATTTTAGAGAATGGACATCTTAACAACAAAGTCTTCCAATCCATGAACGTGGTATGCCTCTTTATTTATTCATATCTTTAATTTCACTCAGCAACATTTTGTACTTTCAGGTAGAGGTCTTATATGTCTAACTTAGTCTGTTTTGCGTTGCTATAATAGAATACACAAGACTGGGTAATTAATAAAGAAAAGAGATTTGGCTCATAGTTCTGTATGCTGGGAAGGTCAAGACTGGGCAACCACATCTGTGGCTCCTGGTTAGGGTTTCACGATGCATCTCACATGGTGAAGGAATGGAAGGGTAACAGGGTATGCATAAAAACAGCATAAGAGGCAGTCTCTATAACAACCCACTCTCATAGTAACTAATCCAGTCCCACAAAAAAACAGATTCATTTCCAAGAGAACTTACCCAGTCTTACAAGAAAAACATGCTAATCCATCTTAACAACCTAATCACCCCTTAAAGGCACCATTTCCCAACACTACCATGTTGATGACCAAACCTCAGTATGAGATTTGTGGGGATAAACCATATACAAACCATAGCAGTGTCTTTCTTTGAATTCACTTTTAGGTATCTGATACATTTTAGTCCATTTTGTGCTGTTACAACAGAATGCCACAGACTGGGTAATTTATAAAGAAAGGACATTTTTTCCTCGTAATTCTGGAGGCTGAGAAGTGCAGTATCAAGGTGCTAGCACCTGGGAGGGCCTTTTTACAATATCATCCCATGCCAGAAGCCCAGAGGGTGAGAGAGGGCAAGAGAGAGAAGAAGGGGGCCGAATTCATTCTTACATCAGAACCTATTTCTGTGAAGATGACTAACCCACTCCTGAGATAATTGCATTAACCTATTCTCTCATGACCTAATCACCTCATAAAGGTCCCATCTCTCAACACTGTTGCATTGAGGATTATGTTTCCAATAAATGAAATTTGGGAGACATATTCAAACTACAAAATGATGTTTTAAATTGCTATTATAAACAGTATTTAAAAATTTAAACTATACTTTTCAGAATAGTTTTACAGAAAAATTGAAAAGCTAGTTTAGATAGTTCCTATAAACTACTTATCCATTTCCCCATATTATTATTATTATTGTTGAGACAGAGTCTTACTATGTTGCCCTTGGCAAAGTGCCGTGGCATCACCACTCACAGCAACCTCAAACTCTTGGGCTTAAGCAATTCTCTTGCCTCAGCCCCCAGGTAGCTGGGACTACAGGGTCCAGCCACAATGCCGGCTATTTTTTATTGCAGTTGTCATTGCTGTTTAGCTGGCCCAGGCTGGATTCAAACCCTCCAGCCTCAGTGTATGTGGCTGGCACCATAACCACTGTGCTACAGGCACCAAGCCCATTTCCCCATATATTAATAGTCATATTTGTTACAATTAATGAACCAAAAAGAAAAACAATTAATGAACCAATACTGATATATTGACATTATTTTTTTAATTAATGAATTAATTTATTTTTATTTTTTATTTTTTATTTTTTTTGAAACAGAGTTCTACCCTGTGCCCTGCACAGAGTATAGTGGTGTTGTAACTCACTGCAACCTCAGACTCTGACTGTGGGCATCGTGCTGCCTCAGCCTCCAAGGCTGCTGGGATTACAGGTGCTCACCTGGCACCCAGCTGGGTTTTACCACTTTTTTCATGAGTCAGGGTCTCACTCTGGCTCAGACAAGCCTCAAACTCTTGAGCTCGAGCAATCCTCCCACCGCAGCCTCCCACAATGCTGGAATTACAGGCAAGAGCCACCGAGCCTGGCTTTTTAATTTATTTTATTTTTTTGAGACAGAGTCTCACTTTCTTGCCCTTGGTAGAGTTGCTGTGGCATTGTAGCTCACTGCAACCTCAAACTTAAGCAATTCTCTCGCCTTGGCCTCCCAAGCAGCTGGGACTACAGGCACCTGCCACAACACCTGGCTATTTTTTAGAAATGGGGTCTTGCTCTGGCTCAAGCTGGTCTCAAACTGGTGAGCTCAAGCAATCTACCTGCCTTGGCCTCCCAAATTCTGGGATTACAGGTGTGAGCCACTGTGCCTGGCCCTATGAGCATTGTTTTAAAAATTTTATTTTCTAATTCTTTGCTGCTCAGATTCTTAAGTCTCTATAGTTTCTCTATTTTTCTTCACCTCTCTGCAATTTTTTTCCTAAAGAAAACAGGTTTTTTGCCCTGTAGATTTTTCCACAGTTTGGATTTTGCTGGTTGCATCCATAGGTATTAACTGGCATTTTCCTCTGCCCCTTTTACTTCCTATAAATTGGTAGTTACTGTGTTTCTCCAAATATAAGACACTGTCTTATATTTATTTTTTCTCAAGAAGACACACTAGGGCTTATTTTCAGGGGATGTCTTCCTCTCCGTGCCAAAATGCATGGCTAGGATCTATCACTAGGTCTTATTATCAGGGTAGGGCTTATATTTAACAAATGCATAGAAATCCTGCTAGGACTTATTTTTTGGGTAGGTCTTATGTTGGGGGAAACACGGTAGATGTAAAAACCTTATCTGATTCAGGGTCTTTTTTTCCAGAAAAGTACTTCATTGATGGTATTATGTACTTCTATCAGGAGATACATAATGTTTGGTGTCTCTCTTTTTGTGATGTTAGCAGCCATTGATGCTCAAAGCCCAGATTCATTGTTCCATTAGGAAGTACAAAGAATGATACTCTCTTTTCTTCTTCATTATTAGCTCAACTTCTGCCATAAAGACATACTTCCCACTGTAAATGATTTGGTTGTCCTGAGGTACATATAACATAGAAAAGGCAGAGTAAGAACTTTCTTTTAATTATCAGTTTTAATTCATATCAGTGGTTACTCAGCATCTTCAAAAGCAATAAGTGAATTAAGAAAAATCACTATAACAAAATGGATTTAAACATAGTTGATGTTTTCAATCCATTGTAGTCAATATTCTCATGGATATAAACTGATATTGATATGTCCCATTTTGACATATGACATATGATATTTTTTAATAGCAACCCTAAGAGCCTAATGCAGGAGCCAATTAGGTTCTTAGGGTTGCTATTAAAAAATACAACAAATTTGTTGGTTTAAAAGAATAGAAGTTTATTCTCTCACAGTTCTGGAGGCTAGAAGTCTGAAATCAAAGTGTTGGCAGGGTTGCTCTCTTCTGGAGGTTCTGAGACTGTTCCATGCCTCTCTTCTAGCTGCTGGTGTTTGCTGGACAATTTCTGGCGTTCCTTGGCTAGTAGATGCATTGTCACTCTCATCTCTGCCTCTACTTCTACATGAAATTCTTCCCTTTGTCTTTGTGTATTAAATCTCTTCCTCTTCTAAGAACAACAGCCATTAGATAAGGGCCCATCCTAAGTCCAGGCTGATCTTATTTTGAGATAATTACATTGGCAAAGACCACATTTCCGAGTAAGGTCACATTTGTAAGTAATAGGGCCTAGGACTTGAACTTATTAGGGAGAGGGCACAATTAAACTCACTACAGTTTCTGAGTCTTTTGAGATGACACTAATGTTTCTGGCATTTTTCTTGGGTTTTGTATGACACAGTCTTCATTTTATGACCCACTGTAATTAGTTATGTCTATAGGAATTTCTAGTTCTTTTTAGTGAAAAGTGGTATTTAGAGATCATGATATAGGTGCTAAGAATGCATTTACTTTCATAATCAGTAAAAAAAAAATTCTTTAAATAAAAGTATCCATTCATACTTAAAGAATTTCTGAAGAATCTGTTCTAGAAAAATAATGCAAACTAGCCAGGTGCGGCAGCTCACGCCTATAATCCTAGCATTCTGGGAGGCCGAGGAGGGTAGACTGCTTGAGCTCACAAGTTCAAAACCAGCCTGAGCAAAAGTGAGACCCCATCTCTACTAAAAATAGAAAAACTGAGGCAAGAGGATCACTTGAGCCTGAGTTGGAGGTTGGAGGTTGCTGTGAGCTGTGACGCCACAGCATTCTACCCAGGGTAACAGCTTAAGACTGTCTCAAAAAATAAAAAAATATAATGCAAATCATTTAAGATGCTATATTCAGAACAACATTCTCTGTAAGATTATATATATAAAGCAGAATTTGAAGCAGCATAAACAATTATTAGAGATATTACTATATAATTTATGATATAGCCCCTTAATGGGATATTATATGGCCATAGACAATGGCTTAATGACAACATTTAGCAACAGGAAAAATGCTAACACTACAACACTAATAACAATAAAAGGATATATAAGGGAACAAAGATTACAATATATAGAACTATGTTTATGAAAAATGATTGAAAAACAATTCCCTAAATTTCTAATATGATTATCTGAGAGGGATGAGATTAAGATTGATTATTTTTTTTACTGTGGTTATTTTACTTTTAAAATGCTATATTTGTATGTAAGTTTATCTTTCTGCACACACACAGAGTAGGCAAACACATTTCTTTATCAAAGAACACTGGGACTCCTGCCTTGGAGGTACACACAGATACCGCTATCCAGTCCTAGGAGTGCTTGGGGCTGACCAGATAGCTGCCTCTGACTCCAAGGCCAAACTTTCACAGGTTGTTCCCTGTATAACTCAATGTGACCAGATGCCCAAAGAGAGTATGCTACTGTCTCTGCCTCTGGCTGGCTTACCCTCAGCTGTGGAGCTTCTGTGGGCATATTTCCTATTCGGCCTCTTATGTTCTCACTCTGGCGCAAAAAAGGTCCAAGGTATATTGTCTCAACTATCATTTATGATTGTCTTCCTATGATCTATTTAATAAATATGTGCAAATAATAAATACAAAGAGGGTATAAGAACAAATTCTTTCCCTCTTGGCCTTAGGTGACTCCCAGACCAAATGTGAAAAGGAACTTTTAATCCTACGTCTAAGGGTAAATAGAAAGTTATTCTCGGTCTTCCTTCTGCTAAATCAGTCTGCTGTTGCTGAACTACCGCCATTTAGAGGGCTCTAATAAAGGCATCATCCTTTCCTGCTTCCCAGCTCCTGAACGTCAGCATCACACACAATGGTTATTTGTTCGGGCAGATTAAGAATGCTACATAAATAGGAAACACATAGGCTACTAAAGTGGCTGAGGTCTGTAATCCTAGCACTCTGTGAACCCTAGGCGGTGGACTGCTTGAGCTCAGGAGCTTAAGACCAGCCTGTGCAAGAGTAAGATCCTGTCTCTACTAAAAATAGAAAAAATTAGCCAGGTGTTGTGGCAGATTCCTACAGTCCCAGCTACTTGGGAGGCTGAGGCAGGAGAATCACTAGAACCCAGGAGTTTGAGGTTGGTGTCAGCTATGATGCCACAGCACTCTAGCCTAGGGCAACTGAGTGAGACTCTGTCAAAAAAAAAAAAAAAATAGGAAGCACATAAAAACCCAAAAGATTTTGCTTTGCTATAGTAACACATCTGAGAATGGAATAAGTGCCAATGACTCACTACCATCAAAGGCTGGGCCCTAGTATCACCAAGTTTGTTACCTATTCTCTCATATGGGAGACAGTGTTACTGACCTACTTTCCAGAGGTCATCCCTTCTGAGTGGCTTACACAACTCCAGGGAGGAGACTAGTCATGCTTTTTTGCCCCATCTCCTTTCAAACAGGCCTGGGCAATCTTCTGGCTAGACAGTGAGTCTTCCTCTGTGGAAGGCCAACTGGTTTACCCAAGGTTATAGGTGGCCTGGTTAGGCTCATACTCTTACTTACTGAGCTACGTGGCCCAGATAGCTCAGGAAAAGCAGGTGGTGTGTGGGCAGCCAGGATGGCTCACCTGCTGGGTGGTGGCCAGACAGTACTCTGCCGTGCTCAGGATGCTGCAGATGAGGCAGAGTTCCTCCAGGGTGAACTTGGCCGCTTCTGAGCCCTCCTTTTCCTTGAGGAGGCTGCTGATGGTCAGCCCTCCACTGCTGGTTGTGGTTCTAAGGAACAGGAACAGGAACTAGTCAGACTAGCACTTCTAATTTGCTTCCTGAACTGGAAACTGCACATTTGAAGACAAAGAAAACGGGGAAGGAAAGGCTGGACAAAGCCCAAATAAAACCTCATACAATGAGGTTTTCCTACTGACCTCACCTTGACTATCATCTGTTTAGATTCTCTCACCATCAGAAATAGGAAGAGACAATTCCCAGAGTCAGCCGGTAATTAGTCATGTGAAGGGTGATAACCTGACACCCTCTGGGAAGGCTGCTGGGCCGCCTCTCCCTTCAGCTTGGCATTTCCTGGTATGCAGAACTCATCTAGGGTCAATCACAGCACGGAAGCTGGTTCCACAACCACTATTCTCAGTGAGGAAAAGTCTGCGCAGGAATTTACATGTGACTTGTGGAGGCGGACATTAAGTGAATGTTAAGACACAGCTCCTGCCCAAGGCCCTAATTGCCTCAAGAGACCAAAGAGCATTGCTCGGCCTCCTATGACTATAGTTGTTTGTGTGTGTGTGTGTGTGTGTGTGTGTGTGTGTGTGTGTGTGGGGGGGGGGGGGGTGGCCCTAGCTCCTGAGTGAGTTCTGAGGTAGTTTCATTACCCACTAGTATTTGGATGCTTTAGAATCCTCTCTTGGTTCTTTTCACCTTGCCCCCATTTCTTTGAATAGTTTCTTCAGTGAGAAAATCCCAACTGGGTGTGCCATTGTTTACTGTTGGGACACTTACTAATGTATATGAGAAAATGCCCATAGGATGAGGGTTAGTGAAAGTAGCAGTTATAACATGATAAACAGTACAGTCTAAATTTTATTAAACAAAGGCATGCAAATCATACACATTATACGTATATACATAAAAAAGAAAAAATGGAAAAATACCAAAAAGTCAAAGATGTTTTCCCTAGCTGATGAGACTACATGCAATTTTTATTTTCTTCTTTGTGCTTTTCTGTGTTTTCTAAGCTGTGATAAACTTGGGATTAATCTTGATAAGCAGGACAAAAATTATAAGAAATTTAAAAATAATTTTTATCATAGTCAAAGTAATTCTCATTAGTTAAACATACCTATTACTTCTTACCTCCTGGAGAGCATATCCTATTTCCTCCCCAAAATGAAAAACTCCCACATATGACAGATTTTAGTGGTAGTGACAAAAATTAATTCTAGAATTGTTAAATTAAGTCCTGGGGATGATTTGTAAATACTAAATTTAGAAGCATTACTTCAGGTCCTATTCTACTACAGTTGAAATTGCTATATAACCAAGACGTCTCTAAAATCCTAGTTGAGCGACCCTCTTATTTTAAGTAATAAGCAATATAACAATATTCTAATGTCCCAGAATAACACAGTAGAGTCACCATAAATAAGAGCTGTGCTGTGCAACATCCCCTCCCCAAATCCTACCACATCTTTAAACATTAGGCTCTGTCCAGCATAGCAAGACACACATACCACAAGAGAGACTTTGGAACTTAACCAGACTGAGGGAGGAACAGGTTCATTCCTCAGATGTAGTATCTAATTACCATTCCAGGGCACAATCTCATTGAATGAGGGTTGAATGAGATTGCTTATGCTATTTAATAGTTATTTCCACTATGACCTCACTTTTTTTTTTGGCCAAATAGCTATAGCTGAATCCATGTCGATGAGACACACCTATAACAGAAGTCTACCACAGTACGATCTGACCTACAGTGGCAGCCAGAGTGGGCATTTCCTCCAATGGTCTTCATCAGCTGTGGAATGTCGTTAGAGAGGAAATGGTTTTGGACCCTTGGGAACTCAGTAAGAGAGCTTTCCTCCCTGATACTCTTAGTAGTTCAACAAACAACTGCAGAATGGATTTCCTTAAAGATTCCCATATTTAGGGATATTTGGATCTTACTTCACCACTCAGACCATGAAGAACAGGACTCACTTGGGCAGGTTGCCAGAGAGGATTTTCCAGGCGTATTCTCGGAGGTACTTCTGGAAGATGGTGGTCAGGGCGATCATTGGCTCCCCGGTACTGAGTTGAGAGCACTGCACCATGCACTTCTTGTAGTAGACAAAGAGGTCGGCACAGCTCGGGAGCACAGCACCCCCTTCATCAGTGTTGGGCTTAGGTGGCCCCTGGGCTTTGAAATCAGCCACAAACCGATCTATCAGCTCTCCAAGGTTCCTGGGAAAAAGAAAACCTGAAATGTTATTTCATGACAAGAAAGATAAAGCAAACGTGGTTTTACAAATGTACATAGATTACTGGCATGAATAATCATTCCTTACACTTTTAAAATTTAAAATTGGATCCATTTTTATCAAGGTCATCATTCGTCCCCACCACTACTCCTATAATAACAACAGCAATAAAATTTGCCATTTGTGTGTTGCTTTACAAATTTTTATTTTATTTATTTATTTATTTATTTTGAGACAGAGCCTCAAGCTGTCCCCCTGGGTAGAATGCCGTGGCATTACAGCTCACAAATTTTTAAGGTACTTCATTATCACATTTGACTCAAGCCCCTCTGAGCAAGATAGGGCATTACTGGCCCCTCTAAAAGGTGGGAAAATTAAGTGCTAGAAAGTTTGTCACACAATTTAGTGGCAGAGCTGAGCCTAGACTCCACCATTAAAGTATGTATACTGGCCCTACTACCATATTAATGCCATTTCCCCTTTGTACAAAAGAAATAATAATGGTGATCATTTTATGAGCACTTATGATGTACTGGGCATTATGCCAGTGTTTTATAACCATCATCCTATTGAACTTCATTTACTTTTTCATAATAATTTTTCAAAGTAGGTACTAACTACTATCCTCATTTTCAAAGAATTAAATTCTTTATTTAAAGAAAAGTAGCAAGAAAGCAGGGGAGCCAGGATTCAAAGCCAACCAGCCTAGCTCTAAACTTCATGTTTTTAACCACTGCACTTCCTAAAACACAGAAAGTTTATGAAGTCAGCAAATATTTAGATATCACCAGCCTAACTGTGTCCAAGAAATAAATGCCTAAACAAAGAAAGACTATAAAAACTATTCTAATTCTTTTCCTTCTCCTTTAATGTAGTTTTTCCCTTAGAATGTCCAGAATCAAAGGTTATAAAGAAGTCTTAGAAAAAGAGAGGGTATGAACAGTTCCAGGCTTGTCCCAGGACACAGTGGAGAGGATGGTCACAGTTTTTTTTTTCCCCATTTCCCATTCAAACACTCTTCAATTTGTCTCAGTCATAATGAGTTGCCACTAGTTAGAATCCAGCAGGGCTACAGTAATTGTTCTTTGCACAGCTGTGCTATGTGAAAAATCGGAGGGATCCCCACTGCCCCTATCATTCTGTACCTTTTTAGGTTGTTATTTAAGACTACAGGAATCCAGCTGTGTTTTTAAAATGTATTTATATAATAGGAAGAAAAAGATGAAAACCACAGACACCATTAATTAGCAGGAATAGGGGAAAATTGACATTCTGCTCAAGAGCTTTTGAAAGTTTATTATATCCAGATGCAGGCACTCTACCCTCAAAGAACTTCAGGCCTAGGCTGGGTCTGTGTCTGGGTCTGTGTTGATAGTCAGAAAGCAGGGAAGGATCTCATTAGCTGACCTTGGGAAGCTTCACAGTCACCACCCCAAGCTCCATGCTCCTTGCTTTAGTTTTCCATCAAATCTCCAGGCTCTCCCCCACAGCTGACCCCACACTCCAACCAGAGTCCCTCTCCAAGGCTCCCTGCTTTACCTTCTCCTGGCCGTCACCTATGTGCCTCCCTGGTCAACATGCTCTCCTCTCCCACCACCTCTCCACTCATCTTTCAAGCTCAGCTCATCTCACCTATATAACCTTGACTCACCCCTAGCCTGCCCCCCAGCTGGGACTTCTATCATCTGTTACTCCTTGATACTTTATTTTTTTTTAAGACTTTACTATGCAATGTCAGGGTGTAATGTACTCAAAAAACATGCCAACCTTCTCCCATCCTGGCAGGCCTAATTAATGATGGCCCTCTTTTCACTGATCTTTCTCGTAGTGCCAGAATCCTTCCTGAGACAGTGCTCCAGCCAGTCACCTCTAATGAGCTGAAGTTTACAAACGTAAAAGGACACTCTTCTGTTGCAGGTATGTTATCGTCGGCTCTCTGAGGGTGGGAATGATGTTTCTGTTACTTTTGCTGCCCCTGGCCCACCCCTCATGCTTATGTCGGGGGCTAATCTTCATACTGGTGCTCCATTCATATTTAGCTGATCAATCTCCATTCTTTGCTCCTAAGGAATAAGAATGGAAGCTTGGGAAGGCAGACATGGGATAGGGGCTGGTACAGTAGAGAACGCGTAACAGAAGGCAAAGACTCTACTAGTCTTCTTATGAGAGATTCTAATCTCCAAAACAATAGTGCCAACCAAAACAGGGCCTAGAGCTCTGAAGTGTTACTTTAATTACTCATCTATTCCCCTAGAAGATGGATACTTCCTTCCTATAACAGAGCCAACCCAATGAGTAAGATCATAAATTAAAAATTACAACCACAGAGCATAAAGAAAAATTCCACTTCAAAAAACTTGAAAGATCTACATTTTGCAGAATGTTTATCGGGTGGGTTTTTACATTGTCTTCTGGTGTGGATGAGAACTAAACCAGCCAGGGAAACCTTCCTTCCCCTTCCATCTTCCACACTGCATCAGCATGCTTCACTGCCATAGAATTCACTCGGAAATAAGTTGTCAATGTTTCACAGGATAGAAGAGTACAAGTTACCCCAGTGGGAATGGGAAAGGTTCATTAGTTCTGGATAGATGATACAATCCAAACGAACAGTGATCGAGCATTTACCGTGTGGAAGGCTCAGTGGGATCTAAGTAAAACACATAAATGAATTCAATTGAAAAAAAAAAAGGTTATCGTTTCTTCCAGACATTAAACACTACCCTGAGTTTTGACAAGATCTTCTTACATGACTACTGGAGGAAGGTGTGCATGGCACAATGACCTGACTGGAATCACAAGTCCCTTCTATGCCCTCAAGCAAGTACAATCGAGTATTTATAACAGGTCAAGTTCCCATCTAGGTGACGCAGGGATTAAGACACCTCTACCCATTAGAAGCTTTCCACCTATTTGGGGAGATTGCTTTTATTTTTTTATTTTTTTTTTTTTTGAGACAGAGCCTCAAGCTGTCCCCCTGGGCAGAGTGCCGTGGCATCACAGCTCACAGCGACCTCCAACTCCTGGGCTCAAGCGAGTCTCCTGCCTCCGCCTCCCAAGTAGCTGGGACCACAGGCGCCCGCCACAACAACACCCGGCTATTTTTTGGTTGCAGCCGTCATTGTTGTTTGGCGGGTCTGGGCTGGGGACTCGAACCCGCCACCTTAGGTGTACGTGGCTGGCGCCTTAGCCGGTTGAGCTATAGGCGCCGAGCCGGGAGATTGCTTTTAATACAATTTGAAATTAGTATAAAGATAGCTATAGATGTATGTGCGGTGTATACACACGAATGTTTACACATATAATACTTCTTAGTTTCCTCTGCCAGAGAACCTGAAAGCAATAACACCTGAGCCGCAATGCGTAGACCCAATATCCAGAACTTGGTTTCTTTTCTTTTCTTTTCTTTTTTAAAGACAGTCTCTGTCACCTGGATAGAGTACCCTGGCATCTTAGCTTGCTGCAACCTCAAACTCTTGGGCTCAGGTGGTCCTCTTGCCTTAGCCTCCCAAGTTGCTGGGTCTACCCTTGCCCTCATAATGCCCAGTTCATTTTTAGAAGAGACAGGCTGGTCTTGAACTCCTAAGCGCAGGCAACCCACCCACCTCGGCCTCCCAGAGTGCTGGGATTATAGGTGTGAGCCACTGTGCCCAACAGAAACTTGGTTTCTAAACATTATTGTTGACCATAGGAATAAGGAGTCCTCGGGAAAACAGAAAACTCCAAGGCTGAGGTATGAAAGAGCGAGATAAGCCTGGTGCATTTTGTTTTGCCAGAGAGGAAGCAAGTGCTCAAGAAAGAGCATGTGAAAAAGGTGAAGAGCCATCTTGAAGTGGGCTCACTTGATTTGGTCCCACTGGCCACATCAAGGACAATGTGAGCATAAAAATAAATAATGATGGATCCTGGAAGAAGAAAAGGATATTAATGGAAAAACTGGTGAAATTCAATGGTCTGGAGATGAGTAAATAATGTTCCAACATTAACTTGCTAGTTATAGTAACTCTTCTGTGGTCACACAAAATGTTAACATTAGAGGAAATTGGGTGACAGAAACATGAGAAATTTGTACTATTTGTGAAATTTTTCTGTAGATATAAATTTGTTCCAAGATAAAGGAAAAAGATAATAATGCTTATACCTATTGTATCCATGAGTCTATGCTGATATACATGTATACACACATACACACATACAGAGTATACACATTTTAAGAGAGGAAAAAACTTCATTAAAACTATACTACTTGGCTGGGTGCAGTGGCTCATGCCTGTAATCCTACTGCTCTAGAAGGCTGAGGCAGGAGGATCGTGTGAGCTCAGGAGTTTGAGACCCTATCTCTACTAAAAATAGGAAAATTAGCTGGGTGTTGTGGTAGACATCTGTAGTTCCAGCCACTGGGAAGGCTGAAGCAGGAGGATCACTTGAACCCAGGAGTTTGAGGTTGATGTGAGCTAGGTTGATAAAGAGCTAGGCACTTTATCAGGGTGATGAAATAAGACTCTATTTCAAATTTAAAAAAGTTTAATACTCAAAAATGTACTAACCAAAAAAGATGAATACAAGTCACCTTTGAGTACCTCTTATAATTGTAGAAGTCAAACATGACTTGAGTACTAAAATTTTAATACAGTTTTTTTTCTTTTCTTTCTTTCTTTTTTTTTTTGAGACAGAATCTTATTATGTCACCCTTGGTAGAGTGCCATGGTGTCACAGCTCACAGCAACCTGAAATTCTTGGGCTTAAGCGATTCTATTGCCTCAGCCTCCCAAGTAGCTGGGACTACAGGCACCTGCTACAACGCCTGGCTATTTTTTTGTTGTTGTTGCAATTGTCATTGTTGTTTAGCAGGCCTGGGCTGGGTTTGAACCCACCAGCCCTGGTATATGTGGCTAGTGCCCTAACCACTGACTCTACAGGCGCTGAGCCAGTTTTTTCCTTTCTTAAAATATGTACACATTTTTCTGGCATCGTGTGTGTATGTGTGTGTGTATGGTATATATGAAGTGCAAACTTTTGCTTTTTTATTTCTTTTTGAGACAAAGCCTCAAGCTGTCACCCTAGGTAGAGTACCCGTGGCATCACAGCTCACAGCAACCTCCAACTCCTGGGCTTAAGCAATTCTCTTGCCTCAGCTTCCCAGGTAGCTAGGACTACAGGCATCTGCCACAACGCCTGGCTATTTTTTTTGGTTGCAGCTGTCATTGTTGTCTTTCGGCGGGCCCAGGCTGGATTTGAACCCGCCAGCTCAGGTGTATGTGGCTGGCGCCTTAGCTGCTTGAGCCATAGGTGCCAAGGCAAAAGCTTTTTCTTAAAGTAGAAAGCCAAGTAATAAAGGCAGAAGAGTCTGGGTGCAGTGGCTTATGCCTGTAATCCCTAGCACTCTGGGAGGCTGAGGCGGGTGGATTATTAGAGCTCATGGGTTCAAGCCCAGCCTGAAGAAGAGCAAGATCCTGTCTCTACTAAAAATACAAAAAACTGAGGCAAGAGGATTGCTTGAGCCCCAGAGTTGAAGGTTGCTGTGAGCTATGATGACGCCATGGCACTCTATCCAGGGTGACAGCTTGAGACTCTGTCTCAAAATACAAACAAACAAACAAACAAACAAAAGAAAAATATTAAAGGCAGAAGAAATGATGGAGTTAGAAAAATCACATTTGCAACCATTTTATTTTTATTTATTTATTTATTTATTTTTTGGAGACAGAGTCTTACTTTGTCACCCTGGGTAGAGTGCCCTAGCGTCATAGCTCACAGCAACCTTAAACTCTTGGGCTTAAGCAATTCTCCTGCCTCAGCTTCCCAAGTAGCTGGGACTAAAGGCACCTGCCACAATGACTAGCTACTTTTTTAGAGACAGGGTGTCACTCTGGCTTAGGCTGGTTTCTAACCTGAAAGCCCAGGGCAATCCACCTGCCTCAGCCTCCGAGAGTGCTAGGATTACAGGCATGAGCCACTGCACCTGGCTTGTAACCATTTTCGTAATAAATGATTCAAGCAAGAATCATTAATAGGTGGGAAAACAACTAAATAAAAGATAAGGAAAAGGCTATTGTGCAGTTGTGAGGTTTTTACCAATATTCACTAACTACTTACTAATAAACAGAGATACCTGGTAGAGACTACATCAAAACCAAATAACAAAAATGAACATCACCTGTTACTGGACCAACTGACATTTTGTGCCTCCTGATATGAATTACTAAGAACACAGCACCACTTCTATATACAAATTGTACATAGGAAACATCAGAGAGACTCAAAATGAGGGACATTCCACAGAGTAATTGGACAATACTTTTCAAAATTTCAAGGTCATGATCGACAAAGTAAGACTGAGCTATTCTGCACTGAAAGAGGCCAAGGAGATATGATGAATAAATGCAACCTGTGATCTATTGAAAAATATGATTAGGACAACAGGTGAAAGAGAATGGAATCTATGGATTAAATGGTAATAGTGGCATCAGTGTTAATTTCCCGATTCTGATGGCTGTACTAGGATTTTTTAGACTATGTCCTTGTTTCTAGGAAATATACTCTGAAGTATTAAGGGTTAGTGGGGCATTTTGTCTGCAACTTGAGAACTCAAATAGTTCCGGAAAAAAGTGCACACGTGCACATACACATGTGAGTGTGACATGTCAGTGTGTGCGTGGGAGAGAGGGAAAGAGAACTGCTAACTGAGGGACCTGGGTGAAGGATGGACAGGGTATTATCCAACACCTGTAATTCTCCTGTAAATCTGAAGTGAATGGAAAATAAACAAATATAATTAGTTCACAGAGAGACTTTAGGCTTGATGAAGCTGAGAAAGGTGGGGGCTCTATTTTAACAAAAGTTATTAGAAGGAACTCAGAACAATGGGCAGAAATGGAGTCACCAGTAACTTCTGCCACTGAGAATACCACAGAATGGAGTGAAGAAAGGGCCGTGTAGAAATCTCTTCTTCAAGAGTCAGCCAAAAGAAATCTCTATATTCCCAAGAGTAGGAGATAGACTATCTTCCTCCTTGAACATAAATACAAATTGAGACAGCCATTTCAGACATGTAAGGATGGCTGAGCCCAGCCTGCTGAACAGGTGGCACAGAGACACCGTGCTTGCTGCCTCCTCCCTGGCTCTGCAGTTCTCCACCTGCCACTTGGCTTTTGGCTGGGGCTGGGGCTGGGGCTGCCAGAATGTTTCCTAGGCAGGTAGGAGGCTGAGAAGATGAGAGGGTGCACCCCATGCCAAACCAAACAGAGAGCTGGTGACACTGCTAGGGCTGTCCACCCACACAGGAGTCCTGAACTAGATGAGAGGGAGGGGCAGGGAGGGTAGGCACGGTCCTGAGCACCACTCACTTACTGCATGCCAAGGGCCAATGTGTCGCCATGTTTCATCCTCACTACAAAGCCTGTGAGGTGGGCATTATTACTCTCATTGTGGGAAGGATAAAACAAACTTAGAGAGGCTGAATAACGTGCTCAAGTTCTGGGCCATTAAGCGCAAAGTTTCACATCCAGGTCTGCCTGGCATTGGCCCCACACTCTTTCCACTACACCGACTTGGGTCTCTGTCATCTTGGAGCCTGCGAATGGTCTCAGATTTTCCTCCCTTGCAGATTTCTGAGTCAGAGCAAGAGTAGTAAATTGCACAAAATCAGTTCCTACCTTACTTTCTTCCCCAGCCTCAGGATTTTTTGACTGAAGGGAGAAAAGGGATTCCTAGAACTCCTTGAAATTACACTCAACACTTGTGGGTATAGGTGGATTTTAATTTTTTTTTTTTTTTTTTTGAGACGGAGAGTTTGTTCTGGGTAGAGTGCAGTGGCGTCATTATAGCTCACAGCAACCTCAAACTCTTGGGCTCAAGCAGTCCTCTAGCCTCAGCCCCCTGAGTAGCTGAGACTATAGATACCCACCACAACGCCCAGCTAGCTTTTCTATTTTTAGTGGCGATGGGTCTCACTCTTGCTTAGGCTGGTCTTGAACCCCTGCGCTCAAGCAATTCACCTGCCTCAGCCTCCCAGAATGCTATGATTACAGAGTGAGTCACCATCTGGTCAAATTTTTTTTTTTCTTGACAAGACTTTCTATGGCCTTCATTAGGTTCTTAAAAGGATTCATGTCTTTTAAAAGGTTAACAACTACAGTTGTAGACTTTATTTTGTCTCATTCTCTCTTTTGACAGATGAGGAAATAGAGTGCTTCAACTCTATTTTCTTGTTCAAACTTTTGCTGTTTATTCTGGAGCAACAGCAGCACAACCTTGACAGTTCTCTGAGTAGCTTCTCCTATTTCCCTAGTGCTGTGGAAACATCCTAGGGGGCCAAACAGCTGGGTGAGTGGCCAGCACTACATTTTTCATGGAGAAATGGAGAGTCCTTAAGGAAGGGAGGTCTGGCTCTTTGCCCAAAGTGTCATGAACAATTAACATACTTTGTACAAAGCAAGGCCACGTGAAAAGACTGGATACCAAAATTACATGTATGATAATTCAGAAAAGTGACTCTTTAGAATAGGTAGATTTTTTTTTTTTTGAGATAGAGTCTCACTTTGTCACCCCTGATAGAGTTCCGTGGCATCATAACTCACAGCAACCTCAAACTCTTGAGCTCAAGTGATTCTCTTGCCTCAGCCTGACTACAGGCACCCGCCATAATATCCTGCTATTTTTTAGAGACAGAGTCTCACTCTTGATCCAGCTGATCTCGAACCCATGAGTTCAAGCAATCCACATGCCTTGGCCTCCCAGAGTGCTAGGATTACAGGCATGAACCACTATGCCCAGCCTACACTAGGTAGATTTTGGGAAAGGATCCGGTGTTAAATTCCTGGGAGGAAACTTTCGAAATGCAGAAGACAGGGTGTTCCTGAAGGACTGAGCAGTGATAGTAACCACTGATATTCTGTGTACCGTCTGACTAGCAGTGGGTAGAGAGGAGGGGGACAAGTGGGCCTGTACAAGGCAAATTCTTTTGCATGGGAGGGGTAGGGCTTGTATTCAATAATGTAGAAGCTATTATGTAAGTTCATTTTCTGGGATAAAAAAAAGTTTTTTTTGGAGACAGGGTCTTGCTCTGTCTTGTAGGGTAGCACCACCATGGCTCACTGCAATTTGAAACTCTTAGGCTCTTCCTGCCTCAGCCTCCCCAGCAGCTGGGACTACAGGTACCCATCACCAGGCCCAGCTAAGTTTTCTAATTTTCGTAGCGATGGGAGCTCACTCTTGCTCAGGGCTTGAACTCCTGGCCTCAAGCAATCCTCCCATTTTGGCCTCCCAAAGTGCTAGGATTTCAGGTGTGAGCCATCCTACCTGGCCCATTTTCTGGGATTTTAATGTGAAGTACTTTGTAACTGGGCATAAAATGCACAGAAGCAGTCTATAAAATCAAATAGGTGAGTAACCATGTAGTGTTTCTTTTTTTTTTTTTTTTAATTTTTTTTATTTCTTTTTTTTTTTTTTTGAGACAGAGCCTCA
>NW_003852561.1:3010142-3014116 GCF_000181295.1 Otolemur garnettii
CCGAGCCAAGTCATAATCTTTAGAATTGAATTCTGCTGAAAAATTACAAAAGAATGCGGGGCACAGTGGCTCACACCTGTAATCCTAGCACATTGTTGTGTTTCGGGCCCGGGCTGGGGATTCGAACCCGCCACCTTAGGTGTATGTGGCTGGCGCCTTAGCCGCTTGAGCCACAGGCGCCGAGCCATGTAGTGTTTCTAATTGAAACATTCTCTTAATATTTTGGTTTACTCCTGAAATATAATGGGAACAAGAATCTGTTAAATGGCATTAAACAGATTTTAATGGCATTAAAACAATAACAAAAACCTGGGCAATCAGGACCTAAATGCTTTCCCAGAGAACTCCCCTCAAGAACTTCCTCACACCCGCTGTTGTTCTTCCCTGTGGGCCACTTTCTGGTCCCTCCTAACTGTGTTCTTTAGGCTTTGTGGCCTCCTCCTCCCAGAGTCCAACCCAGCCTGTCTCCAGTCCACTTGGCCTGCTCCAGAAACCTGAGCAGAAACCTTTCCAAATCTGCCCTCCAATATGAATGGGCCTTCAACAGGTACTTTAGACAAAGACTGAAGAACAAGGAAGGGTCTTCTTCTTCACTAATACCTCCTCACAAAAACAATGGGCACTAAACCGTGAACACACTCTTTGGGTGTGAAGAGACTTGGCTATAATTGGCTGCTTTATAAAAACCTGTGGAAGCTGGGAGTTTGTGAAAAGCATATACTATATTAAATGGATGACCCATAAAATGAAATAAGAATCTGTGAGTCCATACTGATATAAACCAACAAATGAGGGAGAAGAATAAAATTTCCTTACAGTGGAATTCCGATTAATGAATGTAGAAGAAATGATGGAAACAGACAACATTTGGCAAACACTACAGAAATAACTGCTTCAGGCAGAAATCATCAAGGGATGCTAAATGAGTGGGCAAAAGTATATGAGCAACAGGATGTTTACACAGTCTGAAAGTATCGGTCCACAAGATACTGATTAATTAAAAAAAAAGATACTGATTAATTGCAAAGAGAAAAATAGTAACTTCTAGGGGAGGAAGCTGGCAGACACCACCTTAAGCAAGTAATCAAAGTTATCAGCATCAATGGGACAAATTGACATGATGTGGTTCCTGACTCAATGCACTGAGAAGGATACAGTGTCACTTTTATGGTATTATCACCAAAAAATGAACTTAACCAAGAAAAAATGAATCAAAATTGAGGGTTCAAAATAGCTGGCTTGGTGCCTGTAGCTCAGCAGCTGGGGTGCCAGCCACATACACCAGAGCTGGCAGGTTCAAAGCCAGCCCAGGCCTGCTGAACAACAATCACAACTATAACCAAAAAAATAGTCGGGCATTATGGCAGGTGCCTGTAGTCCTAGCTACTTGGGAGGCTGAGACAAAAGAATCACTTAAGCCCAAGGTCTGGAGGTTGTTGTGAGCTGTGACACCACCGCACTCTACTGGGCAACATAGTGAAACCCTTGTCTCAAAAAAAAAAAAAAAAAGCTGGTCAACATTCTTTAAAAGTATTGAGGTTGCTGGGCATAGTGGCTCATGTCTGTAATCCCAGCACTTTGGGAGGCTGAGGCAGGAGGATCACCTGAAGCCAGGAGTTTGAGACCTTCCTGGGCAACACAGAAAAACCCTATCTATAAAAATAATAATAATTTTTTTAATTAGCCAGGTGGTGTGGTGGTATACAGCTCCAGTCCTAGCTACTTAGGAGGCTTAGGAAGGAGGATTGGTTGAGATCAGGAGTTTGAGGCTATGATGAAGTATGATTGTGCTACTATATTCAAACAAAGACCCTATCTCTCAAAAAAAAAAAATCTTACTGGGTGCAGTGGTTCATGTCTGTAATCCTAGCACTCTGGGAGGCTGAGGCAGGCCTGTGCTCGCAGGTTCAAGACCAACCTGAGCAAGTGCGAGACCCTACCTCTAAAAAATAGCCAGGCCTTGTGGCAGGTGCCCATAGCCCCAGTTACTCGGGAGGCTGAGACAAGGGAATCGCTGGAGCCCCCGAGTTTGAGCTTGCTGTGAGCTATAACGCCACTGCACTCTACCAAGGGAAACAAAGTAAGACTCTGTCTCAAAAAAAAAAAAAAAAAATCTCAACGTCATGAAAGACAAAGGAAAGATGAGGAACACATCCTTTAATTCAGGATTAAAGGAGAACAAAGGTCAGATATCTAAATACATGATTATCACGGAGGACATAAAGAGACAATATTACCTTCCTGATTTTGACAACTGTGGTTCCATAAGATGTTAACATTCTCTGTGGAAGGGTATATGAAAATTTCTTGTCTAACTTTTGCAACAGTTTTGTAAACCTAAATTATTTCAAAAGGAAAAGATAAACTACACTTGAAAACATGTATACTAGAGATTAGGCTTTCTCACAATACCCAGAGCCTGACATAAAGCTTTGTGGGCTGACATATGGACTCAGCACCCCACATAGGACGGGGATGCTGGTATCTACAAGGGATCTTATTAGAATCAAACTCAGGCCTCTGAGATTCACAGAATGATAACAATCAAAAGACATAAAAATATCTACAATGGATTTCCGGGGAGGGTCACAGGCATGGCAAGTCTCCCTTTACCCTCTGGAAAGAGCTGTGCCCTCCTAAGACCTAATCATGACCAGAGGGACAAGAAATGCAGGCAGAAAACAGCAAGACGTTCATCACTCACTTGTCCTGGGACTCAATATACACGTAGAGATGAGGCTCAAAACACTTGGAAACAATGCCATGAAATGGATTGTCCGGGGCTTTAGGCTTCTTTGGCTGTGAAGAAAAAGAAAAGAAAAAGGAAACCCTATACTTGAGCAATCTTCGCAAATTTCAAAGCAATTTCAAAAAAGACCTTACTTCAAAGTTCATTCTCAGCAGCTGCTAGATAAGAGAGCACTCAGTGTAACTGAAGTGGGACTAAGTCCTATGTCACGATTCATCCCTGCCCAGGAGCAAGAAGCCTGCTTCGTTAGCAATGCTTACTTGGTCTGGGTGGGGAAAGATTTACTGCCACTTTGATAACACACGCATTTTCAATTTAAATCCCAGCTAATAATAGCACCTGATATTTGTATGGTTCTTTAGAGTTTATAAGTGCTTTCACACAATCTAATTTTGACAGCCTCCATTTACTGATTGTTATTATGGGTAAGCACTTTGATACCAAGTAACACGTCATCTGCTCCTCATAGAAATCCAATTATTACTACTATTTTATGCCTCGAGAAATGGAGACTCAGAGGCTTCTATAACCGTAGTGCGCTCAAAGGCATAAGCAGAAGCTTTCTATTACTCAAACTACACTCTACTACATCCTTATTTTCCTGCAATGGTTGCAAGACTTTAGGATTTTATCAATAAATAAATGTAAAAAAAGAAGGGTGGGGAACCAATACAGGGTTGCTAACTATTTATTTTGCTAATTTCTATTCTTACCAGAAGTTCCAAAAAAATTATTTTATACCTCCAAATTTTAGAAGGCTAAAATAGCAGCATCAAGGCAGTCTTTTCTGAGATAGGATCGCTGATAACCTTGTAACAGATGTAGAGACGCATATAGACACATAAGACCATATTGTCTTTATTTTTTGCCTTATACCACTAAAACACCAGCCCAGCACTGGTCCCCAGAATGTTATACTTGGAAACCATTAATATATATAGTTTGTTGGGCAGGCATATTAAAACCTATATTTGCCACTTAATTCTTTTCAGACATCTAAAAAATGGGCAAGGATCTTCCTACATAGCATTCTCCACTCCTAAAAAATGTCAATTCTGTTTATTGTCAAAGGTCCACAAAATGACCCTGAGCCAAAGATACCCCATGAGGGTTGATACCAGAGAAAAATCTGGGTATAAACTGTCACCCGGGTGGGAAAGGAGTAGGGCACTGGCCCCATATGTCAGAGGTGGCAGGTTCAAACCCAGCCCCTGGCCAAAAACTG
>NW_003852561.1:3015093-3020631 GCF_000181295.1 Otolemur garnettii
AATGATCATCAGGATATGTTGGCACCTGTTGCCTAATGGTTAGGGCACTGGCCACATACACAGAGGCTGGAGGGTTCGAGCCTAGCCTGGTACTGCCAAACAACAATGACAACTGCAACAAAAAATAGCCAGGCGTTGTGGCGGGTGCCTGTAATCCCAGCTACCTGGGAGTCTGAGGCAACAGAATCGCTTAAGCCCAAGAGTTGGAGGTTGCTGTGAGCTGTGATGCCATAGCACTCTACCAAGGGTGACACAGTGAGCCTCTGTCTCAAAACCAAAAAATAAAATAAAATGAAATAAAAATTAACATGTTAAAAAAAATCACCATGTGTATTTTGTGTTCAGCTTTATTAACTCACTAATTTACATGTACTTTCCCAACTATTGATGACAATATTCTACCACTTTATTATGACTACATTAAGAGATTTAAACTTTATATTGTATTGATGTAAATTTTCTGATTTCAATTTGTGGTAAGTGAATGTCCTTAGGAAACACACTCTTTTAGGAAAGCGCATATGCCTACGATTTACAAGTTGTTTTGGAAGTGGTGGGAGGCACAGGGAGGAAACAATCAAGCAGTGCAGCAACATGCCAACAGTTACTGGATCCAGGGGAAAGGTATTGGGAGTTCCTTGTAATAGTCTTACCACTCTTCTCTACATTTGACATTATTTCTTAAAAAGGAAAGAACAACAATAAAAAGTTTTGGGGAATGGGTGCCAGTGGCCTGCCAGGACATCCCAGAGATAGCAAAAGAGTACTCTACAACAAGGGCACATCACTAACACTGCGTGGCCCAGAGGACGACACTCTAAAACACAGACACCAAACTGGAGTAAAGCAGGAGTTTGGATTGACTTCCTTGGATCCGTTTCCTTGTTTAATTTTGGTTTGGGCCAGTCACCTTGTCACCCTGGGTAGAGTGCCGTGGCGTCATAGCTCACAGCAACTTCAAACTCTTGGGCGCAAGCAATTCACCTGCCTCAGCCTCTTGGGAAGCTGGGATTATATGCACCTGCCATAGTTATCTGGCTAATTTTTCTATTTTCAGTAGAGACAGGGTCTCACTCTTGCTCAGGCTGATCTCGAACTCCTAAGATCAAAGGATCCTCCTGCCTCTGCCTCCCAGAGTGCCAGGATTGTAGGCGTCAGCCACCGCACCTGGCCTAATTTCCTGGTTTTGATAATGTACTATAGTCATGTTAGCTGTCACCCGTGGGGAAAGCTGGCAGATGGGTGCCCTATACTTCTCTGTAATGTGTTTGCAATTTAGGAGTCTATGATTGCTTCAAAATATTAGGCTCTCTGCTTTTAAGGACCAACTTTCTATTGCACAGAGGAGGCAGACTTATAAGCAAAAATGGGCTTTGAAATGTGTGTGGTTTTGTTTAGTGTTCCCACAAGAGTAAATGGTAAAATTTTTCTCAAAAAAAAAAAAATAAATAAATAAAGTGGTTCAAAGGAGGAGCCCTGCATGTGAAGAAGTTTTAGGAATATCTTAATCTATTTATTTTGCTTATCATTTCCTTATGTATGCACAAAAGTGATACATGATTAAAAAAAAATCTATGTCCAGCTCGGTGCCTGTAGCTCAGTGGGTAGAGCACTGGCCATCTACAACGAGGTTGGCAGGTTCAAGCCTGGCCCAGGCCTGTTAAACAACAATGACAACTGCAACACAACAATAAAAAAAAATAGTTAGGCATTGTGGCAGACACTTATAGTCTCAGCTACTTGGGAGGCTGAGGCAAGAGCTGTGAGCTGTGATGCCACAGCACTCTACCAAGGGTGATATAGTGAGACTCTGTCTCAAAAAAAAAAAAAGTATGTCTCTATAAGTCTGAAGAGCTCGTTCAGATTCTAAGTGATCAAAGATGGCTACATGATACTCCCACAAACTCATCGCTACCAGTCTGCCACAGGTAGGGCCTGACCAGACAGCGGCATCCCACCCTGCCCCTGCCCACGAAGGTGCTTTTCTGCAGTGAGAAGGGACACTGGACCCTGTCACCAGGGCACCCAGCTCCTCTTGCGGCACTTGTAATGTGAGAAGCAGCAAGACGGGAACAATGGAAGGGTTTGCTGAATGAAGTTCCCTTTTTTCTCTGTCCCCCCACCCGCAACCAAGCAGGGCTGCCTCTTGCCTCTGTCTGCTTGGTGAATGTGCTCATGTTTAGATAGGAGGTGCTGGAATTTCAGCTCAAACTTGGTGTCTCCCTTTGCACTATCTGGCTCCCCAAAGGGTTGATTCTCAGCTTAGAAACTATACTAAGTCATTTAGCAGTAGCACTCGGGCTGGATTTCTGCGTGTGTGAATTCTGTCCAAAAGCTGCAGCTGTTTAAGCTATTTCCTCCTGCAGTTTGATGGACTAATAAAAGGTTACTGCTGTCACAGTAAGGAGGTCTGCAGCTGGTCCCATTTCCTTTTATTACTATCCAATGTAAACAGATTAAATCTAACTGCTCGGATCACCAGAAGGGTGCATTTTTAAACCAGAAATTCTTTATTTCTTCTCTTTCTTTTACACTTGGAGCACCCTCAGTCCCCTTTCAGATGTCATTTTTTATCACTGGGAATATGTTGGCAACTGATTGTTTAGGCCCGCTTGTAAATTATTAAATAAATGCCTCTTTCAAGCTCACTCTCCCTTTTCAACAGCCAGGGGTAAATTGCAGTAGTGAGCAGGGAGTGACCTGTACCTTAAGGGCCAACTGCCTACTGGATACAGTAAGGCAATGGGGTGGGTGACCCAGGGACAGTAGGGCCTTCCCTCTACCCTCTGGCTGAGTTCACCACTAACATCTGCAATCCCTCCCCAGGACTCCACAGGGCTCCCGTCTTCCTGTGCACCCAGCTCCTGGAGCCATGAGGCTGCTGGGAAGAGGGAGATCCTGGTGCTCCCACCTAATTGGCCACAGGCAAGACAAGTGCCAGAGAAATAGTGGGAGGTCAGGGATGGCATTAGTCACTGGTGTATAAATTCTATTACTAATGAGTAACAGCCTGTGAAATTGAGGGTGGATCATCTAGGGGGTATTAGTTTTGTTTAGATTTTTTTGTTAAATAGACACAAAACCCCTGATTCAAAAGAAAGTCCACAATACAAAGTGACTCAAAATATAACCGTTCTTATTGCAGGGACCTAGGTCCCTGGTTTCCTCCAACTCCCCACAGTGACATCTGAGGGGGCACCAAGGAACACAGTTTGAAAGCCTTTAGCCCCCTCTAAAGATAAAGAAACTAGGGGAGTCTAGAGAGTGTAAATAACCTATGTAAGGCCATGTGGTCAGTTAAGGGCAGACCAGAGTCCAGCATTTTCACCACCACATGACTCTGCTTTACCCCATGTATTTACTGGATGTCAGTGTTCTGTGTTCTTAGAATGAGCGGGGATTGGTCCTTACAATAGCAATTTCAAGCTTCCATGCTGGGCAAAAGTTGCAAGAGAAAGAAAAATCCCATTTTTACCTAGCAAAACTGATTTCTTAGGTATGAAAGACCCCATTAACAAAGCCTAATTTAATAACATCCAGAGATACTAGTTAAAGGGACAACTTTTCATGGCAGCACTAAAAGCATCTGAGAGTTTAACTGAACAGTTCTGAACATGACAATAGCAGCCTCTAGCATTGGGGAGACCTGGGAGCCATGCCAACCATACTACTGCACAAAGCAGGCTTCCAGGGTACAGGTGACCCGGTGTGGGTGGAGGACATACCAGAACAATTAGCTCTCCATCCAGATTCCTCTTTCTACTGAGTCCTAGCTCCTAAAATGTGGGAGTTGCATTTATTTAGTTAGAAGAAATCTTCTGTTTTCTCATACAATAGCTTTGACTCAACCCCCTCTAATGCTGTACATCTCTGGGATAGCCTCTCAGTCTTATTCATTCACTTCTATTCCCAAGATTCATTTCTCTGTCCTCTACTCCTTAATGAGACATGAAGGTGTTTTTAAAAAGAGCACTGAGAAAGGAATTCTAGTTTCTGACCACTAGACTTGGCTTTCAGTCTTAGCTCCTCCACTTCCAAACTATGCAACCGTAGGCCAATCACTTAACCTTGAGCTGCAGTTTCATCACCTATAAAATGAGAGGCAAGCATTGTGAAGACAAAATGAAATAAAGCATGTAAAAGACTTTTAAATTACAAAGTTCTATAAAAATGTAAGGTATCCATTTTATTACCACCATTTAATCAATGGACCAGACACATTTTACTGCATCACTTCAGAACTGCTCCTGGAACTTCTGCTCTCTTAGCTCCTGCCAGGATTGCACACCCACCCTCACCGCACTAGGAGCACAGGCCGAGCTGCAAAGTGCGTGGCTATGCATTTCCCAGCCTCCCCTTTGGTGGTGTCTGGAGCAAAATAATACCAGAAAAGAATCCGCTAGCAGCCAAGGGTAGAAAATTAAAAAGAAGGATCACTAATCCAGAAAGGAAAAGTCCTGATTTATTGCTCTAACCTCTCTTGTCATAAAATGGCAGTGAAACAAAAACACCATTCTGTAGGATAAAGGGAGAGGAAATTTAGAGCTGGACAGAAAAATCCAAAGGAAATTAAAGTGCTAGTGTGTTCTGAAAAGTAACTCTCCAAACATGCCATTGGTCACCTTGATATTTCCAGACCTCCCCAATGGCTTCCAGACCTAGAGTGCTCAGCTTACACAGCGTGGAGGCCTCGGCTAGCGGATGGTGCTGCAAGCTTCCCCGGGATCTCTCAGCCTCTCACATCATCATTGTGTCAGATGAGAGTACAACTGAAAGCTAAGCTGACAAGTTCAGGACATGATGAATGAGGCTGGGCAGAACTCTGCTGCCTGCCGCACAGGCTAATTAAGCTTGTGCGAGCTGCTCAGTCCTGGTGGTGAGGCTCTTCAGGGGCGGGATGCGGGGCAGGAAAGGCTGCCCTTTCACTCAGTTCTCTAAATACACTTTCAGATAAAGCCCTTCTGTAAAGACCACCAAAGGTGTAATCTCTGAATGTGGTCAACAGCCAGAGGATCAGATCTGGGGCAAGCTGACCCATTTTCAGAAACAGTCTTCAGATAGGTTACCCGTGGTAATGCAGACTCACTTGATCTAAATCTCCTTTCTCTGTTGCCAGCTCCTCCATCTCTGGTGTTGGCTCATCTTCCAGGAAGGGATTGGTAGATGGGGGTGGAGACTCGAGTTTCTTCTGTTAAGTAGATATGAGAAAGAGGTATTTTTAAGCATACTGATTAGTATTCCCCATTGATCTACTTTTTCCAAGTCTCTTCAACAGGTAGGTCACAGAATCTAATAGTTGACTCTGAGACAACATGGACCATATTCTTACCTGCAGGTTTTCACATTGTTCTTCCACCTTCCTGAAGCCTTATTACCCATGCCACCCCAATTCTAACCTGCTTAAACCCCACTCATCCTTCAGACCTCAGATGAGAAGCCCCGTCTGCTTGGAAAATTTCCCTATCTGTCAGGTTTAGGTTAGATGCTGCTGCCACATGCTATAAATCTCCTTCCCAGGCATTAAAGTTTTACAATTGG
>NW_003852561.1:3021126-3021624 GCF_000181295.1 Otolemur garnettii
AAAAAAAAAAAAATAAATAAATAAATAAACAACTAAATAAATAAAATGTAAAATAAATAAAAACATGAAATACAGGGTTTGCAAAAGTCACCATACATAGGGAAAATGGGAAATTGTAGCTAAAACGTACCTTTATTTACAAAATACTCTCTACTTGTTGGCCACCTTTTTGTAGCTAAGTAGAGTGTCAATTTCTAAATATACTTGTGACATTTTAGCCAGTACTAGGAGAGCAACCTGAACTAAAGCCTCAGTGGAGAGGGACAGCAGATGGACTAAACAGCCAATGACTTCACCCCGTGCCAGGAAGACACCACGTGTTATCTGAAGATGCTACAAACAAAACACAAACCCCACACCTGTGTCCAATGTTGGCTTTAAGACAATTCTATGTACACTCATTTAAACTACTTAATTCTTGCCCACAACACTTGCGTGCTACTTAGGTAAATAAATACAGCCTTGCGAGGAAGCCAGGTCATGATGGCGTGTGATATC
>NW_003852561.1:3022254-3036357 GCF_000181295.1 Otolemur garnettii
ACAACGCCTGGCTATTTTTTTGTTGTTGTTGCAGTTGTCATTGTTGTTTAGCTGGTCCGGGCTGGGTTCAAACTTGCCTGCCTTGGTGTATGTGGCTGGCGCCCTAACCACTGAGCCATGGACGCTGAGCTGTGAGCTTCAGTAAGTGGAAGCTTTCAGCAGTATTTAATAGGAGTGAGCAACTGAGTTAAGCAGAACTGCTGTGCTCCTCTTAATGAAGAAACTCTCAGAAGGGAAAGAAGTGGGAGCACAAGGCTAAATGTCTTATAAAAAGAATTCCTTTTAATCATAAGATCCTATCCCTATCATTTTGTCTCTTTGGTTTCTCTCTAGAAAATGAAAGCAATGGGCCCATCAAGTGACAAGTTCAAGAACATACTGAGCCACTTCCTTCTTCCCTAGTCTACAACTACAGAGCTCAAAGTATGGCACATACTACCTGCCACCCTGTTGGTAATATGTTACACAGCCCTCATGTGTGGACACAAATTCCTGCTACTTAGAGGGCTGCTCAGGTTAATTTGCTGTAATATAAAAGAACAGGTCTTTGCAGAGAGCCATCTCAGCACAAGGCAGCCTTCTGTGCAAGAGCCCTGTTGTCAGAGCCAACCAGAGCACGCTTCTCAGTCCTGCTTTGCAGCTGTTGTAGACCATAGAGAATTACAAGTTTGGGTTTAGAGTTTTAATAGCCCAAATAGCACATTTCATGAACTCTGGGGCTGCTAAATAAAATTAAAAAATTACCAAGAAGGGAAGGTTTTCCACTTTTAAAAGACTTCTTTTTTTTTTTTTTTTCTTTGCTATGTTGACAGTTGATTTCGAGTCCATACAGGAAGGCAAAATTCTTCATATAGCCAGTTAATTCCTACTGATTAAATCACATGGGATTTCCAGCACCTTCCAAACAGGACAAGCGAGCTGTCTGATTCACTGTTTGGAAGGCAGAGTCTGGCTTTAGTCAGCAGCATGTCCACATCTGAGTCTGCCTGCACAAATCCCTTTCGGAGGCCCTCACAGGACATGTCAAATTATCAAAGAAGGAGCTCTGAAATTTAAGACTAACTTTCTTCCTCTCCCTGGAGGAGAAAACTTTCAGTTATGAGATGAAAGCTCTGCATTTCTCATTCCATAAATGCTTTTCTCCAACCCCATTCCTAACTTGTCCTTAAGAGACGGCCGGGGGGCTTTAGCTGATAGTCAAGATTGTTAGCACAGGGCTACGCACACCTGGTGTTTACCATCACTGGGACCACTCTCTCTTGCTACCACTATGTTCATATCTTATTTTGTGACAGTTATGTATAGGTTCCTTTCTCCTACTAGACCTGCTTAAAACAAGCACCTGTTTTATTGATTTATTTATTTATTTTTGCAGTTTTTGGCCGGGGCTGGGTTTAAACCCGCCACCTCTGGCATATGAGGCCATCGCCCTACTCCTTGAGCCACAGGTGCCACCCAAGCACCTGTTATTAAATTTCTCATCTAAGGCCCTACACAAAGAGGAAGGAGAAAACTACTTGTGAGTAAATCCTGATCAGATGAGAAGCCTTTAGAAAAATGTCCTTCAGAAACATGACTAACACTTTCTTATTTTCTGTAAGCAAAACAAAAAGCCTGTGTATTTCTTGCCTGCTTGTAAGAAAGTCTCAAAAATAGATCCAAAACTATTAAACAGTGGCTACCTCTGAGAATTTGGAGAAGTTGAGAAAGAAGAGATCTTTTTTTAAAAAAATATATTATTTTGTTTGAAGTTTTAACTAACATGTATTGTTCTTTCTTTGGAGGCGGGTATAAAGGATATTTATCTCAAGAGGTAAGATAACTTATAAATAACTCATACGGTATTTTTAAAGCCCTTAACACTTTTTATTTTTTAGAGACAAGAGTCTCACTTTCTTGCCCTGGGTAGAGTGCTGTGCTGTCACAACTCACAGCAACCTCCAACTCTTGGGCTCAAGCGATTCTCTTGCCTCAGCCTCCCAAGTAGCTGGGACTATAGGTACCTGCCACAACGCCCAGCTATTTTTGGTTTTAATTGTCATTGTTGTTTGGCAGGCCCAGGCTGGGTTCGGACCCGCCAGCTCCAGTGTAGGTGGCTGGTGCCCTAGCCGCTGAGCTACAGGTGCCAAGCCTAAAGCCCTTAACATTTTTAAGTCCTGATGTAATTCATGTCACATAAAATTCACCATTTTTAATTGATTTATAATCTCTAGTGGTTTTTGGTCTATTCACAAGGTCATGCAACTGTTACTTACCACTGTCTAATTCTAGAATACTTTTTACCCTATGCAAAAAAATCCATACCCATTCTCTGTCACTTTCCAGTCTTTCCCACCCTGACCCTGTCTGTCTTTGGGGATCTGCCCTCTCTGGACATGCCATATCGATGGAATCATATGCCGTGTAGCCTTTCATGTCTGGCTTCTTCCACTTAGCACAGTGGTTTCAAGTTCATACATGTTTAATATGTGTCAGTGTTTCATTCATTTCTATGGCTGAAAAATATTCAATGGACACATCACACTTTGTTTGTCCATTTGTCCACTAATGGACATTTGAGGTGCTTCTACCTTTTGGCTTTTATGAATAATGCTGCCATGTGTGAAGTTTTTATGTGAACATATGTTTACAATTCTCTCAGGTATATGTGTAGGAGTGGAAACTTATAACTAAAAAAAATTCCAATTGTTTTGCCATTTTTATTTGGGTGAGTTACCCCTTTATATTAGGCATCAGTGCATTAACACTGTAAGATGCACAAAAACAAACAGTGACTGCCTCTTCTGAATCTTACTAAATCGTCACTAATATTAAGACTGAGTGCTAGGAGGGATCAGGCTGGTGCATTCAGAAGAACCAGTGAGAACCCAGAAAGCAGTTTAAAACAGGCTATCCAAAATTTGAAAATGCTCATACCTTTAACCCTATAATTCCACTACTACACAGACACTTGCAGACAAAGATTGTTCATGTAGCTTTATTTACTAAAGTGAAGAACCAGGCATAGTGGCTCATGCTTATAATCCTAGCAACTTGAGAGGTTGAGGTGGGAAGACTGCTTGAATCCAGGAGTTCAAGACCATCCTGCTGAGCCTAGCTCTTTAAAAAGGAAACCAAAAAGATTTAGCAGGCCACATGTGTAGTGCATGGCTGCAGTCCCAGCTACGTGAGAGCCTACGGCAGGAGGACTACTTGAGCACAGGAGTCCGAGGCTATAATTGTGCCACTGCACTCCAGCCTGGGTTACAGCTAGAACTGGTCTCTTTATTTATTTTATTTTTTTGAGACAAAGTCTCACTATGTCACCCATGGTACAGGGCTGTGGTGTCACAGCTCACAGCAACCTCAAACTCTTCGGCTTAGCTGATTCTCTTCCCTCAGTCTCTCAAGTAGCTGGGACTACAGGTGTTCACCACAATACCTGACTATTTTTTTGTTGCAGTTGTCATTGTTGGTTAGCTGGTCCGGCTGGGCTCAAACCCACCAGCCTCAGTGCATGTGGGTTGGTGCCGTAAACACTGTGCTACGGGCACTGAGCCAGAACTGGTCTCTTAAAAAAAAAAAAAAGTAAAAACAATAACTAAGGGTCTAACAAGAAAAGAATGTTTAGGAAATCATAATGTACATAATGAAATATTATATGGTGATTGAGAAAGCCCTGAAGCTATATGAAGGAAAGAAGGATATAAAATTATATATATACATCATATACAAAAATTAACTCAGACCAGGCATGGTGGTTCATGCCTGGAATCCCAGCAGCAGGAGAATCCTTTGAGCTTAGGAATTTGAGAACAATCTAAGTAAGAGCAAGACCCTGTCTCTGAAATAGAGCTGGCATTGTGGCTGCCACCTGTAGTCCCAGCTACTCTGGAAGCTGAGAAGAGAATTGCTTAAGCCCAAGAGTTTGAGACTGCTGTGAGCTATGACGGCATAGTACTCTACCAATGGTGAGACTCCAAAAAAAAAGAAAAAAAGGAAACCTCCCAATCAAGGCCATTATAGAACCTAACCTGATCTACTCTGCTAGCAGCAGGAGGCTATGATTTGTTCACCTTCAATCTAATCTCTGGGTCATGGATAATGCATATGGATATAGTTAAATCGTGTGCAGACATTTGCTTTTAATTTCAAGGCATTTTAATCTACAGACTATCTTGAATCCTTCCTAGTAGGTCAGAAGCTGGGGCAACTGGAAAAAGTTCAATTCCTCAAGTAACAGTTACAGCACAGGACACCATACAACGTGTTAGGGGTAGTACAGTAAAAATAAAACAAGCCCTGTCCTTAGGGCTCTTTCAGGCTAATGTTCCAGCAGATGTCAAAGTTGCACCTCTCGAAAAAGAACAAAAGATGTGCGTCTATGGATCAGGAGGAGGAGCTGAGCTGGGGCTGGTCTTTCTGGCCAGTAGTCACACTCTCAAGCTTGTCCTTATTGTTTAATGATCCAGGGAGCGGTAGAGGGGAAGGGTCGAGGGTGTGGTCTGGGGAGGGGCAGCAAGGGAGGATCTCTGGCTGGCCTGGCTCCCTGGCTGACTTCTTACCTGCTCCATGGCACCTTTCACTGACTTTCTATAAAATATGGCATATAATATTTATAGAATATTAATAAAGGGAATCAAGATACACTTTAGTTCATTTCATAGTTTATTCTGATACCTTGAAACAAAATGATGACCAAAGAAAGATTTTCAAAAAAGCATTTGCTGGAAGCAAAGCAGCATGGGGAGCTAGCCTGGGTTGGGGAGGTGCCAAGGACTCCAGGTAGGTCGCCCAGCTGTAATCCCTGACCTGGCCCAGGCCAGCCTCTTCCCAGGACTTTGTATTGGGATCATGGTCAGTGGCCATGACTAATTCACCAGAGTCCCTGCCACTGAAGGCGCAGAACAAATCTGAAGAAGGACCACCTGGCTCAGTGAGATGATGGCATGGACCAGGCTCAGTGGGAACATCACCTACAGTGACAGCCTCCCTACTCCCCTCAACAGACCTGCAGTGAACCAATGCTTCAAGACCTGCCCTGCATAGCTGAAGTGCCACAGTGGTCTGTTCCCTTTCTAGAAACTCATATCTAAGGGAAAGTCCTTGTTTTTCTATAGTGATGGACACATAAAATAAAATAAGGGGAAGTCCTTTAAGGCTACTGGACAAACACTGTCAGTACTTGGAATGCAGAATGGTTACACGGTTGGAATGTTCCTGGGGAAGGGGTTGAATAAAGAAGTTGAATGATTTGAAATTTGTAGAGAAGACAGTCCGCCAACTAGACGGGTAAAGAGCTGATGGTATTCAGCATGATCTTCTGGCCAAGGATTTATAATCTGAAACCATCTGTGAACTTGATAAGAGAGGAAAGTAACAACTGAACAACTGAAGGGGTAATTTACAAAAAAGTTCTGCCGGAAAATTTCAAACATGGCAGACCAAAAAGAAAGGGACTGGGGAAAAATGTTCAAGTGCTCCTAGCTGACCACTGACCACCATCACAGAGCACAGCACGCACTTGGAGATGAAATAGCTCCATTTCAACAGCTTGGCCCTGGTTGCGTGAAGGCAGAAAACCCGGCACATCCAGCCCTGTTCTCCCCGACACTGAACGTGGCATACAGTTGTCAATCGCCACTTTGACGGTCCTATACCTTTTTTCTACAAAAATGTACTATTTGTAGAAAATGTGTAGCTCCTGTTTGTCATGGTCGTTACATGGTTACCCTGTTCAACAGCCTCTGTGTCCAGTGAGTGAGGACTTTCCCTGCCCTAGTTACCCTAGCACTTTTGACCTTGAGGGCATTTCCTTAGACCGGAGAGAATTCCAGTGTGTCCTGTAAAGACCTAAGTTTACCAGCTACTCTATCATCAGAAACAACAGGGCCATTTGTTCACCTATGATCCTATAGCTCCCTGAATGCAAAACAGAAGTTATCAGATAGTAGGGTCCAGCCAAAGAGGTGAAAAATGGCTCAAAACAGGTGTCTGGCACTAATGCTGTTCTAGCACCCTTCACTGGGACCTATTTCCTATCTGGTTAGCCAGAATATTGGCTCAGAAAGACCACCCTTGGGCTCTATTGACAGTGCCCAGCCAGAGGCCATAGGAGCTCAGGGGCTACTCTCAGAGTGGAGTCAATGCTCAAAGTTTAAACCTCCCTGTTCCCAAGCAGATATTTGTAGGGCTGTTCCCAGTGCTGTATACGTCTCTGCTTGAACCCAGGCCAGAAGCATGGCTTGGGGAGGGCAGAGCGGTAAACCCGCAAAAGGAAGTCAGGGTGTGCTGAAGCCAACCACACAGTTCCCAGGAGAGATAACCAGCTTCTTTCAATGGCATTTCTGTTTACTATTTCCTTTACTGACTTGCATTTTCTTTACGGGAATTTTCATCCATCTTGTGGCCTATTTCTTTTTCCCTTGTTACTAAAAAAGGGATTAATTTTCAACACAAGTTAGCAAGGACAGAGAAGTGTGTATTTTTAATTTGCCAAGTATGCAAAGAGTATTTTATGGTTCCAGTTGAATTTTATTTGGATAAAGTCATAAGTGAGCCTGAGGAGGCAGGGCTTTGTGGTCTTGCCTGAAAACTCAGCTGCTGCTGCTGCCACCATTCCTCAGGCCAGTGTTCTGAGGGACCAGCCTGAGTCACCTACTCTGAGGCAGATCTTGTGGGGCACAGAGGAGATTCCACTGAAGTCCCAGGATTTTAGGACCAGAAAGATGGGAACCAGAACAGGCGGCAGAGGTGACAGTTGAGCAAGTGAGTGGGACTCCAGGTGCAGAGTGACAAAGTTATTATGTTTTAGGTATTAGCTCTGTGGCCTCAGGTCACAGTAAGTAAGTACACACCTGCCACTTACCTCCTACAGCTGATGAAACAAAGTGATTGCCTGCAGGTACAGGCATCTAGCACAACAAGGGGACACCCAGTGGACACTCAAAAAAGGCTAGCTATTGTTGTGTTTGGATTCCACATTAGGTGTTGTTAGAAGAGTTTGGAAATCACAGGACTTGGCCCATCTCCTTCATTTTAAAACAACTGAAAAATAACTTGCTGAAGTACACAAAAAGAACTTAAATGTATTTGTGTAAGATAATTTCCAAAAAGAATACCAGAGTAAAAGGGAAAAAATGAAAAAACATTCCTGTGCTTCTCCACCTACTCTCACTCCAACTTCTTTCCCCAGAGACAACCACTGGCATCATTTCCAGACCTTTTAGTTACACATTCACATATATAAACACATTTTTTGCTTTTTTACATAAGTAGACTCATACTATATATACCGGGCTGTAACTTATATTTTATACTTCACAATATATCTGAGAGTCTTTTTCCCCTATTAGCACATCTAAAATCTGTCCACATTTTACTACTTTTTTTAACGGTATAAAGTATTCCATAGCATAAGCCAGGCGTGTTGGCTCACACCTGTAATCCTAGCACTCTGGGAGGCTGAGGTGGGTGGTTCACTTAAGCTCAGGAGTTTGAGATCAGCTTAAGAGTGAGACCCCATTACTACTAAAAATATAAAAATTAGCCAGACATGGAGTCTGTAGTCCCAGCTGCTCAGGAGAGTGAGGCAAGAGAATCACTTGAGCCCAGGATTTTAAGGTTGCTGTGAACTATGACCCTATGGCACTCTAGCCTGGAGCAACAGAGTGAGACTCAGTTTAAAAAAAAAAAAAAAGGATTCCTTCTAATGCTGTGGTTCTCAACCTTCCTAATGCTGCAATATATTTTTATGGTTACAAAGGGGTCACGACCCACAGGTTGAGAACCGATATACCGTGATTTATTTAACCATTCTTCAATGATATCAGAATTATACACTATACAAATACCCTGACTTTTTTATTTTAAGGCAGCAGTTCACCTCTTCCTTTGTACATCTTCCTCACCATGTGTGGATGTTTTAGTAGACTTCTTGTTTAAATGTGAAATTGCTGCCTCACAGGACATGCACATTTAATTTCTGATAGATAATGATGACTTATTCTTTTTTTTTTTTAGACAGAGTCTCAAGCTGTTGCCCTGGGTAGAGTGCTGTGGCATCACAGCTCACAGCAACCTCAAACTCTCGGGCTTAAGTGATTTTCTTGCCTCAGCCTCCCAAGTAGCTGGGACTACAGGCACTGGCCACAACACCTGGCTATTTTTTTTGGTTGTAGTTGTCATTGTTGTTTGACAGGCCCGGGCTGGATTTAAACCTGCCAGCTCTGGTGTATGTGGCTGGCACGCTAGCCCCTGAGCTACAGGCACCGAGGATTTATTCTTTATAAAAGTTGTAACAGTGAAATCCTGTGTTGTTAACCCTGTAATTTTCTTACTAATTCTGATGTCAGAAACATAATATCCTGTCCCCTCCCCTCCCCATCATATTTACTAACTAACTAAATTTCTTCACTAAATTGTCTGTTTAACCTCCTACTCATTCTTCTAATGGATTACTTATCTTTCTTAATTGATTTTTAGAAATCCTTTACATGTGCTACATATTATTTGTGTTATAGAACTTAAAATTATCTTTTTATCCATTAATTGTGTTTATGCTTTCTTTTGCCAAACAAAATTTTGTTATTTTTATGCTGTCAAACCTTTCAGTACTTTCCATTACTACTTCTGCGTTTTATGTCTTATTTATTCCCCTTTAATACAAGGCAGTCTACTCTTCCCATTTAACAGAGAGGGCAATTCATAATCTATAGCAGAGTCAGTACTAGCCCACAAATCTCGCCTCATGGCTGGCCCAAGAATTTTGCTACTAAATCCCATTGCTTCTCTGTTGTTAACAGCAGTTTAATAACTGATTCTGTCACCCTGGGTAGAGTACAATGGTGTGATCATATCTCATTGCAACCTCAAAATCCTGGGCTCAAGCGATCTTCCTACCCCAGCCTCCCAAGTACCTGAGACCACAGGTGCATACCACCAAGACATCGAGCTAATTTTTCTGCTTAGCAGAGATAGGGTCTCCCTTTTGCTCAGGCTAGTCTAGAACATCTGAGCTTAAGCAACCCTCCTACTTTGGCCTCCCAGAGTGCTAAGATTATAGGCATGAGCCATTGTACCTAGCCAACTTCCCCCACCCCCCGCCTTTTTTTGTTGAGACATAGTCTCAACTCTGTCACCTGGGGTAGAGTCCCATGGCCAAAGCTTAGCTCACAGCAACCTCAAACTCCAGGGTTTAAGTGATCTTCCTGCTGAAGCCTCTAGAGTAGCTGGAATTACAGATGCCTGCCACAATGCCCAGCTAATTTTTCTATTTTTAGTAGAGATAGGGTCTTCTTTGCTTAGGCTGGTCTTAAACTCCTGATTTCAAGGGATCCTCCTGGCTTGGCCTTCCAGAATGCTAGAATTACAGGGATGAGATATGGTACCTCACCCCCCAAAATCAGCTTTTAAGAAAATTAAAGTGGTATGATTCTCTCAACTTTGACTTCTTCTTCCCTTTCTCCTTTTTTTCTTTCCCTCTCCATTGCTGTTGGCATGAATTATGTGTATTCTTCGCATGACTAGGGGACAGAGATGAGTCAGCTGTGATTCCTGTATTCACAAAATACAGGAGCTCAAAAGCCATGTGTATGTACACTGTAAACAGAAATTACTATAAAACACAGAAATTTGGCTTCTCCATGGACAGGCAATCTGAAGAAAGCACAGTGATGTGTTGGCAGGGATCCTGGGCCTCCAAAAGAAGTCTTTTTTTTTTTTTTCTTTTAAAGAAATACGGTCTCTTTTGGGTGTAGGACACAACTACAAGAGGCATTTTGCCTAACAAATTCAAATATTAAATATTGTGACCTGGCTGTTTATACCTTCATATTAACCTGAAATTTAAAAAAAATAAAAATAAAAAAGAAATGGGGGAATCTCACTATGTTGCCCCAGCTGGATTCAAACTCCTGGGGTCAAGCAATTTTCCTGCCTTGGCCTCTCAAAGAGCTGGGACTACAAGGTGCATGTCACTGTGCCCAGCTGGACCTGGTCTTTGTTTCCACAGAGATGGAATGTTTTTAACCAGCAATATTACATTTTACCTTCCTAGGGGAGGTACACAATCCCCAGACCTCTTTACCCAGCTCTGAGGTTTACAGAGACACAATGACCTAGTCTGCTGACCAGAGATGTTAAAAGGCAAACCCTAGAGTAAAAACATATCCAAATTGCAATAAAATTTGATAACTGTCAAGTAATAATGTATTTATGACCAAATACATGAGGCTTCTATGACTCACAGATGAGTGAGTAGTCTGTAAAATGGGATCAATACTTAGATAAAATGATTATGGGACATTCTATAACCACAAAGCACTGTGGTTTTACTGTGGTAAAAACACAGTAAATCCACACAGAGCACTTTCACATTAATTCAGCAAAATCACTGGAATGCGGGAATTAAGCACTTAAGCCAATAGACAGAATCACCACACAGTGAAATGGAGGTGAAACCCAGCAACCCAACCCAGTGACTTCATGGTCCATACTCCCTTGGGAAGGTCTTACCAGGGTTCCATCTGTCAGGGTACAGCCAGAGAAGCGTTTTGCAAGAAACCCCTCAAAGTTAGTTGTTCTCTGAATAGCAAAAAGAAGCAATTTCACCTCAATTTCCTTAGCTCTGGTACGCATAATCTTGGCAAGTTCTGTCCTTTAAAACAAAGAGATAAAAATATTGTCAAAATGACCATTTATTCAAGGTAAAACAAAGTAAATGGCTTTGGCTTACATTCACACACACACACACACACACACACACACACACAAAACGTCTGTGGTCATTTCCAACCCTGTGGTCTATTACCTGCTTAGTCTAACACTTAGGGAATAGAAACACATGTTCTGAAAAAGAATTCCAAGGCAAAATTATCTGCCAGTCAAAAACTTCAAGGATTACAGACACTTATTTCTTTACCTGGTTACAACTATTTTTATATCTTTAAACCTTTCAATAATCTGTTAATAATATATATTTGCTTGTTATTTTATTAAAACATATATATTATATACCTAACAAATGCAAGCAGCATAACCTTGAAGGTCTTTATACCTTCAATGAGTCCAACAATAAAAAAAAAGTCTAAAATATATATACCATATAATTGCATAAGTCATTAATTATTGAATTAAAAAGTCCTCCCTCGTCTAGAGAGTTCAATAACCATCTCTTCCATGAACAAGCAGGGACCCTGGAAATACATGTGAGAGACGGGAATTCCCATGTAAAAAGAGACACCTATATGCTTAGGTTGTCCCTGCTGATAAAGTTTAAGTGCAACTCCATCAAATATTGTGTTTCAGGATACGGAGAGTTGTTAGTAAGCACTAAGCTATAATTATCTTCCACACAAATAAATGACAAAATCAAACAAATGGCCTCTGAGTTTATTTGAGAATGATGTATCTGTAGGATTAGCCAAAATTCTAACAGTAAAAGCTTGGCAGCAGCACTGCCATTAGCTGAAACAACAATGGCAGGTACTGACGCTCGCAGAGACTTGTTGGCTTTAGTAACTTCCAGCCTCCTGCAGGCTTCATTTTTCACAGAGTGTAGTTTGAAAGTCTGCTGAACTATAGGCTACAGGGGATTGGTTAATAACTTCTGAAGGAATTCACTCTTTCTTTGCTCATCAGGATTTAGAAGATGACAACAACTGACTTTGTTTATTTATTTTTTATTTTATTTTATTTTTAAGACAGTATCAAGCTGTTATCTTAGATAGAGTACTGTGGCGTCATAGCTCATAGCAACCTCCAACTCTTGGGCTTAAGTGATTCTCTTGCCTCAGCCTCCCAGTAGCTGGGACTACAGGTACCCACTGCAATGCCTGGCTATTTTTCATGACCAGGTCTCACTCTGGCTCAGGCTGGTCTTGAACCTGTGAGCTCCAGCAATCTACCTGCCTTGGCCTCCCAAGTGCTAGGATTATAGGCATGAGCCAGTGAGCCCAGCTGACTTTAAATTAATATCAAAAAACTATCTGAATCTATGTTAACAAATGTGTTTCTTAAAACAGTGGCCACCTGGAATGGAGCCAGAAGCAGGAGGGTTGCTGAGGCCAGGAGTTTTGAGTCCAACCTGGGCAACATAGCAAGACCCCCCACATCTCTGAAAAAAAAAATTAAACAACAATAACAAAATAGCCACATAAGAGTATACAACACCAAGAGTGAATCTTAAAATAAAATACAGGCTTTAGGTGACAATGATGTGCAAGGCAGGCTCATTGACTATAACAAAAGTATCACTCTGGAGGAAGATGCTGACAAAGGGGGAATCCGGGCATGTGCAGGGGAAGAGATGCCTTCTGCTCAACTCTGCTGCGAACCTAAAACTTAATCAAAAAATAGTCAATATCTCTCAAATTATTTTTTTTCCCCAAGAATGTATTTAAAGCATGAGATGTGCCTGTACTTTCTGTGATTTTAAGAAAGATGGCCACCGTGAATCATGCTAATGTAGTTGAGTGGTGCTCACATACAGGCCTTTTCCCCCTTCTTATTAACCCAGAGTTAAATGTAATTGTGTACTACTAAAAGGGAATATACAACTAATAAGAACCAGTTACCAACACTGTTGCAGTATTGTTGCAACTGAGAAATATATAAAGTTTGGCACTAGCCTTAGCTTTGTTGTAGATACACTGAACTCATCTTTTGGGGCTTTAATTTTTCAGTAAAGGATTCTCTGGCCCTGGGCTACACTCATGGATACTGTAGAGAGGATGAATGAGGGAAGGTCTTCAAAGTGGTTAGAACACTCAGATACTTTTATTATTAGCTACACAGAGACTATAAACACTGTATTAGGGGTGGGAAATTCATTCAACAAATATTTCCTCAGTGTCTGCTATGTCATTAAAGTAGCTACTACTCCTGTCTCTTTGGAACTACCCATCTATCACAGTAAGTCAGAAAATCAAAATGATGGTGGATATATATATACAGCACGCTGGTATATGTGATACAGATGTGGGGAAAGGTGCAGGGGATGACTCGCTATAGCTAACTCTGGTAGATGAGTCTTGGGCTGGATGGAAAAGTAGAGAAGGCAGCCCATTTGAGACTAGAGGGTGGTATCAATCATTTGGTGGAGTCTAAAAGTGGTACCCAGCCCACAGGACAACATGGAACCACAAGAGACTGGCGGGGGGGGGATTCATTTTAAAAATTTCCTAGACACCAGAATAAGTAGGGAGCTGGAATCTACCTTGTCACATGGCAAAACTCCACTGCAATCCTCTCCGTCATGTACCACTCACGTGGAAACATACGGCCGTATTTCTCCTCATAGTCCACAAGCTGGCGTTTTATCCAGGCATAGCGTCTGTCGATTTTGTCTAGCCAGGCAACCTCATGAAGGCAGGGAACAAAAATCACCCCAGTGCTTAAGTAGTATTAACAGTTTAAGAAAACAAGTAAAAATGCAGAACTAAGAAAAAGACAACCAATCTCTGTATTGCTTAAGGTTTTAAACAATCTAAACTATGTTTTTTACTTGATCCAGAGGTTTCAACCTGGGGTACATAATTAGACTTCAGGGTTCTGTAAATTTCCAGAAACTATGCACAGTTTTATATATAGGTGCATTTTTCTGGGGAGAAGATCTGTAGCTTTCATTAATTTCTCCAAAGGATCACTGATTTCAAAATGATTGAGAACCACTGAACTGTGAAGTTAGTCCCTAGGATTCACTGTTCAACAATCGATACTGTAAGTCAGCACAAGTCAGTGAAGCTACATCAAGTATAAATCAGTGGGCTTGACAACATTCATTTTTCAACAAGATTCCAGTGTTACATCTGATCTCATTTGGTCAATACTTACATCTTGGTTTTCTTGAAAAAGTACTAGATACTCTGACAGATGCTGTTTAATAAACTTTTTGATGATTTCCTGTTTGATTCTGGGTTCCAAAATATTAGCAACCAGACATGCATCTCGTAGGACATTGCTGGGTCCTCCTGGTCTCTAGTAAAACAAATAATATGCATGAGTTCAAAAGTCAGCTCCCTGGCTCGGCACCTATAGCTCAAAAGGCTAAGGCACCAGCCACGTACACCTAAGGTGGCGGGTTTGAATCCCCAGCCCGGACCCGCCAAAACAACAATGACGGCT
>NW_003852561.1:3036497-3040612 GCF_000181295.1 Otolemur garnettii
GACAGCTTGAGGCTCTGTCTCAAAAAAAAAAAACAAACAAAAAAACAAACAAAAGTCAGCTCCCTTTAAAGTGCCTGGCCTCTGACAGTTGCTACTTCTTGTTTCTCTCACATTGTTAGTGTCATTGCCACTCCCTTGACACTCATTCTTTTCACTGTGAGTAGATATATCAGAGATATACCAGTTACTTGTTTTCATGAAGGAATCATTAAGCTTGTCTCACAGTAGCCAATACAAAAACTACCCTGTGAATCAGCAATGAAACATTTTGCAAAACAGGGCCAACAATGATCATAGGAAATTTTATTTTTGAAAACCAAAACTGAAAGAGACCTATAAAGCCAGCATGACACCAGCCTGTGATGTCAGAAGACTTTGTCAAAGAGGCCCACAAGCCAGAAGGACACCAGTCTCACTCCACCTGTGCCACTTTTTCCTAATTCCAACTTCCGTGATTCTTGTTCTTAAACTGCTATAAGAGGGTCATTACAAAAGTGTTGAGATACATAAAAATCAAGAAATGTAAAATCTGCACAGATAGAAACAAATGAAACCCTCCTAGCAACACCGATAGGCCAAGCGAGCTGAAACTTGCACAGGTAAATCAGAAAGGACGCTGTCAAGTGTGTTTCTTGGAAGTGAAATAATGAACCATAATATAATCTACCTCAAAAGTTTTGTAGTGACCTGCTTAGTTGTGTGGTAGCCTTTAAAATAAAAAATCAGATCCCAAAACACCAGACTTGTTTCACTAATAGTCAACCACCCAGACAGCCAAAGGTAAAATATTGTGGTATAGGCCTCTTGACCTGAAAAGACCAGTGGAAGGTTACCAGTGCAGTTACTACTGGTACACCATGATGGGGTGCTCTTTATTATTACCAAAGGCAAGTCAATTTTGCTGAAACTTTCTTTACAGCAAATCACAGAGTTAACATGGTTGGCTGAGTGGACTACAGTGCAAAGAACACTTGGACTCTCTACCATTGACTTGGTTAGAAAGCCATGTAGTTTTAGTGCAGCTACTCAACCTCATCTAAAAAACAATAGACTTTAACCAGATGATGAATAAGGTTCTTCCAAATCTTCATTTTAGTTTTGGTCAATTCCTTCTAAATCTATCTTTCTCTGCTTCAAAGTGTTACATAAGCTGCCTGAGACCCACATTGTTAAAACAGTGACTTGTTTTGCGCTGAGTGGCTGTTAATGTATCTGCTAAATACACTAACTACTCAGCTCTTACTGCTGGATGAAAAGGTTTGATCTGATGGAAAAGTCACAGAGGGTTTAGATTTTTTCATTTACAGAGGATTTATTAGGTAACCTTGGATAATTTTTTTTTTAAAAAATCTTGATTTCCATTTGTGAAATAGAAATAGTAACACAAGGCCTTTAAGACAAGTCCATAGCTTTTAAAAAGGACAAAAGAAAACTCAAAAAAAAAAAAAAAAGAGAGAGAGAGAGAAACACTAAGTCAGTAAGCCAGAGAAATGGAGGCATGTTGTCAAAGAAAACCATTTAACTTCATCTGCCTGGTGGGATCTGGGAAAAAAAAGATATAAAGTAGGTCACGGTTAGTTCCTTGTAAATAATAAAGATGGGCTTCATCTATCTTTCTGAAACTTCTTGAAAATGGGAAGGGCAGTCTAGCAAAGCCGACTGGGGCCTAAAAGGAGTCCAGTGCCCACCATCAGTGAACAGCCTCACAATCCTTTTAACTTCTTTGACCTTCGTTTTTCCTCGAGTAGTAAGCAGGAATAATGGCTTCCCAACATCTACTCCCTCCCTGCAGTTATATCAGAAGACTAAGGAATATGAGGTTCTCAAAGAAAAGAGCTTTACAAATAAATATCTGATTACTAACAGACAGCCATAAAATATGAGGACATTAAAATCAGGAGCAGATTTCCTACAGAAAGTAATCTATAAAAACTGGGCCAACCACACCCACTTACTTCCTAAGTTTCTTTTAGGGAGTACACACACAAAAAATGATAAAGATATTTCCAGTTATTGAATTATAGAGCAGATCCAGGAAATGTTCCTTGGCTCAGTAAATGAATGTATATCCCTCATCTCCACCCACCACGTTCAGCATGGAAGGCTCCTTGCCCCTGTGTGCTTCAGTACATTTCTGCCTTGAATAATTCTTTCTCTTGAAATAGCTCAAATAATAGAGAAAAAAGCTTTTGCTGAGTATAAGCTCTTCCCTCTCTGACACATGCAAAGCATTAAGATGACATCTGCTACAGTTTGAAGGATAGAGCTAAAAGTAGTTACCCAAGCATGGTGACAGCCAAGTGAGGGAAAGCTTGTTACATGAGAAGGGCAACCAATAGCTCATAAGCGAAATACTGTGGGCTGTGCAGACACAACATAAACAGCTCCACTACAGTGAGAGCTAAAGGGCATTAATTCCAAAGAACGGGATTGTGATCATTAAGAGTGAGGCTCCTAGCCTTGTCACCCAGCAAGTTACATAAGCCCATGGATGCTCCTCCCAGTTGTCTTTTCACCAAACTGAAACCAGTAAGTTACATAAAAATCCTAAAAAACCCTGTGGCTTGAAGATTTTTTTTTTTAAAACACAGCTATGAGAAAAAAGGAATTTATAGTATAGACAAGATATAAGGTTTGACATATACTAACTTAAATCACAGCAAATCCTCACTTTCTGACCCCAGAAGAACACCAATGAGAAAGTGACACTGCTCTGGGATAAAGTCAAGGATGGTCTCATTACCCTAAACTTGTAGCAAATGGATTTGCAGCTGCCAGAAAACACTTCTGGATGATAAATGAGAAAGCAACTATCATGAATATGAATTTGGCAAGAATGGAGATAAGATCTAAAGACTGGAAGGGAAATGCAAAATAATACCTTGGTACCCTGGGAAGGAAATGCTTCTTCAAAGTCAGCCAGGATCTGCTGTCCTAACTCAGTCTGTGCGGCCTTCACTCTGTGAGGAAAAGGGACATGTTATCACTTGACATAATTTTCAAATACCCACAAGTGATTATGCACTGATTCCCTAGGGATCAGAACTGTTGACATGTCTGGAGATCATCTGGGCAGGGGACAGGGATGTGTACCTAGGTGACAGAGGTCACACACCAGTTAGCAGCAGGTTTATGACCAGGGCCCATGCATCTAATTTACTCTCAGGATGGAGTTTCTCTATCCCCAAAGTTCTTTTAGGCCACCCCTCACCTGTCATGCATGAGGTAGGATATGTTAATCTTTACAAAATTTCACTGGGGAGTAGTTGATATTGTAGGAAAATGTTATAGAATAACAGATCAAATAGAAATCCATTTTGATAAGGAAGTATCCAATGTACTCAATACTAACATGAAGCCCACACATGAGAAAAACTCAATTCAATTCAAGCTGGGGGGAGGGGGAAGGCAGAAGGGAGATTGGTGGCTCCCACTTAACGGGCACAGTGTGGGCGTATATGGCACACCTCCTGGGAGGGGGACACAGCTACAACAGTGACTATACCTAAGAAACACAGACATTGTAACCTAATTCTTTGTACTCTCAAATCAACCTGATCAACCTGAAATAAAAATAAAAATAAGTGCACAGTTGAATACCAAAATAAATAAATAAATATAAATGTGTGTGCACGCGCACACACACATGCATGTGTGTATAAATCCATTTTGGATTACTGGTGTAAGTGTTCTCCTGATCCTTGGAGCAGAGAATGGGAAGAGGGCTCTAAACTCTTTTCATGGTGGTGTTTTTGTTTTTTCTTAACCCAGAAACTAACAAAATCATAAGTTTTAAAAATAAATGTACAAAAAAAATGTTTTCTAAAGTAAGAAGAAAAAAAGAGTGAAAGGACAAATTAACTACCAATAAAGACTAAAGGCCAGTGAAGGAAGATTTAAGTTCAGAAATTTGTGAAACGAAGATGGAATTCCAGGCAAAACCAGTTAGAATGGGGAAGCCCGGCCTTCACATTAGCTGCATGTATTCTGGGAGCTCTGGACTATTTGTCGGCTTGAAAGTAAGAAGAAGGCTCGGCGCCTGTAGCTCAACCGGCTAAGGCGCCAGCCACGTACACCTAAGGTGGCAGGTTCGAATCCCCAGCCCGGACCCGCCA
>NW_003852561.1:3041701-3053661 GCF_000181295.1 Otolemur garnettii
AGACAAAAGAATACGTTGAGAGCATCTGTGATCCTCACACCATAAGTTAGCAGATGGCCTCCTTTGGTGCCAGGTCACAAGACAGAGCCTCCAGGGACTCTTCTTGGAGGCACACACACAGACAGTAAGGTCAATCCCACCCCTGGCCACAGGTACTCTCAGTCATATTTTCAGAACTACTGACCATCTCAGCAATACCGATGGTCCCAGCTCTGCCTCTTTCACCCCCCATTCCCATCCCTACCATTCTCTAATTCCATATTCCTGCTGACTCTGAAACTGAGGAGGCTGAAAAGACAACAAAAGCCTATGATGGGGCTTAGTACTGTCAGAATACAAAAGGGAGTGTGAATCACTAAACTCTGATATGTAGACCTCCTTGCCATGTTCTTTAATGCACTTTTAAAGTCACCTCTTGACTTAGGTTAGATTTAGCTGTGCCACTAGTGGGCTGCATGTAGTCACAAGTCTCTTCCTCTACAGGGGCCACAACTAAGAGTAGCTATGAAATACAAGCATGAGGAGAGAGGCCTGTACTAAATGTTTTTTTATGTCTTCTCCAGCACTGATTATTCTAGGACAGCCATCTGATAGTGCCAGCTGGCTTTACAGGTGGGCTGCAAGTTGGATGCACACTTAATGTTGGAACAGAAGAATAAGCTTCTGTAGGCCGAGCATGGTGGCTCACGCTTGTAATCCCTGCACTATGGGAGACCTAGCCAGGTAGATTGCTTGAGCTCAGGAGTTTGACATCAGCTGGAGCAAGAGCAAGACCCCCATCTCCAATAAAAACAGGAAAACTAGCCGGGCACAGTGGCACATACCTATAGTCTCAGCACTCTAGAGGTTAATGCAGGGGTTTGGATTGCTGTGAGCCATGATACCATGGCACTCTACCCAGAGCAAAAGACTAGCAACAGAGTGACACTCTGTCTCAAAAAATAAATAAATAAATAAATAAAATTGGCTCGGTGTCTATGGCTCAAATGGTTAAGGCGCCAGCCACATACACCTAGGGTGGTGGGTTCGAATCCAGCCAGGGCCTGCCAAAAACAACAATGACGGCTGCAACCAAAAAATAGTTGGGCATTGTGGTGGGCGCCTGTGGTCCCAGCTACTTGGGAGGCTGAGGCAGGAGATTCGCTTGAGCCCAGGAGTTGAAGGTTGCTGTGAGCTGTGATGCCAGAGCATTTTACCCAGGGGGACAGCTTGAGGCTCTGTCTAAAAAAAATAAAAAGTAAATAAATAAAATTAAAAAAAAAAAAGCTTCTGTATATAAATGTTCCCAGCAATGGTTTCTGAAGTAGTTGTCAGTGACTCAGAAGAAGGATCAACCATTCTCTCACAGACACTGTGGATGACATGTACAAAGCCAAACCACAGTCCCGTGCCTTTTCAGGTTAAGATATGAATTGTACAATCAATTCCTAAACAGGATTCTAGAAGAAAGTCAACAGACATCTTTAGCCTCATTCCTTTAAATTTCTTCCTCTTAAAACAATGAAAATTAACTTCCTACTGTAAAGAGATGGGTTAACTAAGTCCCCTGTCAGCAGAGCAAATATCTGTACAGTAAGACCACCAGAGGGACTATAGCTCAGCGCCCATAGCTCAGTGGTTAGAGTGCCAGCCACATATACCGAGGCTGGCGGGTTCAAACCTGGCCCAGGTCTGCTAAACAATGACAACTGCAATAAAAAAATAGCTGGGCATTGTGGCAGGCACCTGTATTCCCAGCTACTTGGGAGGCAGAGGCAAGAGAATCTCTTAAGCCCAAGAGTTTGACATTGCTGTGAAGTGTGATGCCATGGCACTCTACTGAGTGCAACGTAATGAGACTCTGTCTCAAAATAAAAACCAACAAAAAATCAAAGGAACTAGGCCTACTATACTGAAACACACATGTGATCTATGAAAATTAGGTCAACTTAAAACTATTTAAAATTGTCAGAAACTACAGATATAGTCATCCATATTAAATTTTCAAGAATATCCTACTGTATATTCACATCAAAGTGTTTTGCAGCATGAAGAATGTTGTTACAGTAAGATTTACGAATAAAAGATTTACTAGTAAAAGATAGAAAAAAAGAAAATTAGGTCAACTTAAGGAGGTGGTCAATGTAGGTGGTCACCTATGGAGGTTCTACTGTATAGAATGTGCATTCAACTACCAAGATTTCCCAGTCATCCTATGAAAGTCACCCTACAACTCAAAGAGAATAGGGTAAAGTAAAAATTCTTCCTGGCATCTAAACAAGCTCAGCCTGCTGCATGGTAGCAACCTAAAGCTGGTCCTTCTTAGGATACAAAAGATTTATAGTGCTGCTCAGCAAGAGAGAGTCAATGACATAGTTTTTGGCATCCTCCAGCTATGTGACTTCAGGGTTGTTCAAAGGTACCTTTTCCATCCCAGTTTTTCATAAGGGATGGTTGCTGAGGGAGAGAAGATGACAAAAATTAGATATCTGTGGATAAAGCAACCCTGACATTTTTGCTACCTTGTGAATAACAGTAACAAAGAAAATACCCTCCACAATTCTCAAATAAATATATTGCCCTCCCAAGTACACAGAGTCTGTACGGAACGAGGTGGTTAATGAGTCAGATGCTACATTTTTCAAGCAGACAGACACTATGAAGAATCTCAACCTGGAATCTCAGAGTGACTCAGCGGGATGTTTCTGAGATCCACAAGGACAATCTTCCTACTTTTAAACTGAGGAAGAAGCCCAGAGAACTTGTCACGGCCATACAGCCAGTCAGTGGAAAGCCATTTTACTAGACCGTGTGACTTCCCAACCAGCCAGGCTTCTCTCGTGTAAGAGGTCACAAATAGATTTGCAAAATATTTCTTAGTTCATGGTTTTCACGAAAATGCAAGAATCTTTCTCAGGAAATACTGATTTATAACTAGAAACATTTGTTTTCATGGATATGCTCAGGCCAGGAGGGTTTGAAACATAAAGATATTAAAGAAAAAAATCTTTCCTTCAATGCTACATTAAACATGTAAGCATTTTCCAGAAGGGTAGTTTGGAAGGAATAGCTTTATTCAAGTCAAGGCTCAAGATCTTCATATTTCAAAAATACAAAGGTTTCAGGAGGCAAACATTCATGTAACTTCTGCAATTTATAGACACCAAGATATTAAAGAAACTGAAGAAATGCGTAGGGTGTAACTCTCTGCTTTCTCCCGTCTCCTAAAACAAACAGCTATTTCTATCATTTCCAGATGGTTCTACCATCACTATATAAACACCAGGGAGAAAACTCACCAGAAATGATGCTAAAAATAAGAAGTCTGGGCTGGGCACAGTGGCTTGGGCCTGTAATCCCAGCACTCTGGAGGCCAAGGTGGGAGGATCCCTTGAGTTTAGGAGTTTGAGACCAGCCTGAGGCAGAGTGAAATCCATATATTTACTAAAAATAGAAAAACTAGCCAGGCGTAGTGGCACACACCTGTAGCCCCAGCTACTTGGGAGACTGAGGCAAGAGAACTGCTTGAGGCCAAGAGTTTGAGTTTGCTGTGAGCTATGACCACGGCATTCTACCCAGGGTGACAGAGTAAGACTTTGTCTCAAAAAAAAAAAGGTCTGGACTTTCTTCAAACTTTTAGTACCTCTTATAAAGCAGGTGAAGCAGGTGTAGTCAAGCAAGCACCTAAAACAAGAAGCTTTCTCGTCTTGTGTTTTGAGTGCACATATTCATCTGTACAAAATTACTGCTATTATAGTGAAATGAACTAAAAGAAAAGTAAATTCTCCTGTGTTCCGGCAACTCTATTTGATAATGAATGTTTAGAACAGTGAAATATATTTATTAAATGCTGGGCATTCTCTCTTTAAGGGAAAGTCATTATACCAGTGATAACAAAGTTCCTTCAAATTTATAAAGCTACCCCTTTGAAAAAGTGTTGAAAAGAGCACATCCAAAGCATAGGCAATGAATGTAAAAATAAACAAGTGGGACTATATCAAACTAAAAAGCCCATCAGGGAAATGCCAATCAAAACCACCTCATGACCTAATAGGAAGCATCTTTTCTTTTCTTTTTTTTTTTTAAGAGATGTAGGCTCGCTCTGTCACCCAGATTGGAATGTGGTGGTGTGATCACAGTTCCTTGCAGGCTTAAACCTCCTAGGTTTTTGCTCATTTTTGAATTGAGTTTTTGACTGTTGTTGAATTTTAGGAGTTATTTATATACTCTGGATATTAATCCCTTATCAAATAAATGATTTACAAATATTTTCTCTGATTTTGTGGGCTGTCTTTTTACTATGTTAATACTGTCTTTTGATGTCAAATTTTTAAAAGATTCATGAAGTCAAATTTATCTATTTTTTTCTTTTGCTGCCCAGAACTTTGGAGTTATATCCAAGAAATCACTCCTAAATCCAATGCTGTGAAGATGTGCTTGTTTTTTTTTTTCTAAGAGTCCTATAATCCTAGGTCTTAGTTTAGGTTATGGATTCATTTTGAGTTATTTTTTGTATATGGTGCTAGGTTAAGGTCCAACTTCTATCTTCTGCATGTGGACATCAGTTTCCTCAGCACTATTTCTTGAAAAGACTATCTATTCCCTATTGAATGGTCTTGGCACCCTTATTGAATCCCTACATTGTTTTTTTACAAATAAAATCCAGTTCTGTCGTAGTCTTGCCATCAATAGTGCCCTTCCCATCCAATCAACTAGTAATCAACTCCACTGACCTCATAGTCATTGCTTTATAAGGTTCTTATCCTTTCTATTCCAGAACATACTCCTAATTTCCAGTCTCCTGTAACTCTATGATCCACAAGACTTTTATAAAATATAAATGAGATCATGGCCCTCCCTGCTTAAAACTTTTCACTGTCCACAAAATAAAGAATAGAGTCTTTAGCAATGTGACAAAATCTGACCCTATCGACCTATATAGCCTTATCACCCTATGTTGCCTCTCAAATTACTATTTTATTCCTTCTTTTCTCTAATCTCCTCCCTCCTTGTCTTGGTGGTAAGAGCCTACCTATTCTCTTAAAATTCAGATTAAGGCTAGGTGAGGCGGCTCACATCTGTAATCCTAGCACTCTGGGAGGCCAAGGTGGGTGGATGCTCAGGAGTTTAAGACCAGCCTGAGTAAGATTGAGACCCTATCTCTAATAAAAAGAGGAAAACTAGCCAGGCATAGTGGTGGGTGACTGCAGTACCAGCTACTCAGGAGGCTGAGGCAAGAGGACTGCTTGAGCCCAAGAATTTGAGGTTGCTGGGAGCTACAGCACTCTAAGCTGGGGCAATAGAGTGAGACTCTCTCAAAAAAAATAAATTTTCAAATTAAAATTGAACTCTCCTATGACCCCCAACCCTTGGCCCCTGCTTCCGTTCTCTTCTGAGATCCTGCTATACCTTGCATAGCACATGCCAGATTTGTTGCATCTGTGCTATGTTATAACTTTCTATTAGTATCTTTCTTCTCCATGTAAAAGTGGTGAACTCTTTGAGGGTAGAGAGCGTGTATTTCTTATCTTTGTGCCTTTAGTACCCCAACACAGGACCTAGGATACAGAAAATCCCTAGGAAATATCTATTAAGTAAATGAAGGAAAAAATAAATTGGAAAAACAGATCAACTCCTGGTTAGCAGGAGAGTAGTGGGTAAGGAGGACTGGCCACTAAGAGCAAGTCTGCCTGCTCCATTAATGTCCCCTTCTCTTCTGCAGCTCATAAAGTCTCGGTTGTCTGCTTTCTTGGCTGCATCACATTCCCAGTCTGATATGGCAATCAGCCAGCTCCCAGCTGAAGGGGTTAGGAAGGACGAGGGGAAGGGTGGTGACTTCCCTAGCACTCTTCCAAGCTCTGTTCCAACATTCCTTAATAGTTCTTTGGCATTTCCACTATAAGATGGCACACTGAGCACATGTTGCAACCTCTCATTCCTGGTCCAGATCCTCAGAAATAATAAAAAGATTTTTTTTTTTTTTTTGAGACAGAGCCTCAAGCTGTCCCCCTGGGTAGAGTGCTGTGGCATAGCTCACAGCAACCTCCAACTCCTGGGCTCAAGCGAGTCTCCTGCCTCCGCCTCCCAAGTAGCTGGGACCACAGGCGCCCGCCACAAAGCCCGGCTATTTTTTGGTTGCAGCCGTCATTGTTGTTTGGCGGGTCCAGGCTGGGGATTCGAACCCGCCACCTTAGGTGTACGTGGCTGGCGCCTTAGCCGGTTGAGCTATAGGCGCCGAGCCAAAAGATTTTAAGAAAAATCCAGAACCACACAGAAAAGAAGTGGTAGACTAGGAATCCTGAGGAACCCCTAGTAGGACATGATTAAAGAAGGAAATCACTGCACAAGAATGTTTCTCAAAAATGAAAGACATGATGGTAGCAGACACCAGGAGCAGGAGTGGGGCCCAGTGGGATATGCTAGGACCCGGCACTAGAAGTGGCTAAGCCAATGTCCACATCTGCATCTGTTGCTCAGATCAGACAACAAATGTGGGTTCTGGGGTCTGAGAACCTCAGCAGAGGCCAAAGGGACTGACAGTACCCAGGAAGATCCAGAGGTCTCCCAGCCTAGAAGGTAAGCCACTGGCACACCTACCTGGCAGGTTCCTCCAGGTCTGGCCCCACCTTACTTTAGAAGCACTATTTGTAATACACTCAGCCAAGCAGCACATGCTACCTCTTCCCCAATGAGCAGGCATCGGTGAAAGAGCATTCTTGATCAGACTAACAGAATATCAACAACAAAAATGAGCTTTCAGCTAAGAATCACCAAACATTTGAAGAGTGCTAATATCAAGAAAGTGAGTCACCATATTCAACAAATTGAAGACCTTCTGATGGAGGACAAGATACAGAATGGGTAACTCAAAGCTTTAAAATAGATATAATTTAGGGCCAGGCACGGTGGCTCATGCCTATAATCCTAGCACTCTGGGAGGCCGAGTGGGTGGATTGCTTGAGCTCAAGAGTTCAAGACCAGCCTGAGCAAGAGCGAGACCCCTTCTCTAAAAAAAAAAAAATAGCTGGGCATTGTGGTGGGCACCTATAGTCCCAGCTACTTGGGAGGCTGAGGCAAGTGAATCGCTTGAGCCCAGGAGTTTGAGGTTGCTGTGAGCAATGAGCACTCTACCAAGGGTGACAAAGTGAAACTCTGTCTCAAAAAAATAAAATAATAAAATAAAATAAGATAAAATAAAATAAAACAGATATAATTTATACTCTCAGGAAGATTTAAGAATACATTATGCCCATGAAAAAAGAAACAGCTAGATATCTTAGAAATTAAAATGCTGGATTGTTCAAATAAACAATTCAACAGCTGGGCCAAATAGCAGAATGGGCACAAGTGAAGAATAAATAAAAACAGGAAGACTGAGTTGAGGAATTCTTTCAGAAAGTACCCAAAGGACAAAGAGATAGAAAGTACGAAAGAAGAATTAAAAACCATGGTAGCAGACCCGGAACTCCCACTATTTATGTAATAAGAATTCCATAGGGAAAGAATGGAGGGAAAAATCCTAGAGACTACTCAAATAAAGGAACAAAAGAGAATAATTTCTTGGAATTGAAGAAATTTGTGGGTCTTTAAGAATACAATAAGAACAGAGCATCATAGATAAAAAAAAAAAATACCTACGTCCTAGTAAAATTCCTGACTTCTCCTAGCCCCCAAATCTCAAAGGCCTCCAGAGCAAAAGAAAACCAAAGAAAAATAGGTTATTTTGTAAGGGGATAAGAATGAGATTGACTTCAGGTCTTTAGTAAGCAACACAGAATGACAAACCAAAGATTTGCCAGGGCGGCGCCTGTGGCTCAAAGGGGTAGGGCGCTAGCCTCATATGCCAGAGGTAGCTGGTTGAAACACAGCCCTGACCAAAAACTGCAAAAAAAAAAAAAAAAAGATTTGCCTATTCTATCACACTATAGCTAAAAGGTGGAAACCACTCAAATGCCCATCAATAGATGAATGGATAGGGCAGTGCCTGTGCCTCAGTGAGTAGGGTGCCAGCCCCATATACTTAGGGTGGCAGGTTTGAACCTGGCCCCGGCCAAACTGCAATAAAAAAAAAAATAGCCAGGCATTGTGGCAGGCACCTGTAGTCCCAGCTACACTGGAGGCTAAGGCAAGAGAATCACCTAAGCCCCAGAGCTGAAGGTTGCTGTGAGCTGTGATGCCATAGCACTCTACTGAGGGCAACAAAATGAGACTCTGTCTCTAAAAAAAAAAAAAAGATGAATAGATAAACAAAATGTGGTTTGTACATACAATGGAATATGGTCTTAAAAAAGAATAAAATTCTGGGTGGCACCTGTGGCTCAGTGAGTAGGAAGTCAGCCCCATATACCAAGGGTGGCGGGTTCAAACCTGGCCCCGGGCTAAACCACAATGAAAAAATAGCCGGGCATTGTGGTGGGCGCCTGTAGTCCCAGCTACTTGGGACTGAGGCAAGAGAATCACCTAAGCCCCAGAGCTGGAGGTTGCTGTGAGCAGTGTGACGCTGCCACGGCACTCTACCGAGGGCTAGAAAGTGAGACTCTGTCTCAAAAAATAAATAAATAAATAAAAATAAAATTCTGATACTGCTAGAACATGGATAAACATATTAAGCCAGATACAAAAGGACAATATTGTTTGATTATATGAGGGACCAAGAATAGGGAAATTCAGAGACAGAAAGTAGAATGGAGATTACAAGGAACTGGGGAAGAGGAAGATATGGGGAATTGTTTTTTAATGGGTACGCAGTCTGTCTGAAACAATGGAAAAGTTCTGGAAATGGATAGTTGTGATGGTATTATGCACAATGTGAATATACTTCTATCCCTATTTTGTACATTTAAAATGGTTAATTTTATATTTACATTTATGTTTTGCCACAATTATAAACTAAAAAGTAGGAAATCTGAATAGACTCATTACTGCAGAAAAAATTGAAAAGACAGTCAAAGATCTGCCTTCAAAACAGGTAACACACTCAGATGGTTTTTCAGATAGGATCTAATCCTAGATCTGACAAAGGATTAATATCCAGAATATATGGAAAATTCCTACAAATCAATAAGAAAAGGATAACTCTATAAGACAAATAGGCAAAGGATGTGAACAGGCACGTCACAGAGGAAATGTAAATGGTCAATCATTAATGGAAAAAATAGTAATCTTATTAGCTACCAGGGAAATGAAAATTAAAAGAACTAGATACCATTTTTCTTCCATCAAATAGATAAAAATGAAAAACGACAATATCGAGTACTGTTGAGGGTACAAAGAAATGGGTATTCACACACTGTGCAAATATACAGGTTTTCTTTCTTTCTTTCTTTTTTTTTTTTTAGAGACAGAGTCTTACTTTGTCACCCTCGGTAGAGTGCCGGGGCATCACAGCTCACAACAACCTCCGGCTCTTGGGCTTAGGTGATTCTCTTGCCTCAGCCTCCCAAGTAGCTGGGATTACAGGCATCTGCCACAATGCCTAGCTATTTTTTTGTTGTTGTTGCAGTTTGGTCAGGGCAGGTTTTAAACCCACTACCCTTGGTATATGGGGCCGGCGTCCTACCTCACTGAGCCACAGGTGCCGCCCCAGATATACAGTTTTATAGGTTTATAAAGCTTCCCTGGAGGGCAAATGGGCAGTACTTATTAAAATCTTAATACTCATCTAACCTTGTAATCCAGAATCCAAGGAAATACTTGCAAAGGAGAAATACTTGCAAATGTGCAAAAGGCGATGATATATTTTAAAAATTAGAAACAAACAATACAGTGCCAGCAAAATGGATAAATAACCTGTAGTATGTTATTCTATGGAATTCTATGTATCAGTTAAATAGAATATAGGAAATCTCTAAAATATATTGATAGGTTGAAAACAAAAAACAAGGCTGGGTGTAGTGGCTCACAACTGTAATCCTAGCACTCTGGCAGGCTGAGGTGGGAGGATCACTTGAGCTCAGGAGTTCAAGACCAACCTGAGCAAGAGCAACCATCTCTACTAAAGATAGAAAAATTAGCCAGGTGATGCGGCAGGTGCCTGTAGTCCCAGCTACTCATGAGGCTGAAGCAAGAAGATTGTTTAAACCCAGGAATCTGAGGTTGCTGTGAGCTAGCCTGAGCAACAGAGTGAGTCTGTGTCTCAAAAGAAAAAAGAAAATAAAAAGAGGTTTCAGAATGAAGTATGGCATGAAAATTTAAAGCAAAACAAAACCATTCACTAATACTATAGATTTATGTAAATATACAGATAAAAATCTGGGGAGATAGCCATTAAACGTGTATCAGTCACTACCTCTAGGGAGCACAATAGGATTTGAGGTATAGCTAAAGAGAACTTAAGTTTCATCTGTATATTTGACTTTTTTAAACAAAAGAAAACATAGATACCTGTGTAATTAAAAATAAAGAAACTTAAGGGAAAAAACGCTTGCAGCAGTCAGGACTTATTAGGAAGGCAGAGTTGAAAATGATGGCTGTAGCTAAGTTCTAGCCCTTTATTTCTTCTTTGCTGCAAGGAAGGTTGTTAGGATTTGTTGATGGTGATTGTCACTGTGTTCTCAGAAAAGTCACTGAATTCACCATCCCTCATCCTCTTTGAGAATCCTCATCTACCTTCTCTCAAAGCATCAGACTTTCTTTCCATTAGATGTCAATCTGCTATTAAAACCCAATGGTAGTAGGAAAGAGAGCTGGGCCTGGGGACATACACCTATAGTCCCAGCTACTTAGGAGGCTAAGGATTGCTTGAGCCCATGAGTTCAAAACCAGCCTGGGTGGTAAAGTGAGACCATGTTTCTTTAAAAAAAAAAAAAAAAAAAGTAATAGGAAGCAAAGAATAAGGTAAGTCATTTTTTGGTTAGATCTAAAGTCCTAGTGGTGTCTTGTATTTTTCCAAAGAAAGCCACAGCAGTCTATGCCATTCCATGTATTCTTTTCACCAATGTGACTCTGACATGCCTACTACGGGGTGAAAGAAGACTGTCCTCCTTCTTGAATCTTAGAGTCTTGTGAGTATAGCAGAAGAGATGCTATGTGATTTCCAAGCCCATTTCTCTCGGGATGATCATTCTTGGAACCCAGTCACTTTACTGTGAGGAAATCCAAGCAACCCACAGCCTGGCTGAGCCCCACCTGACAGCAATCACCAATTTGCTAGCCGTGAGAGTGAGCAAAAAGATGCTTCCCCACTCAAGCTGCCTCAGCTGATGCTGCACGGAACAGCGACAAGCTGTTTCCCCTGAGCCAGGCCAAATTACATAAGCAAAATAATTAGCGTTTTAAGCTGTTAAGTTTTGTGGTAGTTTGTTACCAGGAAATAGATATCTGGAACAGTTGCCTTCACAAATGCAGACAACTGAGAACTGCCCACGTGTACAGCTGCAACTATGTACTATAGGCAGCTTATAAGACACGGTAAGGGCTATCATAGTGGCGGTGCCTGTATCAGATAGCGTTAGATCAGGAAACATCCAGCTTCCTTCATACAATTAGATGCTACAATGAACATGCTGAGTTAAATGCATAAGCACTTCCTGGGCACTACTTTTTCTCAAGGGCAGAGCATTTTTCTCCAGTGACACTTTACCTCTCAGACAGCTGCCGGATCTGTGGGATTCCCATATACTTGTGGAAGTGCTCCAGGACATTCATTACACCCTGAAGGAGATTAGCAACTTCTCCATACTGTCTTCGCCTCGTCATGGCTCTGCAAGGAAATAAGAAGTTGAAAACCCTAAAAAAACACCAAGGACACAAGATACAGATGTGGAGCAACCTAGTCTAGCTAGTCTAGTCTAGCTCTAACACAGACATCAACTCAACTGTGCACTGCGCACAAAAAGTAAGACCTGGTCTAAATCCACAAGGTGACATCATTTAGTACAGGAGAGTCAAGTACACCTCTAACTACTATCAAGCAGGATGAACTACGTTCTACACAGAAGTTTGAGTTATGGCTCGGCGCCTGTGGCTCAAGTGGCTAAGGC
>NW_003852561.1:3054164-3058196 GCF_000181295.1 Otolemur garnettii
AAGTGAGACTTTGTCTCAAAAACAACAACAACAAAAGAACTTCAAGTTATGTGCTATGGGGACTCCAAAAGAATGTGTAGGCAATAAATTCTCATTGGGTTGGGGAGGGGAATCTGGGAAGACTTTATGGATTTAGATTGAGCAGTATGGGATTAGTGCACTTCTGGCAAAGAACAGGGGTAGGGATGTTACTGTACAAGGATTATAGCATTTGGACAAATCAAACACATCTTTCTAGGATACAACAAAGGGCATTTATATGCACTTACATGTTAACTCAAATCTGTAGGTTTTAAGGCAATGATGAACTCTGTGTCAGAGAGATGTCTGCTTTCCCTGTGCTAAGGTACATGAAGATGCTGATATGATCAACAGTTATAGGGACAAAGTAGAAACTATTAGAGCTAAATTTTTCATTAGGGTTGGGCTTTTAAATTATATTTATCATTTCCATTAAGAGTTATTGAAAAAGGATCAAATTCAAGTCAAGATGTTATGCTGCTACCACTGTCCAGTCTGACAGTTCGGTGGGCAACACTGAGCACCTAGGGAAGGAACACAGGGGACTGCTGTTTCCGTTTCCCACTGGCCACAGCTGTCGCTGTTCCCAGAAGGGACCAAGGGTGCCCTGGAGCTCATGCAACACCTAGGAGAGACAGGGAAGAGCCCACCTGCTCCTCTGCTTCCCTTCACTTTATTCTCCCTCCCTCTTCCCCAAGACTGTGGATACTGCTTCTCAGTTTCTGTGGAGAGGCTCTTTCTTCGTCCACACATGGACGTACACTGAGGCTGGGGCAGGGAAAATCCTCAGCCTGAGACAGACCAGAGACAAAATGGAATGACAGAATCTTGCTACCAAAGGAGGCTTTGCATTGCTTCTTTGTGATAAATGACCAGCTATTCCTTTTAATACTATTTCTAGCATTCTCAAATATCATTCCCACTAAAAGCCAAATAGGAAACTACTGACTTGGAAAAAAAATGGGTATAGATATAAAAAGAGGTTGAATGACAAATCAGAGATCTGTTTCCATTTGGTTTCTTCAATGACATTGCAACTCACTCCAAAAACAGCAAGAAGAGTTGCCAAGGCAGAGGCTACAGGGTGTAAATACGGGCTGAAATCACCTTGTCTGTCTTAACGGTATAGATCGACTACATAAAAATGAGCAGTTGTTCTCAGAGGCTTTTTGAGTCTCCTTCAGACTCACCTGCACCTCATTTACTTCAAAGCTTTAGGTGCTTGTGAAGTTTTGAACACCAGAGGGCAAAGCAAATTTCACTCAGGGCCCACTTGCAGAAAGTGGGACAGTTCTGGTGAGACTCCTCTGGCTAAGAAGTGAAAAAACATGTAATGCCATTTTCTTTATATGATATATTTCTCGTGGACGCAAAAGAGAAAGTTCATGTTGCTTACTCCAGGGAATCGACGCCGCCTGCCAACATGTGCAGGTGGTTCAGGGTTGTGATAGAGGTGGTCAGGTGGCGTTTGGCGTGATCTAACTGCTTAATATCACGGGTGATTTCCTTCACCTAAAGATTGAAAAACCACAGGAGAGAAAGGAAGAAAGTTAAGAAATGTGACATGCTTCTGCAAGTCGCTCCACAAGAAGCCAGTGCAAACGAAACAAGGAAAAAAGTCTCAAGTTAGCCCTTGGAGAAAACACAAACACACTCATAATACAAAATCAAAAACAATTTCCAATCGGCCTATTTAATTTGGCCTTTCTTCTGATTCTATGCAGGGTTATAAAACCCTCAGTGGTAAAAAGAAAATGAACTTTATTTTGACCCCATACAGAATGATCCAAATAGCAATTTGCTACTGAGCATATAGATAAGATATAGGAGCCAAGTAAAGCACATCTTCTCTTGAATAAGGTCAGAAATAGTTTTTATAATGGAACTAAGAGTTTATGGCTTGGAGCTCCAGCAAACACGTTCTCTCAAATCGCAAGAAGACTAAAATGTAACTCTTGTAACATAAGCTTAACATGAACTGTGTAAGAAGAGAGTGGCAAGCTCTAGGGAGTAACAAGGCAACCTGGGGAGTAAAGTTCACATCCAAGAGATAGAAATCCTATATCTGGAAATGCAAATATATTTCAGTCCCTAGAAAAGTATGCTCAATAGAGAAGTTGAAAACATTCTCCAATTTAACACATAAGTGAAATCTTCCAGTAAACTGAGTCCATGTTGACTAAGAAACTTTCTCAATAGCAGTTTGGTTCCCCAGGTTCTGAAGGCAGGCCGGGCACAGTGGCTCACACCTGTGATACCTGGAAGGAAGGGAGAGCCCTGGATACCAGCACGAACATTCTAGTCACTGGATATCTCCCATTGAAGTGAAAAACTTGGTAGAAAGTTAAGTTCATGTGATCTGATTTTTCAGAGTTTGAGCACCCTGGGAAGTCAAAAAAGGATAGAACGTGGCTCAGCGCCTATAGCATAATGGTTATGGCGCTAGCCGCATACACAGAAGCTGGCAGGTTCGAGCCTCACCCAGGCCAGCTAAACAACAATGACAACTGCAACAGAAAATAGCCGGGCATTGTGGCAGCCACCTGCAATCCCAGCTACTTGGGAAGCTGAGGCAAGAGAATCGCTTAAGCCCAAGAGTTTGAGATTGTTGTGAGTTATGACACCACGGCACTCTATCAAGGGCGACATAGTGAGACTCTGTCTCAAAAAAAAAAAAAAGATGGAACATAAAAAGGCAGGCTTTGGCATCAGACAGAACTAGGGCTGAATGCCAGTTCTAGTACTTACTAACTCTGTACCCCTAGGACAAGTTTCTTAGCCTCACTGAGTCTCAGTTTCTTCATCCATAAAATTGGTAATCATAAAAATAATAATGACAATAAAACCTAGTTCATAAGGCTATACAAGTTAGCTTGCTTGTATAAAAGAACTGGCAGGCCTGGTGTGGTGGCTCATTCCTGTAATCCCAGCCTCTGGGAGGCCACGTGGGATAGATTGCTTGAGCTCAAGAGTTCAAGACCAGCTTGAGCAACAGCGAGACCACGTCCCTAAAAATAGCTGGGTGTTGTAGTAGGCGCCTGCAGTCTCAGCTGCTAGGGTGACTGAGGCAAGAGGATCACATGAGCCCAAGAGTTTGAGGTTGCTGTGAGCTAAGATGCCAGGGCACTCTACTAAAGGTGACAAAGCAAGACTCTGCCTCGAAAAAAAAAAATAATAATTAAAACATAAAAGAACTAAGGCTGGGTGGGGTGGCTCAGACCTATAACCCCAGCACTTTGGGAGGCCGAGGCAGGCAGATTGTCTGAGCTCACAGGTTAGAGACCAACCTGAGCTAGAGTGAGACCCAGTCTCTGAAAAATAGCCGGGTGTGAGGTGGTGCCTGTGGCTCAAGAGTAGGGCACTGGCCCCATATACTGGAGGTGGTGGGTTCAAACCCGGCCCTGGCCAAAAAAAAAAAAAGGCCAGGTGTTGTGGTGGGTACCCTTGAGCCCAAGAGTCTGAGGTTGCTGTGAGCTATGATGCCACTGTACTTTACCAAGGGCGACAAAGTGAGACACTGTCTCAATAAATAAATAAAAGAACTGGCATAGTGCTTGGCACAGCAAATAGCAGCTCTCCCCTCACTTCTACTTCTTCAATTCAGCAAAGCACTGTCCAAGAAAAGTAAGACATCTAATAACTTTAGAAGCAGCTTACTCAAACTGTCACCATACCCCTTTTTAGATGGAATAGGCTGCATTGTCTAAAACAGCACATTATAATTGGAAGGATAGCAGTGCCTAAGAAACCCAAGTACAATAAACACTAGCAAGAGCAGCACCTGACAGTGTCTTCTGACAACTGCCGTTCCAGGGCCTGTGGGTGGTGCTGAGCACAGTGCATCCTTGGGAAAGGCCACAAACCCAAGTCTCCAGTTCCATGCTCGGTGCCCTTCAGACATTTAAAATTCTTACAAGAACCCCGTGAGGTAGATGCTATCATTCTTATTTATAGTTGAAGAAACTAAAATTCAGACAATTTAGAGACATTACATTACTTTTTTTTTTTTTT
>NW_003852561.1:3059412-3060530 GCF_000181295.1 Otolemur garnettii
CATTGTTGTTTGGCGGGTCCGGGCTGGGGATTCGAACCCGCCACCTTAGGTGTACGTGGCTGGCGCCTTAGCCGGTTGAGCCACAGGCGCCGAGCCAAACACGTATATCTTAATTGAGAAATATGTGATATAAACAAATGCTAGAGAAAGGAATCTAAAATGACTAAGGAACTATTTTTGGGAAAAGAGAAAAAGAAAACTTTTCCTATTTAAAAACGGCGCTGTAAATGTAGGGCAGCAGGGGCGGTGAGTCACTACTGTCTAGCAGCAGCCTGTGGATCAATCTGGAATGTACCCACAGGGGCTTGCTTTAGAGACGTGCATGACTGGCTGGAAAGAAGTGGGAGACAAAAAGCCCACTAATTAGTATGTCTGGATGAGAAGCTAACTTGCTTATTTAGTGCAAAAAAGTTAGGAAGATACCTAAACTCACCATCTGCTCTGATTTTTCTGCTTTGTCTTTGATATCTTTGATTTTGCCGAAGAGTTGCTGAATAGCTTTTTGAGCCTCCTCCAGTGCCTAGAAAAAGAGAAAGAAATGAAAAAAGCAATTCAAGATAGCACTAGCCACTACTCTTTAATCAATTCCAGTCGCAAAAGAAAATTACCATAAAGCTCTCTTGATTCATTGTAATTTTTCTGTACCCAAGTAGCAGAGACGTACAGAGTCCAGCATCTGGATATATGCAGATACTTGGGATCCTTATAAAACTGCATCATAAAGTTGTTTTTTCTTTGTGTCATAAAGTTTTAATTTAAAAACAAAATGATTTTCTTCTATCTCAGTGATTACTACACACATTGTTAAAGACAACAAATAAACAGGGCATGCACATCTCTGTGTGTGTGCGCACACATGTGCATAGTAACCCCAAGACTACAGAAAGACAGAGATGACTCTAAGCTGGGAGTAGGAAGAGTTCTTTTTTTTTTTTTTTTTGACACAGAGTCTCACTTTCTCGCCCTCAGTAGAGTGCCGTGAAAGTGTCACACAGCTCACAGCAACCTCCAGTCTTGGGCTTAGGTGAGTCTCTTGCCTAAGCCTCCCAAGTAGCTGGGATTACAGGTGCCTGCCACAACGCCTGGCTATTTTTTTGTTGCGGTTTGGCCAGGGCTGG
>NW_003852561.1:3060550-3062969 GCF_000181295.1 Otolemur garnettii
TTTTTTTTTTTACCTTCTTGATCTCTGCCCCATTTAGTGTGCTTCTCAGTAGTTCACAGTCATCTGTGTGAAACATAGCTCACATTAACACTATTTCCCCAGGTGGTCTATAAGGCTTTTTTTTTTTTTTTTGCAGTTTTTGCCCAGGGCTGGGTTTTAACCCGCCCCCCCCGGTATATGGAGCCAGTGCCCTACTCACTGAGCCACAGGGGCCGCCCAGGAAGAGTTCTTAATTTGGAAGTTGGCGCGTCCGGGCTGGGGATTCGAACCCGCCACCTTAGGTGTACGTGGCTGGCGCCTTAGCGGGTTGAGCTATAGGCGCCGAGCCCAGGGCTGGGTTTTAACCCGCCAACCTCGGTATATGGAGCCAGTGCCCTACTCACTGAGCCACAGGGGCCGCCCAGGAAGAGTTCTTAATTTGGAAGTTCCAAGAGATTGTGCTCTTAAAAGGTTTGGGGTTGTGTATAAGGACTCCATAATTGTGGCAAATCTTCAAGACATTTATAGTACCTCATTTAGAAACCAATGCAATGAGGTTAGAAAGGAATACTAAAGCTAATGGGGAGCCAAATGTTGCCATTAAAACAAAAACCTACAAAGACAGATGCTACACATTAAAAGTATCACAGCTCATGGTCTCTTCTGCAAGCAGGGGAAGCAGTATGAGAGGAGTCGGGAGGGTGCTCGCCAGCCACACACGTGTGGACACATGTACTCCACTACGCATGATGGAAGACTACCTATAGCCAAACTGCTCCTCCAAATTCCTGTGGCAGTTATGGTGCCAGCCACATTAGTCAGCATTTCCTTAATTCACTCCTTCGCTCATTCAACAGGTATTTCCTGAAGACCTCCCAACGCCAGGCATTATTTTAAGCACTGGGAATCCAGTGGTAGAGGGGACAGGCACGGTCTCTCTCCTTGTCCTCAAGGAACTTATTATGATTTTGAGAAGTTGGGGGAGGAGACACTGGAAGAGCAACTAAATAAACAAGAAAATTCCTGAGTGAGATGGATGTGATGAAGGAATTATGCAGCGTGATGAGAATAAGAGGAATGGTGGTCATTTCCTGAAAAACAGCATATAAGCAGGACCTCCAGGATGAGGAAGAGTCAGGACATATGGACCTGGAGTAAGAGAACAAGCAGAGAGCACAGCAATGCAATGACTCTGATCTCAAAAAGACCTTAGTGTTTTGCCAGGCTGAGCCAGGGCGAGACCTCATCTCCACTAAAAATAGAAAAACTAGCCAGGTGTTGTGGGGGGCACCTGTAGTCCCAGCTACTCAAGAGGATCACTTGAGCTCAAGAGTTTGAGGTTGCTGTGAGCTATGACGCCACAGCACTTGACTCAGGGCAACACAATAAGACTCTATCTCAAAAAAAAAAAAAAGAAAGAAAGAAAGAAAGAAAAAGAAAATAAAAAAAGACCTTTGTGTTTTGGAGGATCAAAAAGAAAGTAGATAGTAGTGTGACATCAAAGTGGGAAGTATTATAAAATAATTTGGAGAGGGAGGCTGGGGTCTGAGCATGGACGGCCTTGAAGACCTGGTACAAGCATAGGGATTCTGGTCTCAATGCAATGAGAAGCCACCGAAGGTTTTTAAACAAGGGACTGCACGTATTATTATTACATGTATAACAGACTTCTCCTCCTCCATGGCTAGAGGACCATACTGAAGCAGGAGTGAAAGCAAGAGAGAAAGATCTATTAAAAAGCTGCTGCAGACCTGGCCCAGTGGGTCACTCCTGTAATCCCAGCACTCCGGGGGCCAGGGCAGGAGAATTGCTTGAGGCCAGGAGTTTGAGACCAGTTTGAGACCTCATCTCTACAAAAAAAAAAAAAAAAAAATTAAAGATGCTGTACTTTTCTATATTTGTACAGGTGAGAGATGCAAGAGGTCTAGACCAGGTAACCAGTGGTGACAGGAAGGAGTGGAACAGTTCATGATTTATAAGAAGGTATAACCCACATGACCCTGATGGGCTGCATGTGGGTCCATGAGGGAGAAGAACAAGTCAAAGACGACTCTTAGGTTTCGGTTTGAAAAGCCGGTGACTTGTTCCATTTACTGAGCTAGGTAAGACAGGAGGATGGGCCTGACAGACAGGTGTGTGTGGTGGAGGCAGAAAGGTTGGAAAACAAGAGTTGTGTGTGCAATATATTAAGAGTGCACAGGCCGTCACGAAGGCTCATGCCTGTAATCCTAGCACTCTGGGAAGCCGAGATGGGTGGATTGCTTGAGCTCATGAGTTCGAGATCAGCCTGAGAAAAAGCGAGACCCTGTCTCTCCCAAAAATAGACAAACTGAGCCAAGAGGATCACTTGAGCCCATGAGCTGGCGGTTGCTGTAAGCTATAACATCACGGCACTCTACCCAGGGCAATAGCCTTAGACTCTGTCTCAAAAAAAAAAAAA
>NW_003852561.1:3063451-3081148 GCF_000181295.1 Otolemur garnettii
CTGGCTATTTTTTGGTTGTAGTTGTCATTGTTGTTTGGCAGGCCCGGGCTGGGTTTGAACCCACCAGCCCTGGTGTATGTGGCTGGCGCCCTAGCCACCGAGCTACAGGCCCTGAGCTGGTACATGCTTTCTTGCCCTTTCGCCTTCTGCTTTGGGATGACGTAGCAAGAAGGGCTTGCCAGATGTGGGCCCCCCGACCTTGGACTTCTCAGCCACCAGAAGAACTGTAAGAAATAAGTCTCTTTTCTTTATAAATTACTCAGTCTGTGCCTTCTGTTTCAGTAACACAAAACTATAGCTATTGCTGTAACAAATACCTCAAAATGCGGTTTTAGAACAAGTTTGGGTAATGGGTAATGGGTAGAGGCTGGAAAAGTTTTGAAGTGAATACTGGAAAAAGCCTCTATGACTGCGAATGGGACACGAAGCATAAGGCTCAGTAGAAAAGAAGACGCAGGGAAAGTCTGGAACTTCTTAGAGATTACTTAGTGGTTGTGACAGGAATGTTGGTAGAAATACACAGTAAGGGCAATTCTGATGAGGTCTCTGACAGAACGAGGAACAGGGTATTGGAAACTAGAGGAAAGGCCACTCTTATTATAAAGTGGCAAAGAACTTGGCTGACTGGTGTCTCTGCCCTAGGGCTTTATAGAAGGCGGAATTTACGAGTGGTAAACTAGGCTATCTGGTGGAAGACCCTGCTAAGCAAAATTCCGAAGGAGCTGCACAGTTACTTTTAACTGCAGATAGAAAGATGTGAGGGGAGAGAAATTATTTAAAGAAGGAATTTATAATTAAAAGGAAAGCAAGAATGGAAAGGTTTGGAAAATCTGCAGCCTGGCCATGTAAGGAGTGAAAGGCATGTTTAGGAGAGCGATCCAAGGGTGGGGCCTCGCAACCATTTGCTGAAGAGATTAGTAGGGAGAGAAGGGAGCCAGGTGCTGGTCTTTGAAAAAAAAAAATGTGGGAGGACGATCCCAAAGGCCTTTTGGAGATCCTGGAGCTGCCCTTCATATGTCAGGGGCAGAGCAGGGTCTTGAGGGTAAGGATTCCAGGGAGGTGGCCCCAGGACCTCAGCATTTGCTGCCCAGGCCTGCCGGTGACCCTGCTCCCCACATTCTGGGGCAGCGCTCCTTGGCTGACCTAACCATGGTTCCAGTGGGCTTGGGTGTGGCTTGGGCTGCTGCTCCAGAGGCACAAGTGCCAAGCCTTGGTGGCCTTCACATTGTGCTAACTCTGCACATGTACAGAATGCAAAATCTGTAGGGCCATGGCAACCGCCACTTAGATTTCAAAAGATGTCATGGACAGCCTGGGAGCCCTGGCAGAGACTTGTTGCAGGGCCAGAATCAGTGTAGAGAGCCCCATACTAGGGAAATGCCTAAGGAAGTCATGGGGATGGGCCATCTCAGCGTGCATGTCCAGCACAGGAAAGCTGCAGGCATGAACCTCCAACCAGGAGAGTTACTGTGAGAACTGAGCCCAGCAGAACCATAGGGGCAGGGCTGCCTGAGACCTTGGGGGCCCAACCCCTGCTCCTGTGCACCCAGGATGCAGGATATGGAGTCAAAGATCATCCTCCAGCTTTAAGAAGTAATGTTTTCCCTGCTGAGTTTTGGATTTACTTGAGGCCTGTTACTTCTTTTTTTCTTGCCTATTTGCCCCTTGTAGAATGGGAATGTCTATCCTACACCTGTTCTACCATTGTATTTTGGAAATAAATAGTCAGTCCTCCATACCCACAGATTTAACCAACCATGGACTGAAAATAATTGAAAAAGAAAATAAAAAAAATACAAATCTTAAAATGCAGTCTAATAAGCATTTACATTGAATTAGGCATAAAAAAGGAATCTAGAAATTATTTAAAGTATATAAGAGGGTATAGAATGTACACAGGTTTTATACAAATTCTATACCATTTTGTAGCGGGGACTTGAACATTAGCCGATTTTGGTGTTTGAGAGGGGTCCTGGAACCAATGCGCCGCAGATACCAAGGGAGAACCATAACTTGTTTAATTACACAGGCTCACAGCTGGAGGGGGATTTGTCTCAGGATGAATCACACCTTGAGGCTTACCAATTTCTGATTTAGAGGAGACTTTGGACTTTTCAGGTGATGCTGAAACAAGTTAAGACCTTGGGACTATGAATTAGGGCACCAGGGACAGAATGCTACGGTTTGAATAGATTCCCCCCAAGTTCATGAATGGAAAAGTTAATGCCCAATACAACAGTATTGACACTGAGACTTATAAGAAGTGCCTGGGTCACGAGGGCAGAGCCTCATTCATGGCAACATGGCAGGAGGTGCCTTTCAACCTTCTACCAGAAGATGACATAGCAAGAAGGCCCTTGCTGGCTCACGCCTGGAATCCTGGCACTCTGAGAGGCCGAGGCGGATAGCTTGAGCTCACAAGTTCGACTCCAGCCTGAGCAAAAGTGAGACCCCATCTCTACTAAAAATAGAAAAACTGAGGCAAGAGGATCACTTGAGCCCAAGTTGGAGGTTGCTGTGAGCTATGATGCCACTGCACTCTACCGAGGGCAACAGCTTGAGACTGTCTCCAAAAAAATAAAAGGCCCTTGCCACATACAAGTCTCTTGACCTTGGAATTCCCAGCCTCCAGAACTATAAGAAATAGATTTCTTTATAAATTACTCAGTCTGTGGTATTCTGTTGTAGCAACACAGAATGGACTAAGATGACCTATTTGACATCAAGTGGAGACATCACGTTGGACATACAAGTCTGGAGCTTGGAGTAGAGTTGAAAGCCAGGGACTTAAATTTAGAAGTCATCACTTTAGACATGATATTTATGCCTGTTAAGACAGGAAAAAGTCCACTAGGAAGAAAGAATTGGCAGAGAAGAGAAGGCGGCTCACGGCTAAGCCCTTAGGCACTCCAATATTCAGAAGTCGGAAGAAAAGGAAGGAGCAAAGAAACAGAAAATTTAACCGTGACATGAGAGAAAATTGGAACTGTGGTGTCACAGAAGTGACAAACAAAAGTGTCTGAAGGACAAGAAAGAGAGAGAGACTGATTATGCCTTATGTTGTGGAAAATGCATGTGAGATTAAGACAGAAAACTGCTATTGATTCTGACAACAGGGAACGGCCTTGCTGACACCCTTGACAGGAGCAGTTTCAGTGAAGTCAGGGGAATGGCAGTGGACAGTGATGACATGATGAGGTGGAGGCAGTGACACAGAGCAGGGGCTGGCAAATGATGCCTGTGGGCTGTACCAGTCTGCCACCTGTTTTTTTGTAAATAACATTTTTTTGGAACACAGCCAAAGCCATTTGTTTAAGTATTGTCTGTGGTGACTTTCGCCATACAATGGCAGAGATGAATAGCTGCAACAGAGACCATATGGTCTGTAAAGACTAACATTATTTACTATCTGGTCCTTCAAACCAAGCTTGCTGACCTTGGCATAGATTATTTTTTTCAAGAAGTTTTTGTTATTAAAAAACAATAATGGGGCAATAGATGGAATAAAGGGAGGACTCTTTAGAGATGAGAAATGCACACATCTGTTGCGAGAATGATTCAGCAGAAGGAGAGAAACTGATGCGGAAGGTAACAGAACAATTACAGAACTTTTTTATAATGCTCTTGAATTGGTTAGCGTATAAATACTTAACTTTAACGGGGTTTAAGTATCCTTTAGAGTTCGGACCAAGAGTATGAAAGGCATTTTTATATCTCTTGTAGCTAAAGCAATCATTTATTTTGGTTTACCCGGGACAGGCCTAGTTCATGACCAGTATAATTATTAATAGCTCTCTCCCACTCACAAAAGTTAAGTTTGGTGATAAATGATATGGTCACCTCACCTATGACATCAAACCAAATCTGGAGCACAGACGAAACTTGGCGAATATTTACCCATTGATTAAAAGTACCATGGGCCACCTACAAGAGTGGCAGTGCTGATACTACTGCTCAGACATCCACTATCTCCTCTAACTTTAGGCACAATTATAAACAGTGGTTCAAATCAACCAAAAAAGAGCAAGCAATTGCATTAGAACCTGGGCACAAGATATGAAAAGAATTTTTTCTTTTGAGGACAGATGAATGGCCAACAAACACAAGAAAACCACTCACTGTCTCTAATTATCAGAGAAATGCAAATCAAAACCACTTTGAGGTATCACCTAACCCCAGTGAGAGTAGCCCACATCACAAGGTCCCAAAGCAATAGGTGGTTGTGCAGAGAAGGGAACACTCATGCACTGTTGGTGGGACTGCAAATTAGTGCAGCCTTTAAGGAAAGAAGTAAGGAGAATCCTCAAAGTAGACCTTCCATTTGATCCTGTAATCCCCTTACTAGGTAGGTACCCAAAAGAAAAAAAGTCATTTTACCATAAGGACCTTTGCACTCAAATGTTTATAACAGCATGATTCACAATCGCAAAGATGTGGAAACAACCCAAGTACATCTCAACCCATGAACGGATTAATAAACTGTGGTATATGTATACTGTGGAATACTATTCAGCCATAAAAAGATGGGAATTTGGGGCCAGGCACAGTGGCTCATGCCTGTAATCCCAGCACTCTGGGAGGCTAAGGCAGGTGGATCTCTTGAGTTCAGGAGTTCCAGACCAGCCTGAGCAAGAGAGAGATCCCATCTCTACTAAAAATAGAGAAACTATTCAGGCCTTGTGGCAGGCACCTGCAGTCCCAGCTCCTCAGGAGGCTGAGGCAGAGGACTGCCTGAACCTAGGAGTCTGAGGTTGCTATGAGCTATGATGTCACAGCACTCTACCAAGGGTGACAAAGTGAGACTCTGTTTCAAAAAAAGAGAGAGAGATGGAGATTTTGTATATATTTTGTAACAACCTGGAAAGATTTGGAGAACATTCTCCTAAATAAAATACCATAAGAATGAGAAAACGAGCCTCACACGTGCTCAATACCCAACTGAAGCTAGATTAACAACTATGTGCTGACTTGAGAGAAAAATTCAATTAAATTCAAGAAAGGGGGAGGAGGAGAGAGGGTTCGGCAAATTCCCACCCAAAAGGAACAATGCATGTATATACAGCATGCTTCCTGGGTGAAGGAAACAACTACAATTCCGACTTCACCTTACAAACGCAAACAATATAACCTAATCATGTGTCTCTTCCTATTAATCTGAAATTTTAAAAAAATTTCCTTTAAAAAAATAAACCGTAGTGGGTGGCACCTGTGACTCGGTGAGTAGGGTGCCAGCCCCATATACCGGAGGGTGGCAGGTTCGAACCCGGCCCCAGCCAAACTGCAACAAAATAATAGCCAGGTGTTGTGGCGGGTGCCTGTAGTCCCAGCTACTCGGGAGGCTGAGGCAAGAGAATCACCTAAGCCCAAGAGCTGGAGGTTGCTGTGAGCTGTGATGCCACAGCATTCTACCCAGGGCAACAAAGTGAGACTCTGTCTCTAAAAAAAAAGAAAAGAAACAGTAGTTCAAAGTCATAGCTTCACGTTTTCTATAAATATTACCTATTTAGCTAATATGTAGTCTAATATACAAGATGCTACATGGGGTCAATACATTCTAAACCCACAGGAGCCTTCTAAAAAATGTTGGGTCATGGTATAAAAGATACTACAGAGGCCTCCACAACAACTGACCACTAGAAAGGACTGGTTTTTCTGAGCAAGCTTGCTTAAAATTCTGTGACACTGCAGGTCATGTCGTGTTATGGTGATGTGCTAATGGGATTAACCACTGTCTTCTAGCCAAACACCCTAAAACATATGATATTCAGCCAAGAAAGGGAAAACAGGTCAAATTACATACTTAGATATGAAGTCTGAAGAAGTGTCTATGACCCTTTCTCTGAGAAAGGTTTCCTATCCCTATTTCTATCTTATTCTTTTTTTTTTTGGAGACCGAGTCTTACTACCATGTTTCCCTGAAAATAAGAGCTATCCAAAAAATAAGCCCTAGCAGGATTTCTATGCATTTGTTAAATATAAGCCCTACCCCGATAATAAGACCTAGTATGAGCAGATACACTGCATAGCCATGCCCTCATTTCGGCGCTGAGCAGTAAGGAAGACTGGAATACCTTTCATCTGCCACAGCTCCTTTCTCCCAGCCGTTCACACTGGCATGGGTGCGCATGTGGTAACTGTGGTCACAGGCATCCTATTGCGCATGTGTGAAGGGCTAGGGGAAAGGAGTTCACGCATCACTAGCGCCAGCCCCACCAACAAGGTTGGCTCCCCCTGTCAGGTTCCAGAACAAGATGACTTAAATGTATTTGACTAAATGTAGATTGTTGTATTATACTTAATAAAAATAAGACATCCCCTGAAAATAAGCCCTAGTGTGTCTTCTTGAGAAAAAATAAATGTAAGACAGTGTCTTATTTTTGGGGAAACATGGTATGTCACCCTGTGTCACCCATGGTAGAGTGCCATGGCGTCACAGCTCACAACAAACCTTAAACTCTTGGGCTGAAGCGATTCTCTTGCCTCAGCCTCCCAAGCAGCTGGGACTATAGGCTCCTGCCACAACTTCTGGCTACTTTTTTGTTGTTGTTGTTGTTGTTCTTGTTTAGCAGGCCTAGGCTGGGTTGGAACCCGCCTGCCTCAATGTATGTGGCTGGTGCCCTAAGCATGGAGCTATGGTCGCCGAGCCTCTCTTATTCTTAATCTGGCATCCTACCAGAACTATATCTGTTGAAGGTACTATTCTTTTTATTCCAGCAAACAAATAAGTCTTACACAATCTTACATTTCAGTCTTCAAGAAAGATAAACTGCCTGCCAGATTTTTTTTTCCTGGCTGGAATACTTTAGCTTGTTATAATAATGTACTAAAGTTGAGGAAATTTAATATAAATCATTTTCCAGCTCAAAAAGGTTCCTCTGAAGAATTCACATTATTAAGCAAGTCCATTCTCAACACACACACCTAACCTCTGATAATCAATTATACAGAAAGAAGAGTGTTTTGTAGTTGGAAGAATCATAAGACCTACGAAAGGTTAAAATTCTATTATTTAAATGTACTAAAATAGTTTTATTACCCAGCTACCCACAGATTGTGCTGAAAGATAGATTCTGGCACTGTCCCTAGACACTCTTTAAAATAAAATGTGGCGGCTCGGCGCCTATGGCTCAACCGGCTAAGGCGCCAGCCACGTACGCCTAAGGTGGCGGGTTCGAATCCCCAGCCCGGACCCGCCAAACAACAATGACGGCTGCAACCAAAAAATAGCCGGGCGTTGTGGCGGGCGCCTGTGGTCCCAGCTACTTGGGAGGCGGAGGCAGGAGACTCGCTTGAGCCCAGGAGTTGGAGGTTGCTGTGAGCTGTAATGCCACGGCACTCTACCCAGGGGGACAGCTTGAGGCTCTGTCTCAAAAAAAAAAAAATAAAATAAAATAAAATAAAATAAAATAAAATAAAATGTGGCTACTTTTCTACCCCAAGCTGTATGGATTAAAAACAGAACCAATCACCCCCAAATGTCTGCTTTCAACCTACGCTTACTGGAATTTCTGAACTGAGCCCTGGAGACTGGCTACAGCCTGTGTTTGAGGGTGTTACTATGAAGAGGTTTGTGTGGTTGCCTCTTTAATAACTCAAGTTCTGTGATCGGGAGATGCAATGCAACCCACTGAGCTAGGTTAGAAGACCCAGCAAAGCCAATTACAGTACTGTGTATTTCTGTGCATTGTTAACTGGTATAGTTACTCTGAATATTCCCTGCCTTCTGAAGCATACTCTGAATAGGCTCTCAAAGCCACACTAGGTCAAGTGTGCAGAAGATAAGCAGTATGGAACCCGGCACAGACTCTGCTGCTTTCTTCTTTCCCGACTTTCTTTTTTACAGAACTGTTGTTGGTCACCTGTGTAGACAGAAGCTGTGATCCGGTGGAAGTGCCTTAAGAAAGAAACACCTCCCTGGCTCTCAGATGCATCTAATTTTGCAGTTTGCTCTATTAAAGAATAGATAGGCAGCCTTTCTGAGATTTTATTTTTTATTTATTTATTTATTTATTTATTTATTTTTTTGAGACAGAGCCTCAAGCATTCCCCTGGGTAAAGTGCCGTGGCATCATAGCTCACAGCAACCTCCAACTCCTGGGCTCAAATGATTCTCCTGCCTCCACCTCCCAAGTAGCTGGGACTACAGGTGCCCACCACAACACCGGCTATTTTTTGGTTGCGGCTGTCATTGTTGTTTGGCAGGCCTGGGCTGGATTTGAACCTGCCAGCTCAGGTGTATGTGGCTGGCACCTTACTTGCTTGAGCCACAGGCACTGAGCCCTTTCTGAGATTTTAAACTGAGCTCCTTTTTGTTGCCACTGCAGGAAGAAGGAAAGGTTATTCATTTTCAGAAGAACTGATATGGCTTTAGACTGTTCTTCAAAAAAATAAAAATAAATAAAGACTACTATTCAAGGCTCCTGGGAAGAAAATTGACTTTTCCCACTATTCTGCTCTGATTTCTCTTTTCCAACTTTATATCTACTTGCTGGTTCCCTTTCTTTTCTAGCCTGTGGAAAAGCAACACATTGTATTAGTCAAAAGCAAGGGTTTCTGAGTTATCTTACTGGGATTCTTAACTTGGCCTTCCCACTTACTGTGTGATCTCCACCACACCTCTTAACCTCCAGGAGGTACAGCTTCACAATTTCTAGGATAGACTGTTTTGTTGGGAAGGAATATGGGGTTCAGAATTGTTTACCGCGTACTCTTCCCACCTCATGTAAATCTTCCTCTCACTGGGATCTTAGAGAGTCTGCTGTCCCAGGAGCAGACCAGGCCTGAACTGGGCTAACTGGAGTTTTCCTATGATTTTTTTCAGAACTAGAATTGAGAAAGAAAGTTCATCTTTCTTAAGGTAGGTTCCCCCATAAGGGGAGAAGGCTGGTCTGCATGTAGAGATGATGAACCCAGTGCACAGACAGATCCAGACATGGAAAGATACTGGGCATTACTATAGTCCTTGACGTCAGCACTTCTGACAAGCCCTACTAAGGTGCGACACTTCCTGCGGTTAGACTCACTCAACTTCTTCAAAGATACAACAGAATTCTTGAATTCTTCCAAGTAATCTTCCTTTTTGCCTAAGCCAATTTGAATTGAGATTTCTGGCTTCTGCAACCAAGAGAGTCCTGACTTTGTGTATGAAGCTCCCAGCTCATATAAGGGGCTCACGAAACAGCAACTATTGTCAGATCTCCCAGATGGATTGCTGAGACTATCCCTCCAAGCAGCAAAGGTTGCTGACTCATCTTGGCTTTGAAAACAAGCTGGTTAAGTTCAGCATCTGTAGGGGTATTCAGAAGAATGGCCCGTGGATTGAGGGGACAGTATCTTTGGACCATGATGAAAATGAGACATTGTCCAGGAAAAGTTTAAGTCTTTTTTTCATTCCTTCCATTAAAAGTGAGGACCTACTATAAACATTATTCTAGACACTGAGAGAAAAAGATCACCCGATAGGGGACATGTCTTTAAAACATTTGTAAAGAGTATTACATAAAAAATATAAATAACTAAGATAAAAATACAAATTAGCAAGGGACTCCTCAAAAGGGCAGAATCCTTGATCTGTGGTACCATGCTTGGCGCCTGTAGCTCAAGCGGCTAATGTGCCAGCCACATACACCAGAATTGGTGGGTTTAAATCCAGCTGGGGCCCGCCAGGGCAACAATGACAACTACAACCAAAAAATAGCTGGGTTTTATGGGCACCTGTAGTCCCAGCTACTCGGGAGGCTGAGGCAAGAGAATTGCCTAAGCCCAGGAGTTGGAGGTTGCTGTGAGCTGTGTGATGCTACAGCACTCTACCAAGGGCGACAAAGTGAGACTCTTATCTTTATTAAAAAAAAAAAAGAAGAAGAAGAAGAAGTGGCAATAGCAACAATGTAACCCAAGCCCCAAAAAGGTGTTAAATAGTAGCAGAGGTCAGAGGCACCTTCACGGCCTGGACGGCTGCATGCTTCAGCCTCATGCTTCCCTGTGTCCTAGAACTCACCAGGTACCTCCAGGTCTGACGGCACTCATTAAATGAAAATTGTTGGTGTTTACACTAATTCCTCCACGGTCCATTCAGAAAGCTTGAGCATAAAATGGTTTTATTTAAAGAGAGATTTCTTTCCAAGTTTGTGAACCAAAAGACTGTAAAGAGCAAAGGCTGTAATTCTCACCTCATTTGTTAAAATGCTCTGTTCCGTGTGAGTTACTTTTATTTATGATTTCTTCAAACTATATCCACTGAAAATGTGAAGCAAAGGGCTCATTTTTATTGTTTTCTGGAGACAAGCAAGAAGTTAAAATCACAGGATGAGGCTAGGACCCAAATTCAACAGGGTCCAAACAAGACTAAACATTTAAGATATAAGTTCTGCTTATATCTGTTATCACCCGTAACTTAAAACACGTTAGCCCTGACATAGCTGGGAGTGAATGCACTCTCGCCCTGCTTCCTCTGATGAAAGGTGACCCTTGAGGATGCGTGCATTTAAAGCAACAACTCCAAATGGCAAAGCAGAAAGAAATGTTTAACCAAAAGTCTCACCTGCTTTTGCGGAATAAAAGACACAGAAATACAATACTTTAGGAAATAGGGCATATTTAAAGGAATGACTTGTCCAAGTTTACCAAGGACTACTTCCCACCAAAAGCTAAGCCTACTAGTTGCCAAGTTAGAGGTTACTTACTTCGTTCTCAGTCCCCAGGTCCTACTATTACTTCTAATTTCAGTCACTTTGTAACTCTTCTCTATATTAAAGGTCTTCATTTAGGAGAAAACATCCTTCTGTGGTGACATGTGGATATTTCCTCAGCTGATTTTTGAGACACCTTCTGTACCAGATGCTCCTTAGGCTATGAATCTTCCAGAGGCTTCCTCCAAATGGTTTTCTCTTTTCTGATTCCACTTCTTCTCTTCAGGATCTCCTTGGTTTCTGCATTCTCAGTGTCACAGCTATGTAATGAGCACACAGTTCCCTTTCCATCCCTGAGTTCTTCTCTTAGTCCAAGCTCTTCTCCCTGTGAGAGGGACCTGGCTGGTTCATGAGCCCCTGGTCACTGCCACTGTTTAGATTCCTTTGTGAACCAATTAACTTTTCAGGCTCCACAATGAAAAAAAGTGGCTCCCAAATCTGCTTTTAAATATCTATCATTGTTTAAAAAGAGAATTTGATGCGTGGCAAGTGGGGAATCAGAAAATTTGGATCTGTAGTTAACTCACGGAGTGTGATTCGGGGCAGGTCACAGAAGTGACCTGAGCCCGATTCTTCATCTATAAGATGGGGAGAATAGCATCTACACGGCCTAAGACACATTTTTGTGAGGATCAAATAATGTATACAACAATATTTTATAGAATGTGAGGTAAACATATGTATATTGTAATAAAACAAAAGTATTATAGATTTTAAAAAATGACTCAAAATGTTCTGCAAAGGCAACTCAAAATGTATCTTTGCCTACTGTAACTCAATCAAGACAGATTAGTCTTACAACAGTACATTCTTGATTTTACAGATCTGGAAAACTCCAGGGCTAACCAGTGGTACTAGAACCTGCCCATAAGATGCTAATTCAGTCATCAGAAATCTCTGCAGGTCAGAATCTCTAAATATTCAATGGAAAAATAGTGTATATATTTGACATCTTAGAAGCAGCGCTGGGCCTAGTATAGGATGATGGTACTATCACAGGAGTCAGAAACAGTAGGCTAACTGTCCCTGCTGTTCCCATGTGACTGGAAACAAGAAAAGCTCAAACGTGACGAGGTGACAAAGGTTAATAATTAGGTCTGAGATGGAGTAAAAACCCCTCGATTCCTAAAGACAGTATTTGGATTATCAAATTTATTTGTCTGTAAGGACAGTAAGTATATCTCTAGAAGAAAGGTTCCCCTTCTAATTGGTGGCCATTGTCTAGGTATCACATATAACACCTACAGATGAACACAGTATCTATTCAGAGAGCCCACAATACAACATGGAAACGGAAATCCTCCCACGTGATCCAGTACCCTATGGCGGATGACAAGTGTCTTGTGTACTTCAGAGCTTTAATCTAGACAACGAGAAAACATCAAACCAAAATAGTAATCTCCGTCCAGAGATGACCTCGCAGTCCAAATTAGAGCGAAGGAAATTTTACAGCTACATTATAGGTTCCTGAAAACAGAGATTTCTAAATGGAAATCTTTTTTTTTTTTTTTTGTCGAGACAGAGTCCCACCCTGTGCCCCTGAGCAGAATGCAGCAGCTTGGTAGTTCACTGCAACCTCCGACTCCTGGCTTGTGGGCATCCCGCTGCCTCAGCCTCCGGAAGCTGCTGGGATTACAGGCACTCGCCGCAGCACCAGGCTGGGTTTTTCCATTTTTTTCACGAGTCGGGGTCTCACTTTTGCTCAGGCGAGTCTTGAACTCCTGAGCTCCAGCGATTCTCCCTCCTCAGCCTCCCACAGTGCTGGGATTACAGGCGTGAGCCACCGCGCCCGGCACTAAATGGAAATCTTGACAGAACAACCACAATACTGAATCTGTGCTGTTCTAAATACTGTGTTTCCATGGATGAAAGAAGGCAGAGGGAAAAAGGAGGTCAAGTTCTTATAGGAAGAGAGTTTCAAATTCCCATCCATTGTTCCAACATATGTGAATGACTTTTTGCGTCAAAGACCTGAAACCCTGAAAGCTTTGCCTGCTGAGCAGTGATACCTCAACTTTTCTAATGCACAAGCACAAACGGAGGATGGAATATTCCTTACAAAATCTCTAACTCCGAGCGATCAAAAGCCAGAATGGCCTGGCTACTAGCCAGAGGAGTTATAGTAGTGATGAATGGCATTTTCCTTTAAGATGTAGAGGGTTTAGTTTAAACTTGTGATTGCCTCTAACATGGAAAGAAGCAGCTGGCAAAAGTTACGCCTGACTTTCTTTCTTGGCTCCTGCAGAGTGCCAGTTTATATGGAGATGGCTCAGAAGAATAATAAACTTCAGTGTGCCTTCTTTGCATATTACTTTCCTAACACCATTTGCAATAATCATGTTGCAGGCAAGTGGGACTTATGTTTCTAAGGTCAGGAAGGAAACAGTTCAACTGCTTAAAATTAGGGCAGTTTTACTTTCTGGGGGAAGAGCACCTCTATTATTAGGCACTGACTACAAAAGCTTAAGACTAACTAATACGAAACACATAGTTTATACGGACTAAATCAGCAGTGCTCAACCTGTGGGTTGCCACCCCTTTGTAACAAGGAAAATATATCACGGCATTAGGAAGGTTGAGAGCTACTGGACTAAAAGAAGACAAAATAGAAATTATGCTTGTAGGGCCAGGGGCAGTGGCTCACACCTATAATCCTAGAATTCTGGGAGGCCAAGGCGGGTGATCCCTTGAGCTTAGGAGTTGGAGACCAGCCTGAGCAAAAGCCAGACCCTGTCTCTAAAAATAGCCAGGTGTTGTGCTGGGTGCCTGTAGTCCCAGCTACTTAGGAGGCTGAGGCAAGAGAATTGCTTAAGTCCAAGAGTTTGAGATTGCTCTGAGCTATGATGCCATGACACTCTACCCAAGGCATCAAAGTGAGACTCTGTCTCAAAAAAAAAAAAAAAAGAAAAAGAAAGAAAGAAAGTATGCTTGTGTTAATACATTCTGTGTCAACAGAAAAATCCACTGAAGTTTAGGACAATATGGAAAAATGTTTCTAAAGAGATTAAATATTAATGTGATTAAAAATTACCATATTAGGTTCAGCTCCTGTAGCTCAGTGGTTAGGGCACCAGCCACATACACTGGGTTGAACCCAGCCTGGCCCTGCTAAACAATGACCGCTGCAACAAAAAAACAGCCAGGTGTTGGGTGGGTGCCTATAGTCCTAGCTACTTAGAAGATTGAGGCAAGAGAATTGCTTAAGCCTAAGACTTAAATGTTGCTGTGAGCTGCGATGCCACAGTACTCTAGGAGGGCAACATAGTGAGACTTTGCCTCAGAAAAAAAAAAAAATTACCATATTACTCAGCAATTCCACTCCTAGATACATACTAAATGGAACTAAAAGCAAGGACTCAAACAGATATTTGTATACCGATGTTCACAGCAGCACTGTTCACAACAGCTAAAAAGTGGAAACAACCCAAGTGTCCGTGAACAGGTGAATGGATAAATATAATGCAGTCTCTCCATACAATGGAATAGAATTCAGCCAAAAAAGAAATGAAGTTCTGACATATGCTACAATATGGATAAAACTTGAAGACAGTACAAATAAAATATGCCAAATAGAAAAAGTCAAATATTATAATATTTCATCATATAAAGCACCCAGACTAGGCAAATTCATAGAGATAGAAAGTAAACTAGAAGTCACTGGGTGGGGGGCAGGGAAAGTAGGAAAGAAAAATTAATGCTTAACAGTTACAGAGCTTCTGTTTGGGGTGATAAAGTAGTGATAGTTGTACAACATCATGAATGTAATTAATGCCACTAATTGTACACTTAAAAATGGTTAAAATTATAAATTTACTGTTATGTGTATGTTACATAATTAAGAAATAATATATCAAAAGCCATTGACTAGCATTCTTTAAACAGATGAATTATATATGAAATATATCTCAATAAAGCTGTTAAAATACACCAATATTAAAAAAGCAATAAAGTTCTAGCACCCTGGGAGGCTGAGACAGGTAGATTGCTCTAGCTCAGGAGTTTGAGACCAGCCTGAGCAAGAGTGAGACCTCATATCTCTCTACTAAAAATAGAAAAACTAGGCAGGCATGGTAGCAGGCTTCTGTAATCCCAGCTACTCAGGAGGATCACTTGAGACCAAAAGTTTAAAGTTGCTGTGAGCTATGACATGACAGTACTCAACCCTAGGGCGACCGAGTGAAACTATCTTAAAAAAAAAAGTCATATTTACTAAATGAAATTTAGTATTAATAACATATTTAAAAAGACCATCAAACACAACAAACTACATGCCCCATCCCACCTCCAACAACAACAACAACAACCACCCCACACAAGTATATTCTTTTTTTTTTAGAGACAGAGTCTTACTATGTTGCCCTCAGTAGAGTACTGTGGAGTCGCAGAGTTTCATTATGTCACCCTCAGTAGAGTGCTGAGGCATCACAGCTCACAGCAACCTCAAACTCTTTTTTTTTTTTTCCAGGAAGAGCAGAGGCAGCTGCCTTTATTGGAGATCTCGGGCCAGCTGACTTCAATCAAAGGCCACACACTTGATCTTGAAGTCACCATCAGCTGCCATGTAGTTGATGGCCTCCAGGTTGAAGCGGTTAGGGAACTTGAATGTGTAGCCATCTGGCAGCCTGACAGTCAGGTCTGCCTGGTCAAAGCTGATGCACACCTCCACAACACTTCCAGGCTGGAAGGGAAAGGCAGCCTCCCGCTGCTCAGCCCCCCAGGCCCCGCCATCCTTGCTATTGCACACGATAGTATTGGCATCCCCGCTGGCATCGAAGTGGGGGTTGAAATGCAGGCACAGGTTGCTGCTGTGTTTGCCCAAGTTCAGCACAAAGCTCTTGGCGTCAGGGGCCACCTCGCCCTGTACTCTGAGGCACTCCTCAGGGTTGAGATTCAGGTTGCTGGCGACCAGACCACAAGCCATGATTGAAGCAGGAGGATGTTCGGGGACCGGTACACCACCCCAGCAACCTCAAACTCTTGGGCTTAAGCAATTTTCTTGCCTCAGCCTTCCAAGACTACAGGTACCTGCCACAACACTTGGCTATTTTTTGGTTGTAGCTGTCATTGTTGTTTGGCAGGCCCAGGCTGGATTCAAACCCGCCAGCTCTGGTGTATGTGGCTGGCACCCTAGCTGCTGAGCTACAGGCGCCGAGCCACAAGTATATACTCTTAACCCTTTGTTCTTAGGTAAAATAAAACCTGCATTCAAAGATTATTTTTAAAATAACAATAAAAATACATCTTAACACTTAGGAGATGTAGCCAAAGTATTATTAAATGCTCATATTCTTATATAACAAAGAAGTACCAGGAACTCAAAGAAGACAGAGATGGAAGAAGGAATAAAGATAAAGGTATAAAGTAATGAACTGAAACAGGAGAAGAGTAGAACTGATAAATAAATCTAAGTGCAAGTCCTTTGAAAAGATCTAAAAAATTCTGGCTAGTTTAATCTATCAGGAAAGAAGAAGAAAGACAAAATAAAGAATAAAAAATGAATATAAACAGATTTAGAAAGGATGAATAAACTTAAACATCTGAGTGAAATTACATTCAAAAATTCATACTTTAAAATCAGCTCAAGAAGTAGGAGGTGTAAATTTAACCACAGAAATAATGGAAAAGGCTGCCAAGGAAGAAATCCCCAAAAAGGCACTAGACCTTGATAATTTTATAGGTAAACTGTTTCAAAACCATCAGGATGTCATCTTTATACTATACAAATGGTCTCAGTGCATAGCAAAATTGGAAAGCTTCCTGGTTTTTTTATAAAGCTAACATAAACCTGATACAAAACATAACAAAGACATCACCAAAAAGAAGAAAATTCCAAACTAATTTCATTTTTGAACATGAATGAAAACTCCAGACAAAAAAACCTGGAATTTAACAATGTATCAAAGGGACAATACACAATGACCCATATTAATATTTTTAATTAATTTAAAAATATATATTAATAATATTTTAAAATAAATATTAATAACAATTATTTAACTTTTTTAATATTAAAAAAAAGGTCTGGGCACAGTGGCTTTGCCTGTGATCCCAGCACTTTAGGAGGCTGTGGAGGGAGGAAGCCAGGAATTTGAGACCAACCTGGGCAAGACAGCAAGACTGTCCAAAAAAAGAACATTACCAGGCATGGTGGCAAATGCCTATAGTCCTAGTTGATTCTGGAGATTGAGGAAGAAAAATCACTTGAATTCTAGAGTTCAAGGCTGCAGTGAGCTATGATTGAGTCACTGCACTCCAGCCAAGGCAAGAGCAAGACTCTGTCTCTTTAAGAAACAACAACAATAACAACAACAAAAAGAAAACCCTAAGATAATCAACAGAATATAAAAGCCATATGATCTTATCATAGAAGATGAACAAGCACATGGTAAAATTCAACATCTCTTCTCTAGCAAGAAAGCTTAATGACCAAGGTAATGGGTTTAATATTCAAAGAATATGAAAATAAGATAATGTTACACTTACTGTCAGCTCTAGGAGAAAAGGGTCTTTGCTTTGTTCATTGCATTACTCCTAATGCCTAGAACAGTGCCTAGCATACAGAAAGCCCTCACTATGTCCTGCGTGAACACACAAATATACTAACTAAAGTTACTGTCATTAAAATCAAGGACAAATTGTTTGCCATCCCACTCTTATTTAACGCTAAAATATTATTCAGGAAAAGCATTTCTAAAACATCGTGACCTCAGGATCTCTTTATACTGTTAGTATAGCTGAAAGGGTTTAGGCCGGGCACAGTGGCTCACACCTGTAATCCCAGCACTTTGGGAGGTTGAGATGGGCAGACTGCTTGAGCTCAGGGGTTTAAGACCAGCCTGAGCAAGAGCGAGACCCCTGTCTGTAAAACTAACTGGGTGTTGTGGTGGGTGCCTATAGTCCCAGCTCCTTAGGAGGGTGAGGCAAGAGAATCGCTTCAGCCCAAGAATTTGAGGTTGCTGTGAGCTATGACACCACAGCACCCTACTGAGGGCTACATAGTGAGACTCTG
>NW_003852561.1:3081398-3083570 GCF_000181295.1 Otolemur garnettii
AAAAAAAAAAAAAGAAAACAAAAAAGGGTTTGTGTGAGTGATAATCTGTTTGATACATGAATAATGCTGGAAATTAAAACTAAGAGGTTTAAAAAGTATGTAGCTATTAATCCATTTTAAAATAATAATAATAAATCCATTAAATAGCAACATAAATAACTTTTTTGGGGGGGAAAATAACTGTATATCCCCCCCAAATAAATTTCTTGAGAAGGGCAGCATCATTCCTGCCATTATCTCTAGTGCGTGCTCTAAGAGACCAGCTAGACTCTCACACACGCTTCTGCACTGAATCATTTGTTGTGGTATGTTGTTTGGTTGAAAATACAAGTAAAACATGGCTTCATACAGATAAGTAGCTAGAAAAGAGAGAAATATTTTAATACCCTTGTCTTGGCCCATTCAGGCTATAGCAAAATATCCCAAACTAGGGAATTTTGAAACAATCGAAATTACTGACAGCTCTGGAAGCTAGAAAGTCCCAGATCAAGGCACCAGTCAACCTGGTGTCTGGCGAGGCTTTTCCTCATAGATGGCACACTCTTCCCAGCCTTCTGCATCCTAGGCAGAATGACCAAGGGATTTTGGCACAAAATAGCATGAGAAGACCATTACTCTTACACTAACGATGAGGAAAGAATAAACTAGAGACTGTAACTATTCTTAACCCTCTAAGAGAGCTGAAGACAGCCCATCCCCTAAAACCTAAGAAGGACTATGCTCCCCACAGGAAGACAGGATCCAAGGAACGTCTCACACGTGGCAGAGCGTGAGAGGAAGATGCTGATGCCACGCAAGCAGTGAGAAGGAATCAATTAACATTTTTAACAAATGACTAAAGGTTAGGTGTCGGCAAAGGCGATAGCGCAGAACCCCTGGGAGCTGTACACACAGGGCAGTTTGTACTTACTCTCAGGCACTTTTGTAAAAATTCTACTGGATGCTCCTCTCTTACACAAAATACCCAACGTTCAATAAAGGATTATGAGACACATACACCTGCTTTCCAAAACAGAATAAAAGGAAAAACTACCTGTTGTCAAGAAATAAAGTAACCAATAGAACCAATCTCAAAGAAGATTTATTTATTACAATTATTGGATAATGAGTAGAGGAGGAGACTTTAAAATAACTATGAATAAAAAAGAATCCTGTAGAAAAGGTGTTTGACATGTATGAGGAGATGGAAAACTGCAGCAGAGAGCTGGAGTTTTTTAAGCAGAGAGCTTAAATAAGATTTAAACTGAAACACCAGAAATAAAGAACAGAGTGTCACCCAGAAGCAGTGGCTCTCACCTCTCATCCCAGCACTGTAGGAGGCTGAGGAGGGTGGATTGCTTGAGTTCTTGAATTCAAGACCAGCTTGAGCAAGAGTAAAACTCTATTTCTTCTAAAAAATAGAAAAACTAGTCAGGCACAGTGGTGGGCGCCTGTAGTTCTCAACTACTTAAGAAGCTGAGGCAGGAGGATTGCTTGAGCCCAAGAGTTTGAGGTTGCTATAAGCTATGATGCCTCAGCACTGTACCCAGGGCGCCACAGTGCAACTCTGTCTCAAAAGATAAATAAATAAATAATAAAGACTACAGCACCAGAGCTGAAGAATTCCCTGTACACTCTACAGTAGCAGTTCTCAACCTGTGGGTCGCGACCCCTTTTTAACAATGAAAAGACATTGCGGCATTAGGAAGGTTGAGAACCACTGCTCTGCAGGCTCACACACTTGACAGAACCAACACTAGGGCAAGTGAACTTTAGGATAAGTTAACAGAAGTCACTCAAATTGAAACATAGGAAAAAGAAAGAGAGAATCTGACACCTATGAGACAATATTAAACAGTCTAAGAAATGTGTAAGAATTCCAGGAGTAGAACAGAGAATAGAGCAGAAATATTTGAAGAGGTTGAGGATTATAAAGAAAAACATCAAACCACAGATCCAAAAAATGCAGAGATTCCAAGCAGGATAACTTTTAACAAAAGAAGACTAAATTCATAGACACGGTATAGATAAAGTGTTGAAAACAAAGTGAAAGATAAAGATATTTTGAAGATAGCCAGGATAGAGGCAAGATACACATGTATTACATACAGGGGAATACAGACAAGAATGATGCAGACTTCTGCTCAGAAAACAAAGATTAACATCTTTAAAGTTCTAAAGAGGCTCGGCGCC
>NW_003852561.1:3084556-3102653 GCF_000181295.1 Otolemur garnettii
AAAAAAAAAAAAAAAAAAAAAAGAAATACAGAAGATAACTACTGGGCGGTGCCTGTAGCTTAAGGAGTAGGGCGTGGCCCCATATGTAAAGTGATGGATATGTTAATTTGCTTCTTTGTAGACCATTTTACTGTCTACACGTATCCAATAATACGCTGTATATCTTAAATATAAATTGAAAGATAAAATAGCCAGGTAAAGGGATGGAGGCTTATGGTCCTAGCTACTTGAGAAACTAAGGCAGAAGAACTGCTCAAGCCTAGGAGTTTGAGGCCAGCCTGGGCAACATAGTGAGACCCTATTTCTAAGAAAAATAAACAAATAAAATAACTTGAAAAATGAAAAACAATGAAAGTACATAAAGAGATTTTTTTTCTTATTTTTAACTATTCTAAAACTTAATTGTTTACAGCAAAAACAGTATCTTACTGAGTTGATGATGTATAAAAAGCAAGATCCATGACAATGACAGAACAAAGGGTGGGAACAAGGCACTGGAAGTCTACTGTTACATGGTTCTTACATTATAGACATGAAATGATACATTAATACTATCACAGTGAGATTAGTAACACTATCACTTGATAAAGATGTAGATTGTGAATCCTAGGATAACCACTAAAATATAGAAAAATCAAACACAGAAATAAAAAGAACAAATACAAAATAACTAGAAAGATGATAGATTTAAATCCAACCGCAGTGTGGGAATGAAGCAAAGATATACACTATCACCAAATTTATTCTACATCATACTGTAGGTCCTTACCAGGATGATAAAACAAAAAGTAAAAACGCCTCTATTCACAGATGACATAATTATGTACCTTAAAAAAATCCCCCAAACCTACAAAAAAACTCTTAGAACTAATGACTTTAGCAAAGTTTCAGAAGACGAGGTCAACATACAAAAATCAACTATATTTCTGCAACCAGTAAGGGAAAACTAGAAATTTAAATTTTAAAGATATATCATTTTTAAAAAATAATAACCAAAAAAATCCTTATTTAGTTAAATTTAGCAAAATGTGAGCAAGATTTATATGCTAAAAACCAAAAACACTAAAGAAGACTCTCAACCCATATTTTTAAAAATCAACTTGAAAATGGATCACAAACATAAATATAAGGTTTGACGCCTGTTGCACAGTGGTTACAGCGCTAGCCACATACCCCAGAGCTGGCGGGTTTGAATCCAGTCCAAGCCTGCCAAACAACAATGATAACTACAACCAAAAAACGGCCAAGCGTTGTGGGGGGGCACCTGCAGTCCCAGCTACTTGGGAGGCTGAGACAAGAGAATCAATCGCTTAAGCCCAAGAGTTTGAGGCTGCTGTGAGCTGTGACAGCACAGCACTTCACTGGGCAACATAGTGGAAACTCTGTCTCAAAAAAATAAAAAATAAATAAAAAATAAAATGTACTTAATTGAAATTAAAAAGTTCAGCTCATCAAGAGACTCTGTTAAGAAAATAAAAAGACAGGTGGTGCCCATAGCTCAGTGGGTAGGGTGCTGGCCACATACACTGAAGCTGGTGGGTTGGGACCCGGCCTGGGCCAGTTAAACAACAATGGCAATGGCAATGGCAACAAAAAAATAGCTGAGCATTGTGACAGGCACCTACAGTCCCAGCTACTTGGGAGGCTGAGGCAAGAGAATCACTTAAGCCCAAGAGTTTGAGGTTGCTGTGAGCTGTGATACCATGTGCCCTACCCAGGGTGACAGCTTGAGGCTCGGTCTCAAAAAAAAAAAAAAAAGAGAGAAGAAAAGAAAAGAAAAATACAAATCACACAATGATAGAGAACATTTGTAGAACACATATCTGACAAAGAATGAATACTGCACTAATCTCCAATCTATCTGCAGGGTGTATTAGGCCATGTTTTCCTATTACATCTTAACTGATTGAGTCAAGAAGGCAGACCCCAATACTTATTATGTAAACAGACAGGGCTTAATGATCTCACGGTAAAAACTGTCTTGTTTTGGACATAGGATGAGAACCAGAGGAATACAAAGGCCTGAGCACATTTCACACAGGTGAAGTTAAGCTATGATGTTCAGTAGGTTAGGTATATTAAATATGTTTTTAACTTAAAATATTTTCAACTTATTATGAGTTTATTGGGATGTAACGCTGTTATAAGTTGAAAAGCATCTGTATCAGCAATTCTCAACCTTTGGGTCATGACTCCTTTGAGGACTGAACAACCCTTTCATAGGGATTGCCTAAGATCATCGCAAAACACATATTTTCGATGGTCTTGGAAACCAAGACATGGTTCCTCTATCCGTCTCCAGATGGGTCTGTATGCAGATACCCCCACATACGAGTACCCGGCGTGATGACATCATGGTGCCAAACTCATCACATACACCCTGTACTAATACAGGTATATGTGACAGGGTTGGCACCATAATGTACTTATGTGGACCAGTCACACATGTGTAGAGAGCAGCTACTGTGTAGAAAGCAGCCGCTGTGTTGAAAGCAGCCGCTGTGTTGAAAGCAACTACTCTGTTAAAAGCAGCTACTGTATTGAAAGCAGCAGTATTGGAGGTAAAACAACACTTCATGATTTATAATTACTGGGTAAATGTAAAATCATGCACTGTAAAATCATCAACTACTGCAAAAAAAAATATATATATATCTCTGTACCACAGAAACTTAATCTGGATGCTGATCCACCTTTTTTTATATTCAGCTGTGGTTGATGTGAATACTGCCCCCTTGTGATAGTATTAGGTATGAAAAAAAACAGGTATGAAAGTACCTGTTTCACAGTACTGGTGTGAAAAAAAAAACACAGAATGGTAAATCATAGGAACAGGTATAAAAAAAAACAACACAGAATGGTAAATCATAGGAACAAGTATTAAAAAAAACAACACAGAATGGTAAATCATAGGAACAGGTATTAAAAAAAACAACACAGAATGGTAAATCATAAGAACAAGTATTAAAAAAAACAACACAGAATGGTAAATCATAGGAAACTTGAATGAACTATATTGACTGAACTATGCCATGTATTATCTTTTGTATTAGTAAAGCTCTTGTTATATATTATTTTCATTAGTAAACCACCCTGTGACAATGGATCATGTAGAGAAGAACGTTTAGAAAACACAGTGAGGATTTTCTACAGTATGGTTTTACCTCAATAATTACAGCAGGAATTGATAAACCGCAATGTGTTATTTGTTGTGCAGTTCTATCAGCTGAATCTATGAAGCTGAACAAACTAAAACGCCATTTTGATAGCAAGCATCAGAGCTTTGCCGACAAGGATACCAACTATTTTAAAGAAGGAAAGCTGATGGACTCAAGAAAGCCAGACTTGACACTGGTGGCAGGTACCATAAACAAAATGTAGTAGCCATTGAAGCTTCATATTTGGTGGCACTCAGAGTCGCCAGAGCTATGAAACCTCACATCACTGCTGAGGATTTACTGTTGCCAGTGGCCAAAGACATTGTTTGAGTTATGATTGGAGATGAATTTGTTACGAAATTGAGTGAAATTTCCTAATCTAACGACACTGTCTGCAGAAGAATAGATGACATGTTTGCTGATATTCTTGATTGGGTAATCCAGGAAATTAAATCTGCTCCCCTTCCAATATTTAGTATCCAACTTGATGAATCTACAGACGTTGCAAACTGCTCACAGTTACTGGTTTACGTGAGGTATGTTAATGATGGTGACTTTAAAGATGAGTTTCTTTTTTGCCAACTTCTTAAAACGACAACTACTGCACATGATGTATTTGACGCAGTTGGTTCATTTCTGAAAGAGCATAAGATGTCTTGGGAAAAGGTTTGTGGTGTTTGCTGGAGATGGTGCTCCAGCTATGCTAGGATGTCGATCTGGACTTCAACGTTTGGTACTGAATGAGTCACCAGTCATCGGAACTCACTGTATGATCCATCAGCAAATATTAGCAATGAAGATGCTGCCACAAAAGTTACAAGAAGTAATTAAAGGCTCGGTGCCTGTGGCTCAAGTGGCTAAGACGCCAGCCACATACACCTAAGGTGGCGGGTTCAAATCCAACCTGGGTCCACCAAACAACGATGGCTGCAACCAAAAAATATCCAGGCGTTGTGGCAGGTGCCTATGGTCCCAGCTACTTGGGAGGCGGAGGCAGGATCTCGCTTGAACCCAGGAGTTGGAGGTTGCTGTGAGCTGTGATGCCACAGCACTCTACCCAGGGGGATAGCTTGAGGCTCTGTCTCAAAAAAAAAAAGAGAAGTAATGAAAAGCATCACAAGTTCTGTCAATTTTGTAAAGGGGAGCACTTTAAACAGTCAACTTGTTTTTGTAACTATGCAAGGAGTTGGATGCGCCGAACAATGCTTTGCTATTTCACATTGAAGCGAGATGGTTGTTGAGAGGAAAAGTTCTAAAACATGTTTTTGAGCTTTGTGATGAACTTCAAAACGTTTTTTAATCAGAAAGCAAGACCAAAGTTCGAAGCACTTTTCAGCGATAAAAGTGAACTGCAGAAAATAGCTTACTTGGTTGACATCTTTGCCATCTTGAATGAGTTAAATTTATCACTGCAAGGACCAAATGCAACATGCCTCGATTTGTCTGAAAAGATCTGATCATTCCAAATGAAACTTCAGCTTTGGCAAAAAAAATTCGATGAAAATAAAATTTACACATTGCCTACCTTATCTGCTTTCTTTGAGGAACATGACATTGAACCAGACAAAAGGATTACGATGATAATTTCTATGAAAGAACACTTGCACATGCTTGCAGATGAAACTTCATCGTACTTTGCAAATCTACCTGACACTCCATTTGCATTTGCCAGAAGCCCATTCACAGTCAGAGCTGAAGATTTTCCTGAGACAGCTCAAGAGGAGTTCATTGAACTTATTAACAGCGATGCAGTGAGAACTGATTTCTCTACAACGCCAGTTACAAAATTCTGGATCAAGTGTTTGCAGTCATATCCTGTTCTGTCCGAGACTGTGTTGCACCTTCTTCTTCCATTTCCAACAACATATCTTTGTGAAACAGGTTTTTTCAGCTTGTTGGTTATCAAGTCTAAATACAGAAGTAGATTTGTTGTGGAAGATGATCTTCCTTGTGCTCTTGCAAAGAATGCCCTGAGAATTTCTGAGCTGGTGAGAAAGATGCAATTTCAACCTTGGCACTGAGGTTGGCTTTTTACGCACACTGTCGCAAAATATAGCAATGTAGTTTACTATTGTTATGTTAAGGCTGTTACCCATGCTACACCATGTTTCAAGACAAAATTTCATTTATTTGTAATTAGAAATAAGTATTTCACAATATATAATTACATATTGTTTTTGTAATTAATCATTATGCTTTAATTGTGTTCAATTTCTAACAATGAAAATACATCCTGCATATCAGATATTTACATTACGATTCATAACAGTAGAAAAATTACAGTTATGAAGTAGCAACGAAAATAATTTTATGGTTGGAGGTCACCACATGAGGAACTATATTAAAGGGTTGCAGCCTTAGGAAGTTTGAGAACCACTGATCTATATGCTTATTAAGAACAATTTGGAAATTATCAAAACTAGAAATGGGAAAAAATAAAAATTATCTATAATCTCAAGTAACACAAACTATAAATTCTGCCTTCGTGTAGAATATTTACCTTTCCTAACTCTGGAGTGATGTTGTACGTCTCACCCAGGCAAAAATTAATGACTCAGGTTGTAAGGACACAACAAGAGAATTGAGACTTTTAACACCTCTGAAGCCACAGCAGGTGTTCTGGACCACAGATAAGCTAGGCCAAGATTCACAGAAAAAAGCACACTAAAGCCAGTAAGGAGGCTCTAATAATTCAGAGCAAGTAAACCTGGCATTGTTTTAAATCTGGGTGGTAGGGAAGAAAGGAATAGGAAGGTCACACGAACTTGACAAATGCCTGAATGCACAGAATTGGGAACACTGGGACTCCCCTGAGTTATATCACAATCAACAGCAGCAGCATTACTGCCATTTACTAAACGCCATTGAGCCCAACATTGTGTTAGGTGTTTTAAAATATATTAACTCTTGGGCAGGGCGTGTGGCTCAAAGGAGTAGGGTGCTGGCCCCATATACCAGAGGTGGTGAGTTCAAACCAGGCCCTGGCCCAAAACTGCAAAAATAAAATAAAATAACTCCTTGTCCTTTTCAACTTGGGCCTGGCAGCATGTCTCCTGCAAAAAAGGATAGGAGAGGCCAGGCACGGTGGCTCATGCCTGTAATCCTAGCACTCTGGGAGGCTGAGGTGGGTGGATTGCCTGAGCTCACCAAGTTCAAGACCAGCCTGAACAAGAGCAACACACTGTTTCTACTAAAAATAGAAAAACTGAGGCAAAAGGATTGCTTGAGCCCCAGAGTTGGAGGTTGCTGTGAGCTATGATGATGCCATGGCACTCTACCCAGGGCAACAGCTTGAGACTCTGTCTCAATAAAAAAGGTTTGGCTTAGCACCTGTGGTTAGGGTGCCAGTTATATATACCAGGGCTGGCCGGGTGTTGTGATGGGCACCTGTAGTCCCAGCTACTTGGGAGGCTAAGACAAGAGAATTGCTTAAGCCCAGGCGTTTGAGGTTGCTGTGAGCTGTGATGTCACAGCGCTCTACCAAGGGCGACATAATGAAACTTTGTCTCAAAAAAAGGATGGGAGAGAAGAAGAAAGGCTGCTCAGCAAGGTAGTGACCTAAGAATACACCAAGGATATTCACAAGCCTGTCCAAGGAGTGGACTTCAAGCAGCACACCCCTCAGGCACCAAAGGAGATCCAGAAATTTGTTTTTTGTTTTTGTTGTTGCTGTTTTTGATTTTATTTGTTTTGAGGCAGAGTCTCACTCTATTGTCTAGGCTAGAGTGCTGTGGCATCAGCCTAGCTCACAGCAACTTCAAATTCCTAGGTTCAAGCTATCCTCTTGCCTTAGCCTTCCACATAGCTGGGACTACAGGTGCCTTCCATGATACCTGGCTAGTTTTTCTATTTTTACTTATTTATTTATTTTGAGACAATCTTACTTTATCACCCTTGGTAGAGTGCCGTGGCATCATAGCTCACAGCAACCTCAAACTCTTAGGCTCAAGTGATCCTCTTGGCTCAGCTTCCCAAGTAGCTGGGACTAGAGATGCCCACCTGGCTATTTTAAGAGAGAGACAGAGTCTGGCTGTAGCTCAGGCTGGTCTCAGACTCCAGAACTGAGATGATCCACCTACCTGGGCCTCCCAGAGTGCTATGATTACATGCGTGAGCAACTGCACCTGGCTAGTTTTTCTATTTTTAGTAGAGATGGGGGGGCTTGCTCTTGCTTAGGCTGGTCTCTAACTCTTAAGCTCAAGAGATCCTCTGGCCTTGGCCTCCCAGAGTGTTGGGATTATAGGCATGAGCCACCACATCCAGCTAAGATCCAGAAATTTATCATTAAGGTGATGAAGATTCCAGATGTGTTCACTGATACACAGTATTCTTTTGCTTTGGGCCAAAAGAATAATTATGTCCTATGGTATGTCTCTGTGTAGTTCAGAAAACAGAATGAGGATGAAAATTCACCAAATAAGCTCCTATACTTAGGTTACCTATTAACTGGTTACCATTTTGAGATCTATAGTTAACGTGAATGAGAACTAACCACTGGTAGCCAAAGTTATAAAACTGAAAAATAAAATAAAATTTAAATTAAATTAAAATTAACAAAATAGAACAATAAAATAAAACACGTTAATCTAATCCTCACTATCCCCAAGGCAGGTATTATTATCTACATGTCACATACGAAGAAGCTGAGGCTTAGAAAAATCAAATGACCTGTCGGAGGTCACACAAACAATAGCAGAGTTAAAATTTAAATTCAAAGCTCAAATTTTTTCACTTACCTAGGCCGCCAATGCAACATTAGTGAAAATATCCAATTACCCCAATCCTTAGAGAATTCAAATAAAATGTTCAGTCTTTCATTGTAAATAGAGGAGAGAGGATAGCTGTCTGGATTCTTTATAGATTGTCTAACAAGGGATTTTAGAAGACAAGTAGCAAAAGGGTTACAAATACATAGCAGGTGTCTCTCTGCCAAGAAAGCACTATACTGTCCAGGTTCACATGCAATATACAGGATGAAGCACGGTGGTCAGACGAGCCCCAGCCACACCGCAGTGATAAACAATTAATGGACATTTTATGCATCCTTGCCTCTACAGCAGCCAATAGCTCTCTAGAAGCAGGCAAAACTGAACGCTAGCTTGAATTCATCTCATCAAGTAAAGGCAAGCCAACCTTGACTGCTGCACCAGATGTAAGAAGTCCTGGATGGTGAATGACAGAGAGCCTCAATCAGAACTTGGGATACTGTTTCTGTGCAACAGACTGACCTAACAACCCGACTCCTGGGCTTCCCAACAAATCACAGTGTTTTCTGCACCGGCAACGTCATGGCCAGACCTTAGCAATTTCCAAAGGTTAGTGTTGTATTCAGACATTCCGAAAAGTATAATACAAAAAAAAAAAAAAAAATTAAAGAGAAACAAAAAATGTCCAACCATTCTCAGTCACTAATGGGAAACTTTGAGCCTATAATTTTATAAACCCACTTGCTTTAACTGTAGTGTGTTTTAGCAGGAGAAAGTAAGTGGCAATTGCCATTTTTCCAAACTATTTATGTTGCCTTTGATACTAATCTTATTTATTTTCTTCAACATTTATCAATCAATAGGATTCATCTTCCTCCTAAGAGAGGATGAGAGAAAGCACACATTTTAAGCACCATTTAAGCACAAACCCGCCAACAAAGGAGCTAACAATGACAAATTCATAATCCCACATAATGAAAATCAACACTCTGTGGTAAAGTCCCCCTCAGCCTAGCTCAGTCTTCAAGAGCACAATTATTTTTGTTCCAACACTTGAATTAGATGAAATGCTACTTTCGAGAATGAACAGCAAGGAACACTTTCTCCTTGGAAGGCAATACGCTTTGCTGATTTAGTTAATAAATCTTTATGATATCACTATGAAAAGCGAGGAAAGCAAATATTATTAGCCTCCTTTTCTGGGGAGAATCAGAACTTGGAAAGATTTAGAAACATAGCTCTCGGCTCGGTGCCCATAGCTCAGGGCGCCAGCCACGTACACCAGGGCTAGCAAATGTGAACCCTGCTCAGGCCTGCTAAACAACAATGACAACTACAACAAAAAAGGGCGGCGCCTGTGGCTCAGTGAGTAGGGTGCTGGCCCCATATACCAAGGGTGGTGGGTTGGAACCTGGCCCCAGACAAACTGCAACAAAAAATAGCCGGGCATTGTCTCGGGCACCTGTAGTCTCAGCTACTCAGGAGGCTAAGGCAAGAGAATCACCTAAACCCAAGAGCTGGAGGTTGCTGTGAGCTGTGACACCACAGCACTCTATTGAGGGTGACAAAATGAGACTCTGTCTCTACTAAAAAAACAAAAAAACTACAACAAAAAAATTGTGGTGGGTACCTATAGTCCCAGCTACTTGGGAGGCTGAGGTAAGAGAATTGCTTAAGCCCAAGAGTTTGAGGTTACTGTGAGCTGTGAAGCCATAGCAGTCTACTGAGGGTGACATAGTGAGACTCTGTCTCACAAAAAAGAAAGAAAGAAAGAAAGAAAGATGGCCCTAGGCCATACCCAAGGACAAGTGTAAGTCTGTTGTGTTCTGGGCCTGGCACTTTGCACTAAAGTGAGGATGAGAAAGAGAAGGACAGGAAGTCTCTAATGGCATGCCACGTGGCTCTGAACCCATCTTGTTCCATCTTTTCATCTGTAACTTGAATGAAGACATAGAAGGCATGTCTGATAAATCCACTAATGAGAAAACGGGAGGTCACTAAGATTCCAAAGGGTCTTGACAGGCTAGAACAACCAAGCAAACTGGCATAACAAAACCACATAAAGCCTGGCGCTTAACTGCAAAGAATCTCTCGCACAAACAGAAGAGGAGAAAGTTTAAATAAAATTCATATGAAAAAAGGCCTGGGGCAGTTTTGCAAACTGTTGGCCCACAGATGTGTTTTGTTTGGACTTTGCCATGTTTTTGGAAAACATGAGGCCAACATTTAAAAATTGGGAGCGTCACACAGAAATCCGGATTTCCGGCTTCTCTTGAAAAATTGATAGATCTTGCAATTCCAGGTCTGCATTCAGACATGACACCAATTGGTTAGAACTGACTTATGGCTGTCCCCTTAAGACAGAACCTGCACTCCCCTGATGGACGTATATGGACACACACCAACCAGCCTGCTTAAATCATGTAGGTTACTTTCTTAGTTTTGTGGCATATGTTTGCAACTCTTGACCTGGGACTTTTAGGTGACTGCCAACTCAACCGACTCCAACAGTGTGATATGGCTGCCAAAAATTCCACTAAAACCAAGGTAATGGAAAAATAGTGTCTAAATCAGAGGTCCTTAATTTTTGAAGAGTCACAGCCTCCTTAGGAAATCTAGAAAAATCAATGAGTCTTCTCTGCAGAAATATATCTACCTATACAAAAATTTACAATTAATTTCAGGGAGTTGACAGAGCCTCTGAGCCCCCAGTTCCCAAGTTAATGACCCCAGTCTGGAACAAGGAGATGAACTATCCCACTGTATGTTTACACCGTGTGGCTACACCTGAGAACCACATTTTAAGAGGGATGCTAAGAAACTGCTATCCAAAGCAAGGCAACTGAGATGACAAAGGGTCTGGAAATTACATTATAAAGTTGAAGAAACTAAGAATGGAACACTAAGAAAGGAACAAAATATCCATTTTAAATTTTAGAAGCTATAATAAGGAAAAGGGATTAGGCTTGCCCTAGTCCAGCTGGCAGGACTAAGATCAATGAGAAGTTACAATGAAGCCTACTTTACTATTTCAGTTCCGTCTAAGAAGGAAATTTCTCACAATTAAAGCTGTACAAAACTGACAGTCTATCCTGTGGTCCAATAAAGTGGTAAGCCCCCCATCATTGTAAGCATCCAAGCTTCTGCAAATATGGAAGTTCTGCATGTCAGAGATATCATACACAGGATTCCTGAGCTGGGCAGATGGTTGTACTATAATTATCTAAAACTTCTCCCAAATCAAAGTTTGCGAGAACAGAGCTGGAGATGGCAATACAGTAGTCCCCCTTATCAGTGGTTTCAATTTTTTTTTTTTGAGACATACTCTCACTATGTTGCTCTCAATAGAGTGTGGTGGCATCACAGCTCATAGTGACCTCAAACTCCTGGGCTCAAGAGATTCTCTTGCTTCAGCCTATCAAGTAGCTGGGACTATAGGCACCCACTACAATGCTCGGCTATTTTTTATTTTAGTTGTCATTGTTGTGTAGCAGGCCCAGGCCAGGTTTGAACCCAACAGTCTCGGTGTATGTGGCTGGTGCTGTAACCACTGTGCTATGGGCGCTGAGCCTGTGGTTTCACTTTTTGAGGTTTCAGTTACCCATGGTCAACCATAGTCCCAAAGTATTAAATGGAAAATTCCAGAAATAAACAATTCGTAAGTTTTAAATTGTGTACTGTTTTGTGTCGCATGATAAAACCTTGCTTGCTTATTCCATCCTGCTGAGTCCTCCCTTTGTCCAGCATATCTATGCTGTATATACTGCCCACCTGCTTGTGCCTTAGCAGCCACTTCAGTTATTAGACCAGCTGATGACAGGATTGCAGTGCTGTGTTCAAATTACCCTTATTTGACTCTGTAAGAGCTCCAAATTGCAAAAGCAGGGAAATATATATAGAGAGAGATAGAGGGAGAGAGAGGGATGGGGGAGAGAGAGAGAGAGAGTGAGACTGCTACTATCTGTAATTTCAAGAATCTACTGGGTGTCTTGAAGCAAAAAGCCCACGGACGAGGGGTCTACTATAATAATTCTCATCTCCTCCCAAACCTTTGCCTTGCTCTGAACAAATAACTGCACTGCAGCCAAGATCCACTAAAGAAATAGAAACTCAGTGGCTGATCCTCTCCTGTGAGTCTCCGTGAGTGTACTGGGAATTGGTCAAGGTTTGGCAACTCTTGAAATTTCACATGCCAGCTTTTTGTTCCTCTAACATGCTCCTCTATTCACCTCTCTTTCTACCTATGTCCAAGCTGTCTGTTTCAATTCTTGAGAAGCCGCATAAATTTCACCGTATATCAGATCATGTACTTGCTGAATTGACTCATCTTATCCACACAGTTTCAAACATGTGGCTATTTAATTAAAGCTTTTGACTGATGATTTCAACAGATAAAAATGGGGAGGATTCAGCACCATACAAACTTGGTAAGAGCCTCACCGTCTGGTTAGAAGAGGTCACTCAGACTAGACCAATTCAAAAGTTGGCCCATGTAGGAGGTGGTTAACAATTAAAGACTCTCCAAAACGTTTAGCAGAGCACTAACCAAGCAGCTGGTATTTCAGAAATTTCAAGAAACTAAAGAAATGACCTCACTGTGTCTTTATTATCTAAATCACCCCCTGCCCCTAAATAATTTTTAAATCAGACACTGCTTTCTGAAAGATCTTTTCAAATGTCTTTTAAGACACCATGATGGTACATAAATCCTTTCCTCTTGTGTACAGGATTAAAAAGTATAACTATTCTGGTTGAACACAATCAAGATTAAATTTGTAAAAGAAAAACTTCCTTTTATCCATGTTGCTGCTCTTCTCCTGAAGAGCTCCTCAGTAGCTAAAACAAGCTCTAAAAGCAAACTTTCCCTCCATTCCAGAAAAGAGGGGAATGTGGGGCCTCTTGACCTATAAAACTCAATATTTTGGAACGTCCATAATTTCCCCAAGTCTGTGCCAGTCAAGTGGAGACTCCTTTTAGCAAACTACCAGCCAGACAGGGCTGGAGAGTAAGGCTTTCATCCCTAGGAGTTGACAAGGACAGGGCCCAAAAGCTCCCGGAGGGGGTGAGGGGAAGCTTACATTACATTACATTACAACTGTTGGGAAAGACAGATGGAGGGGATGACAAGAAAAGCAATTATTTCTTCTGGGCTTCCTTTCTGTCTGGACTCTAAGGAGACAAATACAAAATTGTATCACAGATTGAAATGCTATCTAAACATTCTTGAAAATGTGGTCTTGCTCTCTGAAATACGACCTGCTGTGCTGCAGCAACCTGCAACCTATTAATATGTGATGGTGGGAACACTGACATTCCTGCAGGCTGTCTACTTCTGGGCCTGACTCTCCAATACTGCTAGTTTGTGACCCGTGGTTTAAAACATAAATAACAAAAAATATATATCTACACGGTATGACCCAACAAAATGTCCTGATGAATCATTTTATTTTCACATTCTTGGAATTTTAAGAACCTGAGACTCTCTTAAGTATTTAAAAGTTTTGAGTGAGCCATTTTAAATGTAGGCTGAGTCACACTGAACAGTAGCACTATTATTCTAAATAGTAGTAAGTTGGGAGCATTCATGCACAAAGTTTTAAAGCATTTTAAGTAATACACGCTGATCAAAATATTTTTGTGGTTAAGGGCTTTTGCTTATTTATAATTAATAAATAATCTCATATAAACCAAATATTCAACACAGTTGAACAAAATATTATTGCATGTGAACTGTATGTAGTGAAATACAAAGGTGACAAAGATATAGTTCTTCCCTCCAGTGAACTTATAAACTAGTCAAGGAGACAAGCTGTGTTCACTAGTAAGTTAAGGAAAACCCCAAAAGCCAAATGAAAAGTACAAGAATAGGGCTGTAAGGGTTTATGAGAAGAAGGAACATACATTTAACTGCATGATCCTGAGTTGACAGTTTTCCCCTGAAAAATGAGAGGAATGGACCAGATGAGTCCCGAGCCCTCTCTAGTTCAAAAATTCTGGTTCCTTGGTGTGTCTAGATGAGGCAAACAGAAAATATTAAAAAAGAAGTGTCTGGAAATGTAGCTACCGAAAGGAAGAGGGAGGAGAAAGAGCATTTCAGGCCCAAGGACGTACACAAGCACGTGTCAGAAAGCACAGGGCATGCTTGTAGAACACAACAGGAGACAAAACTGGAAATGCAGACCATGGCGTGAATGCCAGGCAGAGGAGCCTGGATGTCATTTGGTAACCAGAAGCCACGGAAGTTTCTCAAGAAGGAGATAATATGATCAGAAATATATTAGGAAAGTTAACCAGCAGAATGAGGCTGGAGCATTTGCCTTATGACCTCGAAGGGCCCCCTTTCCATGGGCCTAACCGGCCAGTGAAGCAGTGCTTCATGGGAGACACTGCTAACAGACAAAAACAAGGCAATGAGGACTAAGGACTGTGCAAGAGTCCAGAAAACAGGATCAGTTTAATGAAACTATGTGTCTATAAACAAATACTGATGATAGCAAGGAAGAAGGTAGACTGTCTACAAAGAGGTCAATGGAAATTATTAGGTTGAAAAGGAAAGTTAGTAATAAAATGCAAGAAAATTAGAGCAATAAGTAAAACTAAAAGTATAAAAAGACTCATAACCCCTCTAAGCTACCTACCAGGAGAGGAAAGAGCAATATTAGAGATAAGGGAATTTAACAAAGGCTCATATCCTATCCTTGCCCCAAATATGGGCAGCATAATGAACATGGTTAGAAATTAGTTGCAGTAGGCTGCGGTGGTTCACGCCTGTAATCCTAGCACTTCACAGGCTGAGGTGGGTAGATTGCCTAAGCTCACAGTTCAAGACCAGCCTGAGCCAGAGTGAGACCTCGTCTCTAAAAAAATAGCCAGGCGCTATGGTGGGTGCCTATAGTCCCAGCCACTTGGGAGGCTGAGGGAAGAGAATTGCTTAAACCCAAGAGTTTGAGGTTGCTGTGAGCTGTGACGCCATAGCACTCAACAAAGTGAGACTCTGTCTCAAAAAGAAAAAAAAGAAAGAAAGAAATTAGTTGCACTAAAAAAATGCCCAAGATGGCCAGGTGCAGTGGCTCATGCCTAAAATCCTAACACTCTGGGAGGCTGAGGTGGAAGCACTGCTTAAGCTCAGGAGTTTAAGACCAGCCTGAGCAAGAATGAGACTCCATCGCTACTAAAAATAGAAAAACCAGTGGGGCTGCACCTGTGGCTCAAGGAGTAGGGTGCTGGCCCCATATACCAGATGTGGCAGGTTCAAACTCCCCCTGCCAAAACCTGCAAAGAAAAAAAAAAGAAAAGAAAAGAAAAACTAGCCAGGTGTTTTTAGTCCTAGCCACTCAGAAGGCTGAAGCAGAAGAATTGCCTGAACTCAGTAGTTTGACGTTGCTGTGAGCTATGATGACACAACACTCCAGCCTAGGCAACAGAGTGAGATTCTGTCTCCAGGGGGAAAAAAAAAGTCCAAGAGGAGAAATAATGGAACTGAAGCTATCACAAAGGCACACTCCTGACTAATTGGATGAAAAGGGAGGAGGACTAGAAAAGGCATTGTCCACAGTGATTTCTGAAATATGCCTCAACAGAAGAACAGAATCCAAATAAAATGGAAAATGGTCACTAGGTAACTTCTAGGTAACTACTAGGTAACTTCAGGCATTGAAGATTATCTCCTTCCCACACACTTCTTTCCTCCTTCATTCCCTTCCAATAGCCCTCCTTAGCTAGATCCAAAAAGACTAGTCAAACTTTGACATGGATCTTCAGTTACCTATTTGACAGCAAAGTTAGGAATGAGAAATTGTAGCTATGTCAGGTCACCATCTTTTGAAGCAACATAAGTAATATCAAAACCCCAACAACTAGGACCTCCCTCCCTTGGGGTTATGGGGGGTCTATTTACTCCTCAGCCAAGGAGGAATCCAAGATCAGCCCTTGAGGATCATCAATAGGAGACTGCCACAAGGTGGACAGCCTTGTTTACCTGCCTAAGACATTTAGAAAACAAAAACAAAGAACCCAACAACTTCACTGACAGACAAAAGCAGCAATCTTATTTAGCTATGGTGCACAAAATAAAGGCTGGTACAAGAGATCACTAACACTACAAAAAGAAGGCAAGGAAATTCCAGTCTTCTCATTTTGGCCTGTGTGCATGCCCCTGGCCCCAGGTGAATGGTGCTACAGCACATGCTCCAGGTTCAAGGGCAACTGAGTGAGAACTCATGGTTGCTCTGGGCAGCCTATGCAGTCCTGCTGTGTATAAAACAGAACAATCAGAAAGTGCTCTGCAAAAAGACACATCAACATTTTGGCCACTTGGTTGTTGGAGCTTGAAGAAATCAGGGGTACAAAATTAAAACGAAGGAGTAAGTTACTTACTTGCCTTCCATCCTGTCCCACGTTTGTCTGACCTCTTACAACAGTTCGAATATTGTCATCCAGTCTCCTAGCAAAAAAATTAGGATACAAGTCATTCAAATAATCTCTATTCTAGGTCGACCGAAAGAAAAACAAAAGTTAGTAATTTATCCATCAACTCCTGCAGATTGCAGCTACTTGTTCAGAAAACCAAGCAAGTGTGAGTGATATAAGAAAGAACGAAGCCTGGGACCTCAGGGGGCAGCAATAATAGTGCAGGGAGCCAAGACTGATGAGTTGCCTTGTTTTTAAAAACGATTATTTTCACTTAATAGTCAGAGCTGTCCAAAAGGACCAATAAAACTTTTTAGTATTAATATTTTTCACGGAGCAAATCAGGAATGACAGAGTGGCTGAAACTTTACAGGAACAAGCCAGAGAATTCAAATTACTCCACACAAAATCCCTTCCTCAGTAACTTCCTCAATACCCTTAAAAGGGAGAAGGAGCCACAGTGATAGATGAAATCACTGCTCACCTTCTGGGCCCTGATCACGTACAGCTTCCAGCTCCTCTCTCCCCTGTGGCTCAACAGGGGATAATTAATGGTACCTCCGTCAGAGGAATTTCTATCAGTCTATCTCATTTTTCATTTGAAAACTCCATCAAAGGTATGGTAGGGAGAAAGTGGAAAACAACTAGCTTGCAAGTGGTTTTTGGATCATCAGAGAATTTCCATGTTCTATGCAAACCCTGAACAACTTAGTAGTCCACTAGGATTGTTATAGCCAAAGTTCAACAAAAAAAGAAGTCTTCTCTGTACTTGTCAAGACACCAATGGAACAATATATTCATAGGTCAGAGGTCTTCACTGCAAGACCTAAGGCTTGTAGGGGAAAAAAGTCATCTTGGCCTGAGAGCGATGGCTCACACCTGTTGGGAGGCCAAGGCAGATGGACTGCCCCAGTTCATGAGTTCGAGACAACCTGAGCCAGAGCAAGACCTCGTCTCTACAAGTAGCCAGGCATTGTGGCAGGTGCCTATAGTCCCAGCTACTTGGCAGACTAAGGCACAGTGGGCTAAGAACCACTTGAGCCCAAGAGTTTGAGGTTGCTGTGAGCTACGACACTACAGCACTCTACTGAGGGTAACAAAGTGAGACTGTCTCAAAAAAAAAAAAAAAGTCATTACCTGGATTTATGAATGCTTTTCCTCATCAAAAGTTAAGAACAAAACAAACAAAAGCCCAAAAACTATATCTGAAGCGATGACATCAACCTATTTGTATAATGAACAGACACTTCTGACTACCTACCACGTCTCAAAACTGGAAATCCAGACATGGGGAAACCAGAGCAAGCTTTAGGTAGGAAGGACACAAGATGATTAATCCTGGGCCACCACCAAGGCCAACCAGCAGATCTAACATCGTCAGCTAGCGTGTTACCAAAGGATACACATACAAGCCAATCTTCATTTCTCACTAGGGAAATAAAACTATTAAAGATATAGTAGAAAAGCCTTTGTGCCTCCTTCTACAACTGTTTTGAATAGACTCTGTTACAGTATCCTTCCTTTTTTATGAATTGAAGACTGGCCAAAGAATTGAGTTCCTTGCTACAAGGTTCACATGGAAACCCAGATAAAAGAATAATTTTTAAAGAAATTACTGTCTATGATAAACTTGATATTTTAGAGGTCTCACAGAAAACTGTGATCCGGAATGTGATTAACTAAATTAACAACACACTTTCCATTCATTATGAACAATCATACAGTTTGACTTACCTTATTTTCAGTCTAATTTTGTTCACGACTTCATCTATGTTTGCCAGAGACTATAACAAAGAAGAAGAATGCCCAGCTGTTATTCCACTT
>NW_003852561.1:3102980-3106704 GCF_000181295.1 Otolemur garnettii
GTATGTGGCTGGCGCCTTAGCCGGTTGAGCTATAGGCGCCGAGCCCTTACTTTTTTCTTTTAAAGTAAAGCAGTAGTTGGCAACTATTGCCAAATCCAGTCCCACACTTATATATTATAAACAAAGTTTTCTTGTTTAAGGGACACAGTCACGTCCATTCACTTACACATCATCTTTTGAGCTACGGTGGCAGAGTTGGGTAGTAGGGACAGACAATGTATGGCCCCCAAAGCCTACAATGTTTAATCTCTAGACTTTTATGGAAAGTCTGATGACCCTTAGTATATAGGATTGTGTCAAATTCATACAACAAAATACAGAACAAAAAAATGAACTATTGTAACACATAACATGGATAAATACTAGTAACACAATGGTGCACTAAAAAAGGCAGACACAAGAAAATATACTGAATAATTCCAGTTACACAGTTTAAAAACAGGTGAAACTATTCTCTCACACTGGAAGCCAGGATAGTGGCTATCTTTGGGGGAAGTAGTGACAGTGAAGAGGCAAGAGAAGGCCTTCTGAAGATGTTTTAGTAATATTTTATTTCTTGATCTGGATAGAGGTGGCGTGGCTCTTCTTATTTTGTGCAAATTCATCAAGCTTCACACTTAAGGTCTGTGTACTCCTCTATATTATGCTATAGTTCAATAAGGAAATTTATTTTTTAAGTATACAGATTGGGAAAAACTCTGGAAGGATATACACTAGTTGTTACAATTCATACTAGTACCTATAACCTATAAAATCTATGAGTAGTTTTAATCTATGAAAAGAGGAAGCTTACAGTTTCTTTTTCTCTATGGACATTTTTCTTAAAACACTGGATTAGCTATGTACCACTACTATAATTATTATTTTTTTTTAAGATAATGACAATTCAAACAAATGGACCATTTCTGACCTTAGAGATCAGACAATGTAGGGAAATGGTGCCCCCTAATGGAGAAGGTGAGGTACAATTTTTAAGTACCATAAGTTTTCAAAATACAATTTTATACATCTTCCTTCCCTCTCTTCCAATAGACATTTTATCTCAGAAAGAATTGAGGGTAACACAGAAATTGCGCTTCCTCTCTCATCTACTATTCTGACCAACCCACTGGTAACTCAGAATTTTCAGAAATTCAAGAACAGGCTTGGCACCTATGGCTCAAGTGGCTAAGGTGCCAGCCACACACATCTGAGCTGGCAGGTTCAAATCCAGCCTGGGCCCGCCAAACAACAATGACGGCTGCAACCAAAAAATAGCCGGGGTGTTGTGGCAGGCACCTGTAGTCCCAGCTACTTGGGAGGCTGAGGCAAGAGAATCACTTGAGCCCAGGAGTTGGAGGTTGCTGTGAGCTGTGATGCCACGGCACTTTACCCAGGGCAATAGTTTGAGGCTCCAGCTCAAAGAAAAAAAGAAAGAAAGAAAGAAAGAAATCCAAGAACAGTCTGAGGTAATGATGAATCTCAGCAAAGTTGTTCAATGCAATCCGATTCTGTCAAGTTTGTCACTTCAAAACCAAATGGGTATAAAATAGATCACTGTGTCAATAGTAGCTTATGTTGGTCCAATGCTGCTACTAACTTGCTGGAGAGGAAGTTTTTAAAATTTCTCTGAGTCTCTATGTCCTCACATACAAAATGGGCATAACGGTTCCTACCTTGCCCATCTTTGCTGAAACCCACTCTTTTTCAACACATGAATCTTTTTTCTTTTCTTTTCTTTTTCTTTCTTTTTCTTTTTGGCATTTTGGTAATGACAAGGGGCCTATTTGTGGTCTGGTGACTGTTTCTTACTCTTGCTCTGTAAACCTATTTTATCCTTCTACAATACACGTTGTTTCATGCTTTTAAAAATAAAGTATTTTTTATTATTTAAAAAAATCTGACCAGACACAGTGGCTCACACCTGTAATCCTAGCACTCTGGAAGGCAGAGGCAGGTGGACTGCTTGAGCCCTCAGGTTCAAGACCAGCCTGAGCAAAAGCAAGACCCTGTTTCTACTGAAAATAGAAAACCTGAGGCAAGAGGATCTCTTGAGTCCAAGAGTTTGAGGTTGCTGTCAGCTATGACACCATGGCATTCTACCCAGAGCAACAGCTCGAGACTCAAAATTTTAAAAAGTCTATTTTTAAAATGTTGATATCAGGGAATCTGAGTGAAGGGTAGTCATAAATGCTCTGTACTATTCTTGGACTTTTTCTGAAAATAGGAAATTATATCAAAATTAAAAAAAAAATTATATTCTGCCCAGCTGCAGTGGCTCATGCAGGTAATGCTAGCACTTTGGGAGGTTAAGAAAGGAGGATTGTTTGAGGCCAGGAGTTCAGGACCAGCCTGAACAATACAGTGAGACCCCATCAATAACAAAAATTAAGAAAAATTAGCCAGGCATGATGGTATACACCTGTAATCCCAGCTACTCAGGAGGCTGAGACAGAAGGATTGCTTGAACCCAGAAGTTGGAGGCTGCAGTGAGCCATGATGATACCATCAGACTCTACACTGGGCAACAGAGCAAGACCCTGTCACAAAACAAAACAAAGCTGTATTCTACTTAAAATTGGTAAGACATGTACATGATCAAAAATTCAGATAGCAAAAGAGAGTATACATACATCATGTTAAGAAATGCTTCCTCTCACCCTGGCCTGCCTAACCCCTCCAGTTCTCTTTTTCTGCAGAAACAGCTCTGAGCCAGTTTCTCTCTACCTTCTGGGAGACTGTCCATGTACTGAAAGCACATCCATAAGTATTCTGACTCCTTTTTTCACTTATCAACAGAACTTGGAGTTCATCCCACATCAGTAAATACTGATTTTTAGCAGTAAAGCAACCATTTCCTAAATATAATAGTCCGCAGATATAACAATTTTTCTAAGAAGAATAACCCAAAATATTTATGCAGTCAGATATTCACTTAAAGTGTAAAAACCTAGAACAGATCTAACTGCCCATTGATAGAAAAGTCAAATAAGTCGGGTCATATTTATCTGACAGACTTTTATGCCACCACCAAGACATGGGTCGGGTGGCTAGGAAATAGCAAAGATTGCTTATGATACCACACTAATAATAGGAAAATATAATATTTTTATAATATCAAATGTAATTTTTATAATGTCATGAATAGGGCTATTCAAAAAGAACAGAAAGAACCAAAAATTACAATATTTGGTTGAACATCAGGTAGACCCACGGGTGACTGCTTTCTCTTTACTTCAGAAATTTTCTATTGGGGGAAGTAGAAGGGAAAGGGTGCTAGCACTTAATATGGGTCCGCATAAAAATAGAACGGTGTTCTAGATACTTTACAGAATTGTGCCCTTTAAAGCCCTCAGCCATACAAGGCACACTGCCCTCATCTTCCATGTGAAGACTGGGAAATACGCCCCGAAAAGACCAACCCTATCTGAGGTCACAATCTGCAGCAGCACAAGCCAGATTCAGCTGGAGTCTATCCAAGGTCTCCGCTCTTCCTTACTCTACATGCTTCCCCTAATGCAACAGTCCTTGACCTACTTTACCTGCACCCCAAAACATCTGATAGATATATAATACACCCTGTCCCCTCTGTTCTGTGTCTTACAATAATCCTCACTAAGGGGGGTGGGCTTGGTAAGTTCCCACCTACTGGGTACAATGTAAGGATATATGTCAAACTTCTGGGTGAAGAACTTGACTATGGTTCAGACTTAGTATGAGTTTACCTTAAAAATACAAATAATGT
>NW_003852561.1:3107390-3109243 GCF_000181295.1 Otolemur garnettii
GAACCCGCCACCTTAGGTGTATGTGGCTGGCGCCTTAGCCGCTTGAGCCACAGGCGCCGAGCCAATTGTATAATTTTAAAGTGCTCGGTTCAGCACCTGTAGCACAGTGGTTACGGCACCAGCCACATATACCGAGGCGGGTTTGAACTCTGCCTAGACCAGCTAAACAACAATGACAACTACAACAAAAAAACTGTGGTGGCTACTTGGGAGGCTACGGCAAGAGACTTGCTTAAGCCTAAGAGTTAGAGGTTGCTATAAACTGTGACACCACAGCACTCTATCAAGGGCAACATAGTGAGACTCCATATATAAAAAAAAAAAATTTTAAGTACTTTATTACTGAAAAATATTGCCTGATTTTAATAGTAATTCTTGACTATTACAGAAAATTCAGAAAATAAGCGAAATCACGTATGTGCCCAGGAAAGCATAACCACCATCAGCATTTTTGAATATTGCCTTCTGTTGGTCTATGCAAATACACATATAGGGTTTAAAAAAATAAAGTAGGATGATAAGCAATTTGACTTTTAGGGGCTTTTTTTGTTTGTTTGTTTTGTTTAGTTTTTTCACTTAATAATATAAAGCCAGAGTATTTTGGGGGGTCATTACATTTTTTTTTTTTTTTGGAGACATAGTATCACTCTATCATCTGGGCTAGAGTGCACTGGCATCATCATAGCACACTGCAACCTCCAGCTCCCTAGCTCGACTGATCCTCCTGCCTCAGCCTCCAGATAAGCTGGGACCACACGCATGCATGACCACCCCCAGCTAATTTTTCTATTTTTTATAAAAACAAGGCCTTGCTTTGCTGCTCAGACTGGTCTCTGACTGCTGGCCTTGAGCAATCCTTCCACTCTGGCCTCCCAAAGTGCTAGGATTATAGGCATAAGCCACTGTGCCTGGCCAAAGAAAACTATTTATAAATGTTCCCATGTGACTCTTCTCAAAAGTTCTTACTTAGTTTTATAAGTTTTTCACCAATTTCACCATTTCCCCTAATGAAACCTCCGATGAAAACATGACAAATGATTACCATCAGTTTATTGCGGGAGACTAAAAACATTTACTAGACCTCTGTTACCAAACCTGGCTATCTCTCAGAACCTCACAGGAGCTCTGTTAAATGCAAAAACCTGAGCTCCTCCCAGACACATCCAGGGGTCTAGTCCAGCTATAGCCTCCAGACAACCAGACACACAAGTACTTTCTACTCAACAGAAACATATATGTACCTTCCTCCTTGAAATGACATTAAATTTATTCTTTTTCTGCATTTTAATTTTTTAATTATTTTTTTTAAACAGAGTCTCACTTTGTCACCCTTGGTAGAGTGCTGTGGTATCATAGCTCAAAGCAACCTCAAACTCTTGGGCTCAGGTGATTCTCTTGCCTCAGCCTCCCAAGTAGCTGGGACTACAGGCGCTACCACAATGCCTGGCTATTTTTTAGAGACAAGGTCACACTCTGGCTCAGGTTGGTCTTGAACCTGTGAGCTCAGGCAATCCACGCGACTCAGCCTCCCAGAGTGCTAGGATTACAGGTATGTGCTACTGTTTCCAGCCCTTTTTCTGCATTTTTAATTGATACATAATATTTATACTATTTATAGGGCACATGTGATGTTTCGTTACATGCATTGAATGTGTAATGATCAAGTCAGGGTATTTAGGATATCCATTGCCTCAAGCATTTACCTTCCTATTTAGTTCTTTATTTTTTCTTTTTTTTTAGAGACAGTCTCACTCTGTTGCTCTCAGTAGAATGCCATGGCATCGCAGCTCACAGCAACCTCCAGCTCTAGGGCTTAGACGATTCTCTTGCCTCAGCCTCCTGAGTAGCTGGGA
>NW_003852561.1:3110026-3119673 GCF_000181295.1 Otolemur garnettii
GCCTTAGCCACTTGAGCCACAGGCGCTGAGCCTCTGTTATCTTTTCATCAAAGTCCATGGGAATCTTGGTTGGTAGATGAACTGTTAGGTGTAATTCTGGGACCAGGGAAATAAAGTTAACTCTGTGTCACAATTTTTTTGAGTTACTCTAAGAAACTTCACTACACATTATTATGTTCATGAGAGTATAATTAGACAAGACATATAACTGAATCAGTGGAATAACAATTGTGCTACCTTTAGTAGTTTTAAAAAATACACAAATGTATCAGGAAGAGGTGGAAAATCTGGTGGTTTCCATATAATTTTCGAATTTTATACTTTGTTTTGGTGAGTCAGCAATCGCTACCTTTATACTTGTTCCCAAAAGTCTGTCTCCACCCAGTTCCTAAAATTCCCCCTTCATACAAAATGATGGGCTATAATAAAGGCTATTTGTGAAATCTCAAAAAAGACAATCACACAGTACTTCATTTTTTAAATTTTATTTTATCAATCAGTATGTCCATTAGAAAGTTTGAAAGGATATATGCCAAGATATTAACAATGACAGAGATTATGAGCTCCACAAACACCAAGCTACACACTTCCATCTGGATGACTGAACGTGTTCAAAACTAAACTCACCCTTACACCTTACCCCTACTTCACTTTCCAACGAAAACTGCTCTTTTTCCCTCCACTCGGCATTGGGAGAAGGTACCCACCCACTCTGTGAGGTTAGAAATCAAAGCTCAAAATTCTTAACTTGGCCTATAATGCTCTGCTAAAATGCTGTTTGCCCGGGGAAGGAAGCCTTTTCAGATCTCTCAGACTAAATTCAGGCCCTGGGTGTTCCGCCTCCACCGTATTTAGTATGATTCCTTCATGACAATGCTGTCATGTGTAAGCTGAGCTTTCTTTCTACCTCTCTGCCTCACTGTAAAACAAGAATGATAACAAAGTGGGAAGGGACGTCCAGCCTTTCGGCTTCTCTGCACCACAAAGGAAGAAGAGTTGTCTTGGGCCACACATTAAATACACAAACTCTAAGGAAAGCTGGTGAGCCAAGAAAAAAAAAAGGTCCACACATAATCACATAATTTTTATGATATCTGCCACCACATATCTGCAAGAAAGTCCTTACATGTGGCCTAATTTTGCATGTGGCCTTTGGGCCACAAGTTGGATACCCCTGAAGGCGTAGAATAGCACCTGGTGCTTGGAAAGCATCCAATAAAGGTGAACTATTATTACAGTTAAGAGCAAGTAAACTTGAGTAATTATACAAATTATTTTAACTTCGTAATTTACTTATCATCTGTTAATTGTGTCTTTACCTATTAAGATAGACTATAAACTCTGTGTTGGTAAGGACCATACCTGCCTTGCTCACTCCTTTTCCCCTGTATTTCTTATAAAGCTAGGCAGAGTAGGACATTTTTGTACAGTAAGGGAATTAGTGAATTTTGGTTTCTATCTGACCCTCTAGCTTCACCCTTCAGACACCAAATTGTGTGACTTCTGTCCCCTAAATAGCTATCAGATCTCGTTCTCTCCGCCCCATAGCCTTCCTTCAGGCTCTCCTCATCTCTCCCAAGTGAGTGAATATATTAGTCTCCTAAATGGTCTTCCTGCCTCCAGTCTTGCCTACCTGGCCTTTAGTTCATCCCCCAGTCTGCTGCCAGATGGAATTTAAAAAACGTGAATCTGATCTCGATATGACCCTGCCAAAAGTCCTTCAATGAATACCCACTGCCTACAGTAACAGTCTCCAGAATAAGAGGGATGTATCCCCAAGGGCTTTGCCATACTGTTCCTTGGGATGTTACCAGAAAATATTAAAACCTCTGTTTTTATTCTTTATGAATATAGCAAATACTACTAAAACTTAATCTATTGAAGAATGGTTCTAGAGAGGCCGAGCAGTGAGGCTCCCACCTATAATCCTAGCATTCTGGGAGGCCGAGGTAGGGGAGTTGCTTGCGCTCAGGAGTTTGAGACTAGCCTGAGCAACAGTGAGACCCTATCTCTGCTAAAACTACAAAAACTAGCTGGGTGTCATGGCAGGCACCTATAGTCCCAGCTACTCAGGAAACTGAGGCAAGAGGATTGCTGGAACCCAGGAGTTTGAGGTTGCTGTGAGCTAATGATGCTACAGCACTCTACCCAGGGTGAAAAAAGACTATGTCTCCAAAAAAAAAAAAGAATGGTACTAGAATATGTACATAACGTTTTGAGAATGCAGGCTTAAATATTAGCCTAGTAAAATTTAATTCTGTAAAAAAAAAACATTTCACTGAGTTGCCTAGAGGACAGAGATCCTTCAGATCCTTGCTCCACTTCTTAGCCTCATCTCTACAGGGCTCTGATCACTGTGCACACTTTGTTTCCCTTTCTGAGCCTTTGCATATATTTAGAAAGACCTTCCTTCCTTCCTCATTCTGTCAGATTTATCTGGCCGCTCACTCTGCCTAAAATAACATTCTGCTGGATTTTCACAAGGCTGGCTCCTTCATATCTATCTGGTCTCAGCTTAAAAAGAATAGCTTTAGAGGGAGTGTCCCTTTAAGCTTCCTTTATCTAAAGGACTCCCCACCCATGCCACTCTGTCCTATCAATGCACCTGCTTTGATTCAGAGCATTAACCACATTTGATAATTTCTTGTGTATTTATTTGTTGATTTGTTTCTTGTCTTCCTCCTCACACTAGATTCCATGAGACCAGAACTTTACCTGTCATGCTTACCATTTCTTTCCAGTTTCTAAAAATAGTGCCTAGTACTTAGCAGACACTTAATAAATGCCTAATGAGTCTGACTAAATGAACGAATGAATAAATCCTTTAAGACTTGGCAGACAGACTCTCTTCTCTTGGAGGTTTTGATTTTCCTAGGAAGAACTGTTCTTTCGCTCCTCTTTGTAGCATCACAGACCTCACCAGCATCTACCAGTAGCTCTCCCTCCACTTGCTCATGCACACCTCAAGGGCACAGACTGGGTCTTTTTGGTTTTTTTTGAGACAGAGTCTCATTGTGTCACCCTAGGTAGAGTGCCATGGAGTCACAGCTCACAGCAACCTCCAACTCTTGGGCTTAAGTGATTCTCTTGCCTCAGCCTCGTAAGCAGCTGGGACTACAGGCGCCTGCCATAACACCCGGCTATTCTTGGTTGTAGTTGTCATTGTTCTTTGGCAGACCTCGCCTGGGTTTGAACCTGCCAGCTCCAGTGTACGTGGCTGGCACCCTAGCCACTGAGCTACAGGTGCCGAGCCCAGACTGGGTCTTATTCATGATTAAATGTATCTCCAGCACCTGGCACAGTAACTGACAAGACATGGCAGATCCCAATGCACATTTGTTGAATCAATGATGAAAATCTGAACAGAGCTCTAGCTGCCCTTTTCCCAACTATGCTGCTTCCAATTCTGGTCTACTTCTCACTCAAATACCCAAAAACCAATTCTGTAAGAAAAACTCATGAGTGTAGGTGTAGGTGAGTTGCCCAACAAAACAAGACAAAAAACATAAAGTCTAAAAATTTATATCTTGAAATAAGGATGACAGTGACTTTTTTTTTTTTTTTTTTTGAGGCAGAGTCTCACTATATCACCCTGGGTAGAGTGCCATAGCATCACAGCTCATAGCAACCTTCAATTCTCAGGCTTAAGCAGTTCTCTTGCCTCAGCTTCCCAAGCAGCTGGGACTACAGGTGCCCACCACAATGCCTGGCCATCTTTTTTGTTGCAGTTGTCATTGTTGTTTGGCTGGCCCAGTTGGGGTTCGAACCTGCTAGCCTTGGTGTATGTGGCTGGTGCCATAACTACTGTGCTATGGATGCCAAGCCAGGGTGAAAGTGACTTTATGACTCTGGGCTTATCTTGCCAGACTGACCCTCACTTGTCACTTTTTTTTTTTTTAACATTATAAAAATTCTTCTTGCTTTCCAATTTACAACAGAAAATTTGAGAGGACTCTTACAATCTAAGGGTACAACTTCTATACTGTGCTCACTATACAAAGAATTCCACTCTAACAAACTTGGCTTACTACCTTGTTGGTTACAATGCAATCTGATTTGAATTTAACTCTCAATTGTTTATCGAGGGCCCTAGGATTAGATAGTATAACACACCAATCATAACACTCAGGATGAGCCAGAGGCCACTGAAACAAAGGAGACCCAAAATTCTATACTTACCTGCTCTGTTGGGAACAGGGTATTGATATACTCGACAGCATTGAAATCTGCTCGATCTAAAGGATCCTGGCTTGGAAATACCTACACAAAAAGAGAGGATTATATACCAAAGCATCATGTTGTATACCATAAACATGTAATTTTTAAATTTGTCAATTAAAAAGACAATCAATTTTTTAAAATAGGGGATTAAAAATGACTACAAATTGTATATGGCAGCTCATGCCTGTAATCCCAGTGCTTTGGAAGGTTAAAGTCAGAGGATCCCTTGAGGCCAGGAGCTCAAGATCAGCCTGGGCAATATAGCAAGACCCTGTCTTTAAAAAAAAAAATTTTTTTAAGTTGCTGGGAATTGTAGGGCATGTAGCTACTTGGGAGGTTGAGGCAAGAGGATTGCATGAGCTCAAGAGCTGGGGATTGCAGTGAGTTATGACTGTGCCACTGCACTCCAGCCTGGGCAACATAGCAAGTGTTTGTCTCTTTAATACAAGAAAACAAAACTGTCATCTTCTTATTTTACGTATTACTTCTTTCCTCACAATTAGATCGTAAGTTTCCTGATGACAAAAACCAAATCTTTTTTCATTTTCTAATGCTTCATATAAAACAGATACTTTTCTAAACAAATAAAATATCTGTTAAGGTGAATCTTTAATTTTCAACATCTTGGCACAACTAATAGTGCAAATGTGAAAAGTTCTACCAATATCAAGGAAATCTCAAGGACAAGGAAAAGTCAGTAGGCACTGTGTACTACTGGATTAACTGGCTGATGACACAGTTGTATTAAGGAAGCTTTGATAACAGACTCATGTACCATAGTTCAATGATGTCTCTGAAGTGGAATTCACTATGTACTGAAGTAATTTGTATGTTTTAGACAGCGTCAAGAAATAGAGAGCTGGCATTCAGGTTACCAGAAGAAAGCAAGCCACCTCTAAGAAATATAGCTAACTCCCTGCAAAGTCACAACCTGAAGAACATGTAACAAAGGAGGCTATAAAAGCAGTCAAATGATCCCCTGGGTACTGGACTTCACCAGCTCAAGATACAATTTCATCCCTAAAGAAAGCTTCCAAAGAAATACTGTGTCGAACAATCAAAATGTCTTCTAAGATAATTATGAGTTAAGGTTAGTACAATGTCAAGGGGAGGTGGAAGGAAGTGAGAAGAAAGTGAAGGCGTTCTCTTTTTTAAATGTTTAGCATTTCTGTCTCCATAATATACATTTATGGTGGAGACAGATCATATGCACACGTAATTTACACAGCCTCTCAATTATATGCATTCACCAGAGGAAATACAGGCAATTTGGCCTGCTATGAATGTGTGCTCCACCAGGAGCATGAAGTAAGAGATGGGAAGTGTTCACGTCCTTCAGTTGGTCTCCATTGCTGCCCTTCTCTCACCACTCCTGGGTGTTGTCTTAGGTTTCAATATGTTTTCATATCAGTAGGTCCCTAACACAAATCAACTACTTCACCCAGTAATATTCTTCCACCAGCACTGGAACCAATCACTCAAGTGTACTAGACTTAGCAAAGAAATGCCTATAACAATGTACTTCAGGAGCAATTTAAAGAATTTCCAGGGTAACACGTCTGTAGTGACTTTCACTTTATGCAATAACTTTGAAACTTAATCTCTGAGTAAAATGTAATTCCATTATACCAACCCTTCTTGACTTCTCACATACCTCTACTCTTTACAAATGTGCTATTGCATAATTGTCTGCAAAACTTCACTCAATCTTAGAATGCTAAAGTAACAAAAAATTCTGAGTTCGTCTTGACATCAAGACATCTGCTTACAAAATAAGCCTATGCTTCACACTTAATCTTAAGAAATAGTATAATTAACATTTATTCTTAAGAAATAGTAAAAAATGTACTCTTCTGATATCCCTGTCAAACAGTAATTGTGTTATCGGTGTTTCCCATCAGAACCCACTAGGTCTAAAGAGCAACTGAAATGCATGTCTTTTTCTGTCAAAAGACAGTGAGTGGTAGAACAGTGAGGACTAAATACTAAAAGCTCTGCCCAATTGTCTGGAATCCTCACAATATGACACATGTGATACGCCCAAAAGTCTACAAATGGGACAATAAAAATACATTATTTAGTATAGCTGCTGAACCATAGGATTTTTTTCTTTTTAAGACACAGGGTCTTCCTCTGTCACCAGGCTGGAGTGCAGTGGTATCATCATAATTCACCATAGCCTCAAACTCTTGAGTTCAAGTAACCCTCTTTGCTCAGCCTACCCAGAGGCTAGGACTATAGGTGCACACCATCACATCTGGGTAATTTTTAAAAATTTTATAGAGATACAGTTTCACTATGTTGCCCAGGCTGGTCTCAAACTCCTGGCCTCAAGCAATCCTCTCCTGACTTGGCCTCCCAAAGTGCTGGGATTACAGGCCACAAGCTTGGCCCATGATAAGCATTAATGGTCAATATATGTTAACTATTTGCAGTAGGAGAAGCAAAGTGTTACTCAGAAAAATTTCCCAGTTGTCATTAAACGAGGCATAACCCTCCTTTTCTTAAATTATAACCTATGACAATTTCTTTTTTCTTTTTCTTTTTTTTTTTTTAAGACAGAGCTTCAAGCTATCCCCCTGGGTAGAGTGCTGTGGCATCACAGCTCACAGCAACCTCCAACTCCTGGGCTCAAGCAAGTCTCCTGCTTCAGCCTCCCAAGTAGCTGGGATCACAGGCACCCGCCACAACGCCCGGCTATTTTTTGGTTGCAGCCCTCATTGTTGTTTGGCAGGCTGGGCTGGATTCGAACCCGCCACCTTAGGTGTATGTGGCTGGCGCCTTAGCCACTTGATCCACAGGCGCCGAGCGGACAATTTCTTTAAGGGAGATTTTCTCCCTTTATCAGGAGCAATAGCCTGTACAAGGGTAGAGGGAGCAAGTCCTATACAAGAAATCGCTACTGCTGACATCATTACCATTAAAAATTCAAAGAAAGGAGAGTTAGTCAACTAAGAGTTCCTGCAAGGATGAGAGATCTCCAAGGAATATTCTCCATCCTAACCCAAACTAATCAACTGCAGGAATTTTCAACCTTTAAAGTAGGGTAGTGGGGTTATTTCCAACATTTAACTTGTGCTTTGCCATCAGCTTCAGAAATTAAAGTCACATTCTCCTCCAAGTTTGCACCACTCACAAGGAACTAGCTTGAGAACTAGGAGCAGAGACACTGGACTGGTAAATCAAGGAACCCCTGCAACTCCCAGAGCCTAAGGTTACCACCCATGGAGCCCTGTCTTCCAGATTCATCCTCTCCTAGGGGCTCCTCTGCCCAAACCCACCAGGACGCCCCATCCTCCAAAGGCAATCACGGCCTAGAAAGGAATTTTTTCCCTCCCTCGATTCAGAAACCCTATTCCACCTCCATCTCCCCGCAAACCTTCGCTGTCTCTCCTGCACACAGCCCCCATCTTTAGATGGAGATCTAAAGACTGCTTCTTCCCCGCCCCTCCCCAAGTCCAACCGCCCGGAGCTGCCTCAGCCTCCGAGCTTCTCTCCCCTAAGGGGGCGGAACGCTCACCTGCTCTATGGCTAGCTGCACCTCGGGCGTGAGCTGCAGCACGGCTTCCAGCTCCTCCACGAACTCCAATTCCTCCTCCTCCATCATCCCGCCACCCAACCCGCTGGCGACCCCCACGCCAAGTCCCACTCAAGCCTCCAGCCCTCACCCAGGCCCCAGAACCGCAACCCAGCTCGCTGCAGCTACCAGGCAGGATCGGGCTCTGTCAGCCACCCCGGCACTTCCGGGAAGCCTGGCACTTCCGGGATCCGGGGCACTCTGGGATAGCGGAGGACTGACCTCTGGAAGCTCTCCTGTCACGTCCGTGGAGGCTCCCGGGGAGTCCTTTAACACCGCGGTGTCTGCCTGCCCTCTTTCTTAAGATGGTGAGGGCCTTCTCCACCTCACCTGCGGCGCGCCCCACGCTGAGGGCCCCGGAGTTGGGGGACAGCCGGTCTTCCCGGCGGGACGTCCCAGCAAGTGTAAACCCCTACAGAGTCCTGACCCACGGACACCAACCTGCGGGCGGCGAAGCCGGCGACCCTTCAGCTCCCTGGGTCCCCTTGCTCAGTGGCAGTAGTGTCAGTAGTGAAATGACCCCAGCCGGTAAGTGGCAGTGTTACCAAGGACAGTTGTAGGATGGGACAGCATCCATTTGATAGGGATAAATTCCCCTCGTGTTGCCGGCCAACCAGGGTTCACCTGCGCGCTGCCCAAAAGGAAGCCTGAACACAGAGATAGCAGGGTGTGCAGCAGAGGAAGCCTACTCCGAATAGCGCTAAGCGAGGAGACGGTTTCTCCCCAAGAATTTGGGAAACAGGGCTTTTAAAGACAGTTTTTTGGGCACAGGATGAGGCAATCAGGGTCTGCTAGTTGGCCGGGTTCTGGGGGGAACTATCAGTCCCTTGGCAGGGGGCGCTGCTTGAGTGGATCATTCCACTGCAATACTAAGGTGACCAGACGTCCCGCTTTTGGCGGGACAGTCCCAATTTCCAACAATTTGTCCCTCGGCGTTTTAAAAAAGTCCCGATTTTTGGACAGAATGCACGACAAGCTAGGTAACAGCGGGAGAATGGGAAGGGAATACATGGTTTTCGGCTGCTGAAAAGGTTAATGTAACTCCATTTGGGAATGGAAAAGTTAATGTAATTTCATTTGGAAATGAAAAGGTTAATGTAAATTCTCTACTCTCCTCCTGGGCAAGGTCGCCCAGGAATCGGTATCAGAAGGAGACTGGCTCCCTCCCTTGCTTCTAGGCAAGGACAGTTTGCTCAGAAGGAGCCAAACTGTGTGGAACAAACAAGTAGCTCCCCTCCCCCCCAGAGTAAGGTGACCAGACTTCCGGCTTTTGGTGGGACAGTCCCAATTTTTAACAATTTGTCCTGTGGCGTTTTTAAAAAGTCCCGATTTTTGGAAAGAATGCACGACAAGCTAGGGAACGTGGGAGAACAGGAAGGGAATATACGGTTTGGCTGCCATATGGCTATTTCACCAGGATATGAGTTTTACATTATTTTTGTTAATTTCATAATGTTAAACTTTAATAATAACAAATAATTATTGAGAACTGATTATCGAGAACTGCTTATCAAAGTTTACATTGTTGTCAGGCCCTGCCCCCCTGCCCCCCCCCCAGTGGTGTCCCGCTTTACCAATGTTAAAATCTGGTCACTTTATGCAATACAGGTCTTGGAAGATAACTCAAAAACTCTAGAGTCCAAGCAGGTTATGTTATCTACGGAGAAAGGTTAAGAATCTTTACAATTTCCAGATGTGCCCTCCAGAGTAGCAATTTTTGGAGAAGCAAATGAGGGGACAGTGACTATTATCAAACAAAGGAGGGGACATTGGCAGCTTATTATCATTATTTTTAGCTAAGTCTGTTCCTTCACAGAATTTTGGGGCCCTCATTCTAATTCTCACCTTG
>NW_003852561.1:3119813-3120778 GCF_000181295.1 Otolemur garnettii
TGGAAAAGTTAAAAAAATAATAATAAAATAAAAAGCCAGATTAAGAATTGCCTTAATGCTAGGGAAATGTTTACTTTTTGCGATTCTGAATATCAAAGGCCTAAGTCCCATCCTACCACTGAGAATCTGTGTGACCAACAACAAATTAGTGCATCTGCTCTGCTTACCCTGCATGACTGTGGTAAAGATTAAATATTTAAAATGTTATGCAAATTTAAGCTCGTAATACATGAAATACTTGGAGGTCTTAAATCTTAGCACCACAAAGGGAAAAAAAGAAGCCAGATCACCCTGTGGAACCACTTTGTCTGCAGATACTTAACACAATGAGGGAACTGCTGCCAAAGGAAGAGTTGCTTTACCAGTTGAACGGTGTGAAACGCCATGAGGGAAGAGCCTCTAGTTCTACTACTGAGCTATTTTTCTTTTCCATTGTTTTCTTTTATTATTAATTTTTTGTTTGTTTGTTAGGCAGAGTCTCACTCTGTTGCCCCAGCTAGAGTGCCAGGGCCTCAGCCTAGCTCACTCACATCGACCTCAAACTCCTAGGTTGAAGCAATCCTCCTGCCTCAGTCTCCTGAGTAGCTGTAACTATGGATGCTCACCACAATACCTGGCTAATTTTTCTATTTTTAGTAGAGACAGAGTCTCACTCTTGCTCAAGCTGGTCTCCAACTCCTGAGCTCAAGGGATCCTCCCACCTCAGCCTCCTAGAGTGCCGGGATTTACAGACATGAGCCACCATGCCCAGCCTATTCTTTTATAATCAAAGTTGCTTATAATAAAGATTTTTTTTTTAACAGAGTCTCACTTTGTTGCCCTTGGTAGAGTGCCATGAGTCATATCTCATATCAACCTCAAACTCCTGGGTTGAATCAATCCTCTTGCCTCAGCCTCCTGAGTAGCTGAAAGAACAGGCACTGGCCACAACACTCAGCTAATTTTTCTTTCTTTTTTTTTTTTTT
>NW_003852561.1:3120880-3125080 GCF_000181295.1 Otolemur garnettii
AAAAAAAAAAAAAATGGGTAAAAGGCCTAATTTGTCTATTTTTAGTGGAGATGGGATCTCCCTCCTGCTTAGGCTGATCTTTTGAACTCCTGAGCTTAAGGGATCTTCTGCCTTGGCCTCCCAGAGTGCAAGTATTATAGGCATGAGCCCGGCACCCAGCTTTTAATATCATAAATTATATCTTACTCTCTTTATTGTTCTTTCCCTTAGTATGTTCTAGATATCTTTATATGTTGGTTTCCCCTTTTATTTTTTTTGGAGGGGGCCAGGGCTGGGTTTGAACCCACCACCTCTGGCATATGGGGTGGGTGCCCTACCCTTTTGAGCCACAGGTGCTGGCTGGTTTCCCCTTTTTAATGGCTATATAGTATTCCATAGTTGGAACTACTATGAAATATTTAATTATTCTATGAGTAGATATTTGGGTTGTTTCTTGTTTTTTTTATTTTTTATTTTTTTAGAGACAGAGTCTCACTTTTTTGCCCTCAGTAGAGCGCTATGGTGTCACAGCTCACAGCAACCTCCAGCTCTTGGGCTTAAGTGATTCTCTAGCCTCAGCCTCCTGAGTAGCTGGGACTACAGATGCCCGCCACAATGCCCAGCTATTTTTTTGTTGTTGTTGCAGTTTGGCCGAGCCGAGACCCTACTCACTGAGCCATAGGCACCACCAGGTTGTTTCTAATTTTTTACTATTATAATACAAACAGGCCTGGCCATAGTGGCTCATACCTATAATATCAGTACTTAAGAGGTCAAGGTGGGTGGACTGCCTGAGCTCATAGGTACAAGACCAGCCTGAGCCAGAGCAAGACCCCATCTCAAAGAAATAGCCAGGCGTTGTGGCGGGCGCCTGTAGTCCCAGCTACTTGGGAGGCTGAGACAAACTCTTGAACCCAAGAGTTTGAGGTTGCTGTGACCTAAGATGCCATGGCACTGTACCAAGGGTGACCAAATGAGACTCTATTCCCCCTCAAAATAAAAACAATACAAACAATGCTATATCCTTTTAATACATATTTATCGTTTACCAGCACTGTAAGAAAGTGTCTGTATCTGTAGACGCACTGGATATTATCAGTCTTTTAAACATTTACCTACAAAGTTTGTGATGACTTTTTATCTTCTGTGGATTTCTAGTTTATATCATTTAAATAATTCTTCTGAGTCATTTGTATTTCTTTTTATTTTATTTTTGTAGCGATGCAGTCTTAGTATGTTGCTCAGACTAGTCTCAAACTCCTGGCCTGAAGCGATTATCCTGCCTTGGCCTTTCAGAGTACTGGAATTGCAGGTGTGAGTCACCATGCCTAGCCCATTTTCGTTTTTTAATAATTTGTAGGATCTCTGATTATTCTGGTTATTAACTTTCACTATATACTACAAATACTTGTCTTTTAATTTTGCCTTTGGGTATACAGGTTTATTTTTTATTCTTGGTGTATACACATCTGTCAGTCCCTTTTCTATGTGCCATTTGGGTTTTATGCCTTGTTTGGGAAAGCCTTCTCTAGCCTATGATTGATAAGAATATTTAAAACTTCTTTAAAAAAGTATTTATACTGTTTGACTTGTGATATATCTGGAACTTATTTCTGCGTTTGGTGTCTGATAGAGCATTGTATTAGTTTTCTAGATCTGGCATAACAAATTACCACAGACTGGGTGAGTTATGACAACAGAAATTTTCTTACAGTTCTGGAGGCCAGAAGTCTGAAATCCCTAAGTTGGAGTGTTGTTTCCTTTATGGAGCTCTGAGGGAGAAACACTCCCGTCCCTCTCTTTCAGCTTCGAGGGCTGCCAGCAGTCCTTGGCATTGCTTGGTTTGTAGATGCGGCCTTCCAGTCTCTTACTCCATGTTCACACTGCCCCTTCCTCTGTATCTGTGTGTTCTTTTCTGTTTCTTATAAGGACACTCTGTTGGATTTAGGACCCATCCTCATCTGGTATGGTATCATCGCAATCTTTACCTTAATTAGGTCTGCAAAGACCCTATTTCCGAATAAGGTCACAGTCTGAGGTTCTGGATAGATGTATATTCTGGAGAACACTATTCAACTTCTAACTTTATTTTTTTCCAAATGGAAGGCTATTGGTTTCTGTGCTTTTCTCAGACACACCTTCCTTTCTTCACAAGGATGACATGCTTGCTTCAGATAAAAGTTAGTAGATCTGGTTCAGGACTCTGTTTTGTTCCATAGATCTGTTTGTTTGTTTTAGAGACAGTCTGTTACCTGGGCTGGAGTGCAGTGGCATGATAATAACTTGCTGCAGCCTCAGATTCCTGGGCTCAAGGGAATCTCCTCCCAAGTTGCTAGGATTACAGGTGCAAGCCACCATACCCAGCTCTTTGTTTCCTCTACGCTGTTTTAACTATAATAAATTGTAGAGTATTTTGATATAGAGTGAATTCCTCTCCTCCCCCAGTATTCTTTATTCAAATATTTCTTGGGCATTTTGTACATTTTCTCTAATTCACGTAAGCTTTAGAAGGAACTTATTGAGTCCATTCAAAAGATATTAGAGTTTTGATTGGGATTACACTGAATTTATAGATCAGTTTGGGGGAAAGTGACATGTTTCCAATATTGAATATTTCCTTATAGAGCCACGTTCTCCATTTATTTAGGCTTTTATGCCTTTCAGTTGGTTTGTAGTTTTTTTCATGTAGGTCTTGCAGATTTCTTATTAGGCCTACAACTAGTCATGTTAGCATGTGTATTTTTTTAAATATTGTAAATGGCCCCCCTTTTCTATTATATTTTCTAGTTAGTATTTGCTGGCTCATAGAAGTTATATGCTGAGCCTATATCTAACCACCTTATCTGAATTTTTAAATCTACTATATTTCAGTTGATTTTCTTGATAAATTAGTATATTATTTGAAAATAATGACAGTTCTTTCTCTCCCTTTCCAACGGTAACACCTCTTTTGAGAGTTTATGTGTATTATGTTGGCCAGGACCCCAATAGTAGAGTGTTAAACAGCAGCAGATTGAGTAAGCTTGGTGCTTACCATGATAGAAAAAAAACATAAAAAGCACAGTCTAATCAAACTACTGCATGATGAAACAATGGCCTTACAACACATAACAGAAGGAAGGTAGCAGCATCTTGGTTAGCAAGTGTGCCCTTGTTCTTCATCTTGCACTAATATTATTTAAAACCTTCTAAATCCTTCTAAGTCCTAAGCCAGGTTTTATCATGTTACCTGGCAACAAGGGATTTTGCATTCCCTGCAGGCCAAAAGTATTTCAGCCTGACTCACAACTCAACAGTTCATTCTAAAGACTGACCATTAATAGTTCAGAAGGTCCACCACTTGTGTCACCAATTGGTGACAGTTAGGTGCCCTATAAGCATGTGCTAAGTGTGCTTGGAGCAGAGGTTCTCCTTGCTATATTATAAAGATTTTTTTTTCCCAAATAAGACTTATAAGTGCTTGTAACTAATCAGCTTTCTCTGCATTGCTTTGGTTTCTGGCCATTTGGGTTTTCACCTACAATCTTGTTGAGTAAGAATTAACTCTTGGAGTTGAAATCTGCTGTGCATGGTAAAAGCCACTATAGACTTAGTTTCACAAAGAATGGCTTTTCTGGACGGCACCTATGGCTCAGTGGGTATGGCGCCAGCCCCATATACCGAGATTGGTGGGTTCAAACCCGACCCCAGCCAAACTGCAAGAAAAAAATAGCCGGTGTTTGTAGTCCCAGCTACTCAGGAGGCTGAGGCAAAAGAATTGCCTAAGCCCAGGAGTTGGAGGTTGCTGTGAGCTATGACGTCGCAGCACTCTACCAAGGGCAATAAAGTGAGACTCTGTCTCTACCAAAAAAAAAAGAATGACTTCCTTCATTCATTTCTTTAATAAAGTGTCTACATACATCTATTTCTTACTAAAGTGGTTAATGGAGCCTATGTAAAGAAAAATCTAGATATTTAAATAGGATCTTGGATTTCTATAGATACTATGATGCTCATTTTAAGGACAGAAAATGAGTGTTAATGAGGACAGGACTCTGAATATTTTTAAAGTTAAAGTTACCAGAGTAGAAGGCCTTGTGTGAGTTAGTGTGCCAAGGTATGCCTGTGAGCAAACTATTCTTTTTTTTTAAATTAAATGATAGCTGTGTAAATTAATGCAATCATGGGGTACAATGTGGTATTTTCATATACAATTTGAAATATTTTCATCAAACTGGTTAA
>NW_003852561.1:3125262-3128061 GCF_000181295.1 Otolemur garnettii
ATATGAAAGCTATAAATTAGTTTCATAATAGGGCTGTGTACATTGGATACTTTTTCTTCCATTCTTGAGATACTTTGCTAAGAAGAACATTTTTCAGTTCCATCCATGTAAACATGAAGGAGGTAAAGTCTCCATCTTTCTTTATGGCTGCATAGTATTCCATGGTGTACATGGAGCAAACTATTCTAAACTACTTTCCCCATGTAGAATATTTTTCAAAACCAGTGATAACTCATAACTTATAATGATTCCTATAGCAGATTATTTCTGACTTTTTTTTTTTTTTGAGAAAGAGTCTCATTTTGTCACCCACAGTAGAGTACTATGGCATCCTAGCTCACAATAACCTCAAACTCTTAGGCTTAAGCCATTTTCTTACCTCAGCCTCCTGAGTAGCTGGGACTATAAGCGCCCACCACAACTCCCGGCTATATTTTGGTTACAATTGTCATTGTTGTTTTAGCAGGCCAAGTTTGAACCTGCCAGCCTCAGTGTATGTGGCAGGTGCCTACTCACTGAGCTATGGGTGCTGAGCCTATTTCTGACTTATTGAAAATGAATTTTGAGGCTGAGGCAGGGGGATCACATGAGCTCAAGAGTTCAAGACCAGGCTGGGTGCGGTGGTCATGCCTATAATCCTAACATCTGTGAGGCCAAAGCTGGATGACTGCTTGTGCTCTGGAGTTCAAGGACAGCCTGATCAAGATCAAGAACCTATCTCTATTAAAAACAGAAAAATTAGCCACTTGTCATGGCAGGTACCTATAATCCCAGCTACTTAGAGGTTAAGGCAACAGGATCACTTGAGCCCCAGAGTCTGAGGTTGCTATGAACTATGATGCCATGACACTACCCTGGGTGACAGAGTGAGACTCTGTCTTCAAAAAAAAAAAAAAAGGTTCAAAACCAGCCTGAGCAACACAGAGACCCTGTTTCTCTTAAAAAGTAGAAAAATTAGCTGAGCATTATGGTTGGTGCCTGTAGTCCTAGCTACTCAGGAGGCTGAGGCAGGATAATCACTTGAACCCAGGAATTCGAGGTTGCTGTGAACTAGGCTGATGCCATTGCCCTCTACCCTGGACAACAGAGTAAGACTGTCTCAAAAAAAGAGAGAGAGACAGGTTTGTGAAACTTTAAATAACATTGAAAATGCTTGTAATATGAGTGAAATATTAACATGTGGGTACTACAAAAGTTTTAAGACAGATGGCGCGATGGTCCAGTATTTCATTTCCAAAAAACACAGTCGATAGCATCCTCATTCACCCGTGCAAGTTTCAACTTGACTCAGCTTATGGGTGTTCCTGGGAAGGCTTCATTTGTTTCCATCCACTCAATTTTTATGTTTCACAATAAATGCATTTAAAGAGAACTGGGAAAAATTCTACCAAAATGTTAATAGGACTATCTCTCAGTGATGGCAGTATGTGTGATTATTCCATAGTAGGCATGTTTTGCTTTTTTATATATTACTTATCAGAAAACAAAAAAAAAAAAGGAAAAATCATCTGACTTGAGTAAGCAAAGTAAAATAAACCTTTTATGGAATTACTTAATGAGACATAAAGACATTGAACATTATTGGTTTGATAATTTAGGAAGGCAGCTGAATTTGTTCACAGTGATTTCATGGTTCCTCCTAACTCATTTCAAAGGTAATTTCCTTATTGGTTCGGTGTCCTTGACTATGTTTTCAACCTGAGTTTAGAAAGGCTGGTGGCGCCTGTGGTTCAAGGAGTAGGGCGCCGCCCCATATGCTGGAGGTGGTGGGTTCAGGCCCAGCCCCCGCCAAATATTGCAAAAAAAAAAAGGAAAGAAAGAAATGCTTACTTTTAGGTAGGTGTGACTATTTGCAAATAAGCTAATTTTTAAATTTATATGAAAAGGAAAGTGTATATGAAAGTTCTTTGAAAAAAATGAAAAAATACCCCAAAGCAAGCACTATATAATCAGCTCTTTGTGTAACTTATGGTTTTTATTGACAAGGATCATTATCATTGTGTACAGAAGCAAAGACTTCCCTGTGGTGTGCAGTTGTGGTCACTGTTTGTAGAAACCATCTGGGATGTGACTATGAGTTAGATTCACAGTTTACTTTTGCAGAAAGTCCAAGATAAAACTGAGAAAGGTACAGTGTGGAGTCTGGCTAAGGCCAGCCTAAGGCATCTTTAATCTAATAAATGCTTGTTGAGAAGTTTAATAGCAGGGAACTGTGCCTTGAAGATCCAAGATACAGAATGATAATCCCTTGCTTGAGCCCAGCATGTACTTTCGAAAATACTACTCACCTAATTCTCTCAGCCACCCCATGAAATAGATGGAATCCCCATGTTTCAGAGAAAGTTACATCATTTTCTTCATGTCATATAGCTTATGGGTAGAAGAGCCAGGACTGGAACTCAGGTTCTCTGGTCCCAACTCCAGTGCTGTATGCAGCGGCTGCCTCCCAGAAAGACAGTCCCTACCATCAGGGCCCTGCAGTCTACTGGGGAAACACACACGCCAGAGCAGAGTTGTATTGATCAGGCAAACAAAGCAAAGGAGAAATTAAGAGGAAGGTGATTAACTTCTTTCTGGCCACTCCCTTAGTCCTAAGAACAATCACCTCCTTATTTGTACCATATTTATTCAAATGCAATATGGCTTTTGTTGGTGCTTCTCTTCGCAAGCCTCATTTCCTTCTTTCTCTAACAGTGCTTTTTCTCTTGTTCAGTATTGTGAACGCCCACCACTGGAATTGCATCTCTATTACATCGATTTCCCTGTGTTTAAAAGTGTATCTTAGCGTTTTTATTCCTT